>NC_137458.1:301332284-301810805 GCF_964235325.1 Thermobia domestica
AAGACCCGCCTACTTCACACAAGCAAAAATAACTCAGTTCTTGTGTTTAATTGGTATTACTTAAGCTATACTAGACGATAGCATTGGTGATTTCCTACAGAACACGGCAATGTTTTTTTCTTCACTGATAATGTTACTCGCATTCTATTTCACTGTCAGGAGTGTGACCAATTGATTTCGCGTGTGACGTAAACATGGTACAAAATTGATACCGGTGCGAAGCACTTTACGAAGTATGATGTAAAGCTTTGTCTCTTCCACTAGTAAATTATAATATACGTTGCACTTCGTCTCATCTCACTTTTGGTGAAAACACACTTTTAATATATATATACCATCGGTATCTCCCACTCTCCCATTCCACCAGAATGTTAGTCCGGAGAAAAACGAAGAAATACTGATAGTAAACTAACTGTAATTGCTCATGCTACAGCACACACGCATAGAATATTAGTGTGTAACTCACGCACTATTCCTGTACACACAACTCTAAATAGTCAGAGTTCCAAATAGCTGACGGTTAACCGATAACGACTTGCAGTGCTTTGATCTGCACTGTCTCGCGATTTAACAACAACTAACTAACTGGTTGTCCCGAGAACAGTTATATTCCTTTGCAGTTTCATTGTTTCTTTCAACTGCTGTGTTGGGCCAAACCAAAGTAGCCCGCTCCACTGGAATAGGGGTGAGGGTGCCTCCCTCACTTGCGAATTTCCAGTGACCTAATAACTTAAAAAAAACACACTTGTTCATGTTCTTTTCCACTTTGCACACCACTTCAATAGCATCGTTGTCTGTCACTGTGTGTGTTAAATTGCTTAATAATTAATCTTCAGTTTAGTATCTGACACACACACACACTATGCTGTATTTACACAAAATATTAATTTAAACACCAACATTGTTCAAACTATGTCACTTGACATGCTTACTTCAACACCTTGACAGCTGAAGCCATCTATCGGCGACACCAAGAAATGTTTGAACAAGTGACATTGAACATGGTGAATTATAGAAATAGATGCATTGAGGATTGTAATTTTGAATTACTTAATTACGTTAATAAAACAAATTAAATGAGTTATGCTAGATATAAACAAATTTAAATGACTCTAAATAAGGCTGAAGTAGCCTGACACATTATAATAAACCTAGTAGAACTGATTGGAAGTTTGCTTCTCCTTTGCAGCAGTATTGCATTCTCTGCTAGATTTAAAAAAAAAAAAAAAACTGAGGTATGTGTTGGTCTGCCTGCATACCTTCCATAACCATTACCAGGTCTTAAAACTGGTATTAGTACAAGCCAATTTGATAAAACAAAAATATATATATCGAACTACATATGTCTAATACTACGGGAACACCCAGAAAGTTTATTTACATAACATAACACATATTATCATTCAAATCATATCAGCGGTGCAGACGATAACTATATTTTTACAGAGACATCTAGCGGATGTCATGGTACCAATACAAACAACGTACGAGATAGCTTCCCCTCTAGTTCAAGTGGACTCGTCAAGAATTTTAAAATAGTCAACATCCCTGTCTTTGAGAAAGTTCCGTTGGCAAAACGACGCTTCGAGAGTCCTAGATGCTAAAAAGGGGCGTGTTTAAAAAAAATAGCACCTCTTTGTACGCAGGTTTCTCTCATGGACATGCTAAAAATTATATGGTTTTTCAAGCATTGTCATCGCAGGAATTGTGTCTCGGCGGAGCTAGTGTATGCTACTTCCTATAACAACACTAAGAAATTCAACTAGCAATACACCTAAGCAAAATCTGAATCTCATAGGTTTTCTATCCTTATTCAGATGGATATATTGATTTCAAAAATCTACTCAACTTGGGTGTCCAACGCTCCGATACGTACACTTGCTTTCTTTGAGTTTTTTTTTTTTTCTGTGAAGCTTTCTCTGCTTCTATCCATGCAGACTAGCATATCGAAATACAAAATTCACTATCTTCTTATATGTTAATATTAATTAATATCAAAATCTCATTGCTTCTCGGTTAAGTCCTGCCTTGTTGTTCCTTACTATTCATTTACATAACACAATAAACCATAAATATACATAGAAATATTAATAAAAGTTATCTGCTCCCGCTGGTAATTAATTAAATCTAAAAATTCTTTATATGCAAATACCTAATTAAACTAAAATATTATTCATAATTTCACGAAAAATTTAGATATGCAAATCATCTTATAACACAGATAATGTGACGTTCACAGTACATTTTAATAGAATATAACTCATGTATTTTTGGTCCCAGCACCAGTACTTCACACAATCTCGATATTAGTTCCCCTTCCCATTCCAGTGCACAACAGATGTCGAACCGATATTCCAATTCCGTCCAGGTATCCATTAGCATTTGAGAGCTTACATTGTTAATCGTCCGACGAATTGTGTTACGCAATCTTCCAAGTTATCGACAGGGATACTGTATGTAGACTTGGTCCTTGATAAACGCCCAGAAGAAAAAAAAATCAAGGAAGAAAGATCTGGTGAACACAGAGGCCAAGCAATTGCTTCAGATCCTCTTCCTATTCATCTTCCATGAAAATGCTCATCGAGAAATTCCCGTATAATAATGGCAAAATGTGCTGGGGCTCTATCCTGCTGGAAAATGGTTTCTGGGGGCATTTAAAGCACAGCGTAATGCTGAAACATATCTAAGTAATTCCTTCCTGTCACTGTGTCTTCAACAAAGAAGGTCGGACCTGTTATCTTATGTTTCGTTAACCTATACCACACATTAATTTTTGGCGAGTATATCATAATTTTACGAAACTTATGAGATTTTTCACTCCGTCAAATGCAGAAATTATGTTTGTTAATTTTGTCACACGTGTGAAATATAGCTTATTAGAAAAGCATACAGTATTTTTTTTCTGGAAAGGCATTGTTATTGTCATTTTTGGTAAATATTTTGTCTGAAAAAGTCTGTCGTTTGGATTTATCATCAGGTTGAATTCGTTGATGTAACTGGAGCTTGTACGCCTGTAGACGCAACCTTTCTGCAGAACGTCATGAACAGTAGACCAAAGAATGTTGAGCTCTAAACTTGCCCGTCTGATTGATTTTCTTGGACTTCTTGTGAAGGTAGTGCGAATTATTTCACTACCACTGTGGTAGTGTGAATGTTTTCCACTGATAGGGTCTACCTTTCGATTTGCGTACTTCCCGAGCACCGACACAAGACTTTCAGATTCTCTCAGTTGTTTGTCCCACGAGATAATACTCACGTAGGAAGGAACATTGTCTGACGTTGAAGATTGAACTCATGCCAAAACGCACATTGAAGAAGCTTCACAGATTTGTTTTCTGCCAGTGAAAAAAACGGAGGACGCTTTACGCTGAACCGTCCACCCCGCCATCTAGGAATTTATGCATTCCACGCGCATGCACGTCACGTCAACGGTTGTCAGTCCCATACAAGTAAAGCATTTAATTTCAAATGGAATGTAACTAACGTTATACTGTTTTGTAATGTTAAAGCTATAATCCGGACACTGTATGTTAAAATGGTATTTTATGGTGTTTCAAATATTGCATGACTACAGTGTTTACTTGGAATGATGAGGGGATCAGTACGTCAACCTTTATGATAACACTTTTTAACTTAAATTTTTTCCACCTCACCGAGAATATCACCTGGGATCACATGTGATGAGAGCATGTTACTTAGGGGTCTACGCATATTTTTACCAATATCTCCCTTGTGTTTTGCGTTCGTTGCATCCTTACGATAATTGGTGAAACTATTTGTGTGAAGAAAATAAAAAAAACTTGGGAGCCGTGTTCGATTTCCGGCTGGAGCTCATGTGATTCAGATTCCACGTTAGGCTGTAGGTCTCACGTCTTATATAGCTTCGCTACTGAAAGGAATGCAAGCTCAGAATCAATTCCAATCAAAGCCAGTTAACCTACTAAGTCCGAGCACCAATCGATTAAATGAAAATTAATTACAAAAATAACAGTTAATAAAACAAATGTGTTCGCTCGTTGCAGTGAGCTCAATTTCAAATAGATTTGAATCCGATCAAGTAGATGAAAAGTTGTCAAGACAAATTTCTTAATTTTCCTTGGATATCTACACACAAGTAATGTAATGTATGCGAAGTGTATATAATTTGCAAAGATGTGAGATCATTAGAAGGGATATTGTGACTTCTTGAATCTTGTGCGCATGCCCTAAGATACAATACTTTCATTCAACGTTCGTGTGTTGCTGTCGTCCATTTCTCAAGTACAGATGGCATCCTGTACTTTATATCTGTCGACAACCAAAAGTAGAATTTCGTGTAGTAAATGCATTTTCTTTCCTCTCTGTTTCTTCTTCAAAATTTACAGCTGTACTTTTGGTCTTCTTCCGCGAGAGTGTTGTGTGGGTTTTTAGACGAGGGCAGACCTTGTGTGTTGTGTGTATAAAGCCACAGATCTCTAGCTCCAGAAGACTATGTTGGATATTTACTTTGACCTAGAGTCCGTCCGTTGGAAAAACAAACAAAGCCTCTGCAGGGATTTTTCCGCTTTCTTTTCTATCCATTTTGCTTTTGGTCAGTATATTCGCTTTTTTCCCCTTTTCTTTCCCCTTCTTTTCTTCTGCAGGAAAGTCAACTGCGTTTCTTTGCTGCCTAAAGTGATTAAGGGACTTCAAATCCTTTCACTGGCCGTGTTCTGTGATTTCTGTTCCAATAACTCAACCCACAAGGTGTAGTCGTTTCTTCAACTGGAATGAAATTAATCCTACGAATCTTAACTTATTTCTTTTGAGAAAATACAATCCTTTAAAATGATTGGATTTCATCTATTCTTACTCACTTTTTAAGTGTATTTTTTTTTCCTCTTGAAATTGTTAAGAGTAATATGGTGGCTTAGTGCTCAAATCTTTGCTACTAGCGCTCCCATCAGGGTTGCCAAACTTCATGCAAATAAAAAAGAAGACATCGGGCCGCGGTGGCTCAGTGATAGAGCGTTCACCTCTAGTCCATGGGGTCTCTGATTCGACTCTAACTCACGCCAAGTGAACTTTGTGGTGGACAAGCACCGTGTGTGTGGGTTTTCTCGGGATTCTCTCGTTTCTTCCTACTTTCTTCATTTCACCATTTCATTCATTTCTGGGGGCGCGGTGGCTCAGTGGTAGAGCGTTCACCTTCGGTGCTTGGGGTCCCTGGTTCGATCCCAGCTCGCGCCGTGTGGACTTTGTGATGGACACACACCGTGCTCGTGGTTTTTTTCGGGGTTCTCCCGTTTCCTCCCACTTTCTTCATTCCACCATTTGACTCATTTCTCATTATCCCCGTCTCCTTTAACCTAACCGGCATAAGCGTGGGACGTAAAAGTCAAAGATTTCATTTCATTTAATTTTTCATTCGATTCTCGTCATCATCATCTCCTTTAGTCTAGCCGGCATAATCGTGGGACGTAAAACTTTAAAAAATTCAGTTTTCATTTTCTCCCTTAATTGAAAGAGGTAATTGAAAATATAGACGAAAATACGGTATTGTCAGATTTTAGTATCTCTACTACGTTTTTGTGCTATAATCTTTTTACTGATCGTAACGAAACTACAACTTGTAGACAAGCTTCATTTTCCAGTTATTTCGTGTGAAACGTTTTGGAAATTTACTGTCTCTAATTTGATACTTTACTGTCTTCCCTTTCCTTTAACTCTTTCGTCGGCGATTTTTTCTACAAGGAATGGGACGATACCTTCTCTATGCTCCCCAGTACACACTCAATGCATACAAACAAAATCATTTCTTGAATGCAATTCCCATTTCCATAGTAAAAAGACTTAAGACTAATGGGAATATCTCATCCCAGTGCAGCAAATAAAAGCATACCTAGGCTCCCTTGGCGGGAAGTATGCTTTCCATTGCCCACGAAAGGGTTAAATACCAGAATACAATTTACGTTCCTTCATTTTACTTATTTATTATTATTATAATTATTTTACAAGTTTCAGTATAAATCACTTCCATTCCACACTAGCATGTATAGTCCAAGAAAAAAGAAAAGGAAAATACAATCAGCACTGATTTTACGTTCATCGACGATCATTAGTCTGTTTCCTGTCCGTAGATATATTTGTTGGCATCAATGAAATAAATGTATGACAAATCCTAAATATGATGACAATTTCTACTAAAATTTCTTTTATCCCTGTTCAAGAAAGTAATGTTTAAAAATCCCACAAAATTGAAATTTTCTCATGGGTTGGCATCACTGTTTCCAGCAATTCTTATCGGCTTAAACGAGCTAGTACGTTTGGGGGAAGAAAAAGTGTTCTTCATCGATTTTCTTTAAGCAAAATCTTCATTATCAATACCATGTGTACACTGTATTTATAAGGTAGGTAACTAACCGTCACATCATTCTTTGTTATGCCTTAAAATTAAGATTTAACACTTTGTGTCTCAGTGGTTATGCCATGAAACCGCCTTTCTGGATGTTTCCTCTGTGTTTCCTACTGGTTAAGGCTGTTGCTACCTCTTCGCTGAGTCGAGTTTTCTCCTATCTAATAACATTGGAACTTTTTTCGTGTTTTTCTCAGCAAGCAATGAACAAATCCTTATAAAAATTTGCATGGAGTCAGGTCGATGATAAAGGATTTGTTATATGAGCTTATAATTTTACTAAAAGCCTCCAATTAAGTTATTCATTCCCCCCTTTTTTTCATGTGAAGATTTGCAACAACGCATTGACGACACTGCGTTTTCTCTTCTAGCAGGTTGCGGCGAGTAACTGAGGGTTACTTTGAAGTTTCAACATTGTCCACAGCTGTGAGGGGACCTTTTCAACAATGACATATTTATGGCATTTCAGTTAGGAGGCGTTGGAGTACGTTTTCTTTGCTGAAAGCAGAAAAAAATAAACACAGCGAGAACAGATCCATTCTTCTTTACATTAGCTTTTCCCCCCGTCAAGTACAGACAGTTATAAGCAATTAGAAGCGAACTGTCTCTATTGAATAAAGATACTTTTAATGTATACGAAAGCGAATGTCACTTTATTATTATTATTATTATTATTATTATTATTATTATTATTATTATTATTATTATTATTATTATTATTATTACATTTTTCAAAACATGAAGAGACATACTTTCTTGACTCTAATGCCGATTTTATCTATATATGAGGTATTTATAATAAACTTCTATACTGGTAAAAGAAAAGCTACTTTTATAGTGACGTATCTTGCTAAGAGAATTATTTGTATTTTATTTATTATAGGAAATAAAGTGTATCGTTTGTAACAACGAATAGTGCTCAAAATAGTACCTATTACCAGTCAACTATAGATTTAGATCAAACATAATAATGGACAACAACACCAATATATATTGTATACATTTAGACCCTATTGGATCAAAAGATCCAATATATTTCAGACAAAAATTTTCTTGTAGGCCTTATATCTCGAGAACTACATATAGCGTACCCAAACTATGACTTAACTTAGTATGATGTGCTTATTGCGTAAAAAATACAAAAACTCGATTTAAGAACCGTTCAAAAATTTTGTGGGCCCTGATCCACAAATTCAATATATTACATTCAATCAAAAATTCTCCTGTACGCCCCATATTTTGACAATTACAAAGTGTGTGGTCAAACCAAAACTAACAATTTACTCAGTATGATGTGCTTATTCCGTTAAAAAAAAAAAAAAGATTTAGCTGCCATTCAAAAAATTTGTGGGCCCTGATCCAAAAATTAAATATATTTCACCCATTCAAACATTTTCTTGAACATCCCATATTTTGAGAACTACATATAGTATAGCCAAACCAAAAAGTAACAATTTAGTCCGCATGATGTGCTTATTCCGTAAAAAATACGAAAACTCGATTTAGGGCCCATTCAAAAATTTTGTGAGCCCTTATAAAAAAAATCCAATATATTTCATACAATCAAACATTTTCTTGTACGCCTTATATCTGGAGAACTACAGGTAGTGTAGCCAAACCCAAACTAACAATTTACTCAGTATGATGTGCTTATTCCGTAGAAAGTACAATAACTCGATTTAGGGACCGTTCAAAACTTTTGGGGCCTCTGATCCAAAAACTAATTATTTGGCAAGATCGCAATCTTTTTATGCACTTTTTAGATCATTTTTAAAATTCTTAGCCAAGATCGCTATCTTTTGATCCATTTTTTTTGGATTATTCCTAAAATTCTTGTTTTTATATATTTTTTATATGTATATATAAGGTGATACAAAGAAAATTTAGGAAATCAGTTGATCTGATTGAAGATTTGTTTAAATCTATTTTATAGAATCTTTTGATTTGTTTAACTATATTCCTGTTAACTGCAGATTTTTTAAAAAGATCTCTTTTTAATCTATATTTGTATTCTTTCTTTACTCACTCATGAAGTATATCTATAACTTTTGTCAATTTTTTAAAGTTGCTTCTTAGATAAGTTTCGAGAGTTGTCCGCAATTAGCATCTTATTTGAACTACTTTTTAAAATGGTATGTGTACGTTTAGAGAACTTGTGGTTTGATCTTACAATGTACATAGTATAATATAACAAAAATAGTTTTTTATGTACTGTAACGCTGTAATCTCACTTTAATTTACCATCGTATATTTTTCTTTCTTTCTTTTTTTTTTTTTTTTTGCGTGAAAGTAACATTTGAAACCGAATTATTCCTTTAAAATTTATACATGAAATGAAAATTGTTTTTTTTTTTTAAAAAAAACTATATGACATACTCATTGTATAAATAAATGTGAAATATTAGTGTTTTGTTTGATTTATTTGTGTTGATTGAAGTCAATACTTCGAGTGTAACTTTGCCCACTTATCAACAAAATTAAAAAGTCGTAGACCAGTATAATTTAAGCAAGTTACATGATTTGAGACATAATTTTGGAGGGGAAGAGTAGAAATTTTACTAATAACATTTTTTTTTATTTAACTTTTCCTGTATTTATGTTTAGCGTGGCCTTGTGAATTTTGTTTACTTTTTTTTTTCAATGTAGAAACTTACCTAGGGATTTTGGAGTCTGCTCTTAGATATTTAAATTGTGAATAGTGCTTCGGTGATATTTAGCATTTTGATTATACTGCTTGTTTATTATTTTTCTAATAACTTCATTTACATAATGTTGTGGCTTGATGTAACAAAGTATTCCATCACATATTTTTATACTCATACGGTAATGCTTTAGTTTAATATGTATGACATTGACAAATTGGTGTACCTTAACAAAAAAGCCCTATATTTTAAAATGAAGCATGAAAAAATAATGCATAAAATTAAAATTATTCTGTTAATATGTGTTGTACTAATATATATATATATATATATATATATATATATATAATGTTGTAGCTATAGATGAAATTTTGCGTTCACCATCTGGAAAATAAATATTTCTTATTTAGAATGCGCAAGTTACAAGGTTATTATTAGCAGGTAACACTTAAGTCCCTATTCCCTGTTACCAAGAAATAAGTCCCTATTCATATTTCGAAAAGTAATAACCAAGAAAAGACGTTACCAAGAAAATGACGTTTGTATCTACATTAACACTACATATTTCATTATGTATAGATGTTTCCTTGTGTAGTAAAAGAATCCCTGATATTACACTTCACTTTCTCCTACAAATGTGCTCTGTTAGAAGGCTAATGTGTGGTCAGTTCTTCAGTTTCCCAGTTGCCTCACGATACTGAAACAACACCGAAAAATCTGTCATCATTAGGAATAGAATTCTACAGCACGCTAAGAACACATTTGTGTAACAAAAAAAAAAGTTTGTTTCTAAATTTCCTTCGTATGTGGTAGAAATGAAATTATTATTATTTAGCATAAACATTCTATACTACTATTCACAGTTTCAAATGCATATACACAGGCCGGTAGCCAGCCCCAAAATGTAGGGGGGCGGCTGAAGTTAGGGGAGCCCGATCCAACCATATCATAGTTTATCACCATATTATAGTTCATTTGCAAGTATACCGTGAAAAGTTTAGGGGGGCCAGCGAAAATTTAGGGGGGCAAACCCCTAGATCCTCCTGGATACGGGCTGCATATACATATATATAATTATTCCAAAATGCTATCTCCACTGGTTTACCTGTTTCCGTGAGGTTACAAAAGTCAAAGAGCGCTGGTGTTTTCGATGTGAAAACCCCACTGGTGTCGGCAGCGCGGCCAGTCTCTGGTCAGGGAAACACCTTCAAGGAGGAACCGATGTGGTGACCACAAATTTTAACTAAATTACTAGTGCCAAGCCGCACTGATATTCCTTGCTCGTTACAATCTCTTGTGTCAAGAATTTCCTATTATTATTATTATTATTATTATTATTATTATTATTATTATTATTATTATTATTATTATTATTTCACACAGGAAATTTGAAAATGAAATGAAATCTGTAAGTTTTACGTCCCACAGTTATGCCGGTTAGGCTAAAGGAGACGGTGATGATAAGTAATGAATGAAATGGTGGAATGAAGAAAGTGGGAGAAAACAGGAGAATTCCGAGAAAACCCATGCACACGGTGTTTGTCCACCACAAAGTTCACTTAGCGCGAGCTGAGATCAAACCAAGGACCCCATGCAACTGAGATGAACGCTCTACCACTGAGCCACCGCAGCCCCCACACAGGAAATTTATCTGCTATCACAATCGTTTGCTAATTTATATTTGTATAACCAATCACCAGGTGTAAGACTGAAATACATGAGATGCAAGAGGCACCTTTCTATGTTTGAAAGTAGCCACAAGAACTCCGAATAAGACTAGACGACTATACTAAAAGCAATAGGTTTAGCAAAGAAAATAAAGAGCGCCCCTCCTTCTCAGTGCCATAAATCTGTCCTCGAAAAGGACGAGAGGGCTAGAAAATTTCATTCCACAGATGTGATATGGACAGAGTTTAAAAACCTGTTTTAAATGGCTAGCCCGAATTTCCCTCACGCTGCTAACACAAACAGGGAGAAGCAGAGATCGCACTGTTGCAAATCTTCACATGAAAAAAAAAGGGGGGAATGAATAACTTAATTGGAGGCTTTTAGTAAAATTATAAGCTCATATAACAAATCCTTTATTATCGACCTGACTCTATGTAAATTTTTATAAGGATTTGTTCATTGCTTGCTGAGGAAAACACGAAAAAAGTTCCAATGTTATTAGATAGGAGAAAACTCGACTCAGCGAAGAGGTAGCAACAGCCTTAAGATGAAACAGTGTTGCAGCACTGCTACCATCTGCTGTACAGAAATGCAACTATGAGCACCAGTCACTAAAAATATATATATATATAATATCATCTACAGGGTAGTCCGGAAGTGGGCGTACCTCCCCTTTAGTTTCAACAGTATATTGTTAGTTATGGTAGAATGTCTGTACACAGTTATCTTGAAGTCTTAAGAGTCTTAAACATTGGTTTGATTACCATCCCTGTCGTAAGACAGCTGAATTCTGCGCCAAGTTCTCACAAATGTTTCGCGGAGATACTCCGGAGTCACGAGGGTGAAGGCGTGTTCCACAGCTGCTCGTGTGCTTTTGAGTGTTCCTACATTGTTTGATATCGAGTGTTTCTTACTTGTTGCTTTATGAAATTGTCTGGTGTTGGTACATCGGGACTTCTTGGAGGCCAGGCAAACGGAGCTGGTGAAGATGCACAACCTCTTCCACAACTTCACTGCCAGGGGTGCCCATCCCCCCCAAAGCTGATGGCGCACTCCCCCCCCAAAACCAATAATCTCTTCTCTCCTCAAAACTCAAGTCCTCTAAAAGCAATTGCCCAGTGTAGCAGTAGTTTTTATAGTACTAGTAATTGTTATTTTTTTGTTGTTTTTATTTCCTGTAGTAGTATTATAGAATGCTTGTAGTAGTAGTAGGGGCAGTAGTAATTATAAAAATGGCATTACTTTTATTAGTAGTCTTGGTAGTGTACAATACTAAATATGTTCTATAAGGATATTGAAGGGTATAAAAACTTCTACACACTGTGTATGGCACAGGTATTTTTTTTACATTTGTAGTAGTATTATTTTTTTCTTTACAAAATATTGATATAATGCCCTTGTACAATCCGCGGCAAAAAACCTGCAACATGAGCATATAAGTTTATTGTGAAATGAC
This sequence comes from Thermobia domestica, assembly GCF_964235325.1. Classification (NCBI taxonomy): domain Eukaryota; kingdom Metazoa; phylum Arthropoda; class Insecta; order Zygentoma; family Lepismatidae; genus Thermobia; species Thermobia domestica. The sequence goes on from NC_137458.1 coordinate 301,344,424, forward strand.
GAAGTCTTTTGCTCCAAAATAAGTGTGCACGGGAGGAGGCGGAGGTTTATCCTGGCATGATTCGTTCCACTTAGACGTTATGTTCATTCCCTGTGCTGTTAGGCGTAGTTTCACAATAAACTTACATCCTCATGTTGCAGGTTTTTTGCCGCGGATTGTACATGAAAAGTAAGACGCAAGTTACAAGTTATTGAGTTTGATACCAAAAGAAAATGTTATCTTCGAAATTAGCCTACAAAAAGAAGTGATATCCAACAAAAAACATTCCTGTAAAAGAGCCAAGTACGAGTGGCCTTAAAAAGAATTGAAATCACAAAAATAAGCGCCAAGTTCTGGTGGACAACAGTTACAAACACTCACTGGCTCACTTCAAATTTAGATTTGAAACTTGGCTGTTGTCTGTATGGTTACCACTAGCTCACAATTATGTCAAACTACTTTATAATTTTCAACAGACAACATAGGCAAGTTTCAAATCTAAATTTGAAAGTGATTCCTTGAGTGTTTGTAGCTGTTGTTCACCAGAACTTGGCGCCAGCCTTTCATATAGCAACTTGCGCGGTACTTCATTCATAGAGTTTCTAAGCAGGGGGTAGGGGGATTCATTCTCGAGATTTAAAAAGAAATCGCATCGTGTTCCAATGTTATTCTGACGACAGCAAAATTACTTATTCGACATTAGAGTAAAATTCTTCCCCAATTTTTTATTCCCCCCAATTCTTTTCTCGATGGCACAACTTGCGCCATTCATCCCTCCTGTGGGCGGCCCTTCTCTCTTAAAACGAACCAACCTTTCCTTTCATACGGCTACTTGCGCGGTACTTCATTCATAGAGTATAGAAGCAGGGGGTACGGGGGTTCACCCCGGAAAATTTTTGAAAATTAGCTTCTCAAAATCGTGTTTTAATGCTATTCCGACAGTAAAATTGCTAGTTCGAAAGTAGAGTAAAATCCCCCCCAAAATTTTTCTCAATGGCGCAGCTTGCGCCATACATCCCCCCTGTGGGCGGCCCTGTTCACTGCAAGTAGCTGTTACCAAGCAGAAAACAGCCGAAAACAAATGAACATGGATAGCAATGTTACCAGACAATGCCAAGCAATGTTAGGAAACAAATGTGGGTAAAACCTAAAGCTGTCAGAAAACAATTAGGGGTACGCCCACTTCCGGATCATGCTGTATGTGATAAGAATTATCTGTAAGGATCATCTTAATTAAAGATAGAGATTTATTTATCCAGAATAATGTTTTTATGTGTGGTCCTCAAAGGAAACTTTGTTTCACACGAATTTTTGTTCTAAATACTTGTTTTGTTTCACCAATTTCCGCTTCGACGAAAGCCTTAGGCTACTCGATTATTGCATATCTCGCAGTCGGGCACGTTCGGAGAAACAGCAATACTTGTTTGAATCATGTTTTGCCGAAAACTATATGAAAGTAATTTATATTTAGAACCGTAGTCTTCCCAGCGAAAGACCCAAAGTCTCCATTTCTTTTCTTTTCTGAAGTTTGAGGATTATAATTAGAAACCGGATGTTTAGGCACTAAAAACCTCGAAAATAGGCAGGCAAATAGGCACTAAAATTATAAATAGGCAGTAAAATAGGCACTAAAATGTAACTCGAAATAATGAAGATAAATACTCAATATAATTAAAAAAATAGATTCAAGTTATAGATAATGTTCAAAGAATATAGAAACATACTTCTTTGTTAATACCTTCTTTTATTTTATATATAAAAACGAAGCTTGTTATGCATTCCATACATACTGGGTGAACCTGAAAGATGTGCACATACTTCGAGAGATGATTCGTGAGATCAAAACAAGACCAAAAGTCCTTTTGCATGTTGTCGAATTCCACGTCGTGTAGGAGTGACAGGGGGACCAACTTGGAATCCAAAATCGAATCCTGACAACTGGAACGAGACATAAAGGTGTGCACATACTTCGGGAGGTGATTCGTGACATTCAGGAGGACCTTTTGTCTTTTTTTCATGTCACGAATCACCTCCCGACGTATGTGCACATTTTTGAAGTTCAGCCCTTATATATATTGTAACGTACCATGTGGTTGTGTTTACAAACACCTAGTTTACGTATATATGTGTGTATTATTTATGTTATATAAATTATATATTTTACCAATGAAGGCTTATTTTGAAGGAAATGCATAGAATAGGCAACATTAGGCACTAAAGCAATTATTTAAGCAGTAAAGGTCGAAATAGGCAAATTGGGCAAAATAAAATTGGCTTAAATCGAAACGGTAACCCCCATATGAACTTTAAAACGTTATTTTTGATCATATCTTTAATATTAAAGAATAGGCATTTTGCCTAACATCCGGTCTCTAGTTATAATAGTACTAGCTACAGTCGGTCGAACATTTGTGCCAAGGGGTACCTGGCTCAGGGGCCTGGTCCAGTCTTGCATAGGGGTACGTTGCTTACCCGGAAGGGATATATAGGAAAGAGATAGTTCTAGAAGTTTGGGTGGTCCATCTAGTTTCCTTTCATGTGTATACAATTATCAAAAATTTAAAATTAAGAGGTTTTCTGATCTAATGTATCCCCTTTCATTATGTTTTATTATGTTATGAATCAGTATAGGGGTCAATGACACCGTTAAATATTGGAAATTGCCAAAATTTAAAATGTGGTATGGTAGCAAAGAACCATGGTATGTACCTTTGTAAACTTGGATGATTTATTTCGTTTCTTTTTGTGGGCAAAAAATTATCGAAAATATTGATCCCATGTGTCCTCTTTGATGATTGTATGTCAAGTCATATGGTTATATGGATGAGCATAGGGGTACCCATTTCTTTCATAGGACATTACTACTTTAATATACCCCTCTAAAATTACGGGACGACCACTCCCATTAAAATTTGGAGATTGCCATGGTAGGGTAGTATGAACTATGATAAAGTTTGGTCGATTCACATTCCTTTTTTTGAGAAAGATATTGTGACAAATTAACATTTGGATTTTTTTCGTCCTAATTTATCCTCTTTCATACCCACTTGTCGCGAGATGGGATTAATTTTCTAAGGTGCGACGTATATTCGGATATCGTCTTCTTGTTTCCCTCTTTAATTTTAAAACGTTGGCTTATATTTGGGCATTGTCTTGTTCTTTCTGTCTTTGATTCTAAAAGCATGAACTTATTCCACTCCTTACTTTTAAGTGTGCGGCTTATAATGTTTTCTTGTTTCCTCTTTAATTTTAAAAGAGTAGATTTTATTTGGACATTATCTAATTCTTTCAGACTTTAATTTAAAATCCATGACTTACATTTCGTAATTTGTCATGTTGTTCTCCTTAGTTTTAAGTGTGCGCTTATATTATTTTCTTGTTTCCCTCTTTAATTTTAAAGGGATGAATTATATTTGGAAAATGCGTTCTTTCTTCTGATTTTAATTTTATATGCATGGCTTATATTTCATTAATGTCATGTTCTCCTTAGTTGTAATTGTGCGGCTTGTATTGTCTTTTCGTTTACTTCTTAATTTAAAAAAAAAAGCGGCTTATAGGTCTATTAGGTCATTGTCTTGTTATTTCTGACTTTAATTTTAAAAGGGTAGCTTAGACCTATATTTGGACAATGCCTTATTCTTTCAGACTTTAATTTAAAATTCATGACTTATATTTCGTTATTGTCATGTTGTTCTCCTTAGTTTTAAGTGTGCACTTATATTTTTTTCTTGTTTCCCTCTTTAATTTTATTTGGCCGACTTATATTTGAACAATGTGTTGTTTTTTTCTGATTTCAACTTTAAATGCATTAGTTATTTATATTTCATTATTGTCATGTTCTCCTTAGTATTAATTGTTTGGCTTGTATTGTATTCTTATTTACTCCTTAATTTTTAAAAAAGGCGGCTTATATTAGGTAATTGTCTTGTTATTTCTGACTTTAATTTTAAAAGGGCGACTTATATTTCATTATTGTCATGTTTTTCCCTTTGGTTTTAAGTGTGCGGCTTAGATTGTTTTCTTGTTTCCTCTTTAATTTTAAAAGGGTAGATTATATTTGGACATTATCTAACTTTTTCAGACTTTAATTTTAAATGCATAACTTATATTTCGTTATTGTCATGTTCTTCTCGTTAGTTTTAAGTATCTGGCTTATATTGTTTTCTTATTTCTTCTTTAATTTTAAAAGGGTAGCTTATATTTGGACAATGTCGTATTCTTTCAGACTTTAATTTAAAATTCATGACTTATATTTCGTTGTCATGTTCCTTTCCTTAGTTTAAGTGTACACTTATATTCTTTTCTTTGTATCCCTCTTTAATTTTAAAAGGACGACCTATATTTGGACAATGTCTTGTTTTTTTCTGATTTTAATTTTATATGCATAACTTATATTTCATTATTGTCATGTTCTCCTTAGTTTTAATTCTGCGGTTTGTATTATCTTCTCATTTACTCCTTAATTTTAAAAAGGCGGCTTATATTTTGTCATTGTCTTGTTATTTCTGACTTTAACTTTAAACGCATGACTTATATTTCGATATTGTCATGTTCTTCCCCTTAGTTTTAAGTGTGCTGTATATTCTTTTCTTGTTTCTCTCATTAATTTTAAAAGGGCGACTTATATTTTGACATTGTCTTGTTATTTTTTATTTTAATTTTAAATCCACTAGCTATTTATATTCCGTTATTGCCATGTTTTTCTCCTTTGCTTTAAGTGTACACTTATATTGTTTTCTTGTTTCCTCATTAATTTTAAAAGAATAGCTTTTATTTCGTTATTGTCATGTTCTTTCCCTTGATTTCAAGTGTGCGGCTTATATTGTTTTGTTGTTTCTCTCATTAATTTTAAAAGGGCGACTTATATTTGGACATTGTCTTGTTTTTTTTTTAATTTTAATGCATTAGCTACTTATATTTCATTATTGTCATGTTCTTCTGGTTAGTTTTAAGTTGGTGCCATGTATTATCTTCTTGTTTTCTCTTTGATTTTAAAAAAGAGCAGCTTATATTTGGTCATTGTATTTTTATTTCTGAGTTTAATTTTAATGCATAACTTATATTTCGATATTGTCATGTTCTTCACCTTAGTTTCCGATATGAGGTTTATATAGTCCTTTTGTTTTCCGTCTTGAATTTTAAAATTGTGGATTGTATTTTTATATTATATTGTTCTTTCTCACTGTATTTTAAAATGCATTAGCTATTTATATCTCGTTATTGCCATGTTTTTCTCCTTAGCTTTAAGTGTGTGGCTTATATTGACTTCTTGATTCCTATTTAATTTTTAAAAAGTTGGCTTATATTTAAATATTGTCTTGTTCTTTCTGACTTTAATTTTAAATGCAAGATTTATATTTCTATATTATCATCTTCCCCATAGTCTTAAGACTGTGGCTTATATTCTTCTTTTCCTCTTTAATTTTAAAAGTGTAGCTTATATTTGGACATTGCCTTTTTCTTTCAGACTTTAATTTTAAATGCAAGACTTATATTTCTGTATTATCATTTTCCCCATAGTCTTAAGACTGTGGCTTATATTCTTCTTTTCCTCTTTAATTTTAAAAGTGTAGCTTGTATTTGGACATTGCCTTTTTCTTTCAGACTTTAATTTTAAATGCAAGACTTATATTTCTGTATTATCATCTTCCCCATAGTCTTAAGACTGTGGCTTATATTCTTCTTTTCCTCTTTAATTTTAAAAGTGTAGCTTATATTTGGACATTGCCTTTTCTTTCAGACTTTAATTTTAAATGCAAGACTTATATTTCTGTATTATCATCTTCCCCATAGTCTTAAGACTGTGGCTTATATTCTTCTTTTCCTCTTTAATTTTAAAAGTGTAGCTTATATTTGGACATTGCCTTTTTCTTTCAGACTTTAATTTTAAATGCAAGACTTATATTTCTGTATTATCATCTTCCCCATAGTCTTAAGACTGTGGCTTATATTCTTCTTTTCCTCTTTAATTTTAAAAGTGTAGCTTATATTTGGACATTGCCTTTTTCTTTCAGACTTTAATTTTAAATGCAAGACTTATATTTCTGTATTATCATCTTCCCCATAGTCTTAAGACTGTGGCTTATATTCTTCTTTTCCTCTTTAATTTTAAAAGCGTAGCTTATATTTGGACATTGCATTTCAGACTTTAATTTTAAATGAATGACATATTTTGGAATTATCATGTTCTTCTCCTTAGTTTTAATTGTGTGGTTTATATTATTTTCTTGTTTCTCTCTTTAATTTTAATAGGGCTGCCTATGTCTGGACATTGTCTTGTTCTTTCTAACTTTCATTGACTTTGACTTTCATTCACTTTCATTGACTTTCATTAATTTTAACTGTATGAAGCATATATAATTTTACGCGCTACTCTAACCAATTGTTTTAAGTTGGTTACAAGGAAGCGAGTGAGGTTAGATTTACATGGAAGTTGCACCATCCGAGTGCGAGGCAATGTCACGTGATATTGTCATAGGGGTCAAGGTGGAACAAAATGAGAACTGTGGGGCTTTTAAACCCCTTCGCTCGTTGACGCTGACGCTGGTTCAGCTATGTTTCGTAACGTCAGTAAATCACTTTATATTACGTACAAAGGCAAATGAAGAGTTATTATTTATATAAAAAGAAACTTTTTTGGGTCGGGATAGAACGCAAGCCAAAACCAATTTCCGTTACTAGCCCGTGAGTAGAATAGCACGTAGATCTCACCAACTTGTTCCGAATTTCTCACCAAAATGGGCCTAAAATCCGCCATTTTGTACCAAAATTTACCCATGTTCCCAAAATGTCACCAAAATGGGGCGAAAATCCGCCATTTTTTACCAAAATTTACCCATGTTCCCAAAATCTCACCAAAATCGACCTAAAATCAGCCATTTTGTACCAAAATTTGTACAGACCAAAAACCTCACCAAAATGGATGCAAATTTCCTTCATTCTCACAAGAATTGATTAACAGTGCAAATTTCTCACGAAAATGGATGCAAATTTCCTCTGATCTATTTTATCATATATTTTAATACAATTTTATGTTAATTTATACAATTTATGCTGATTACTTACCGTTTTCCCCAATCCTTTAAGAAACTTGTTTCTTCCTTTCTTATTCCTCCCTCAAGTGCTGAGAAATAACTGAAGAAACTTCAGAACATGCCCACACAGGTCTTTTTTGTTAATCTTGAACACAGTTCGTCTTGGTATTCAAGAAACTAATTCTAAAGAAAGAATGGGATGTCGTAAGGTGAGGTAACCAGTGGGGGAAAGGATCAGGAAGTGGGGGTGGCTGTAGCCTTGGTGTAAAATGTAACCAAAAGAAGGGGTGGTAATTACAATAGGAACCTTTTGTATACGTAATTGAGAAGCTCTTATGGAACTGTCACGTAATTTCATCATTCTGTCATTTAAAGAAAGAAGAAACTCTCATTTAAAAAGTGACATATAGATGTCTGAGAATAGTCTAACAGCAGGAAGTCAGAAAGACATGTTAAATAACATAGTTTCAAAATGTAAGCTAAGAGTTAAAATTGGTCGAGAACCCTTTGATGCAGAGTAAAGAAAGAAATATAGACACCTGTTTGTATGTGTGTGTTCCAGGGTGTTGGAGGGGGCGAACTCTAATGTCGTTTTTTGAGTAAAAGACCTTGTTTAAATTGGGCTGAGACTTCTACCTTATGGAAAAATAGCACTGATTATTTTGAAGGACAGAGATTTTAAGAAAGAGATAGTTAAATGTTACGTGTTACTTTCTAAAAGATAATGTATTGCCCCATGCTGAGAGACCGCACATAAGATTGGAGGGAACTGTGTTTTTATTTTGAGCAAAGGACCAGTTTTAAATTAGCGTTCGACTTGTAACGCATTTTGTTAAGGACCTTGCCACATACGTAGAGGGAGAGAAACAGTGACCCTTCTTACCTGAGTTTCAAAGGGGAAAAAGAGTGAATGAATTTTTACGCAAGGGAACTTTCCCTTTTGTGCTTTTTGCAAGAAGTCTTCAAACAAGATTTCTTTAAGGTATTTCCGCATAAATGATTTTATCCTTTTAAAAACTAGATTATTGAATTAATTATTTATGAATATTAATGAGATGGTAATGAATATTAATGAGGTGGTAAAGAAAGGGTTACAAAGAATGATTTTTTGTGTTTTTGCGTATATTTAGAGGTATATTGCGGATATATGTAATATAGAGCATTACATATTGTACATAAATGTATGAGATAATGTGGAAGGAAATGGGCGCAACTCTAAGAAACGTATTTTATGTATTGATATTGTATTTTCAGTAGCTGATATGGGATTTTAGCATAGAATATCATCTTTTGGATACTGTATGCGTCTAATGGTGTACGAAGCTTAGACGAATGACAAATTACATGTATATATAATTAGTTTGTAAGTGGGTACATGTATGTGTAGCTGATATGGGATTTTAACATAGAATATTGTCTTTTGGATACTGTATGGGTCTAATGGTGTACGAAGCTTAGACGAATGACAAATTACAGGTATATATGAATATGTGATTAGTTTGTAAGTGGGTACATGTATGTATGTATGTATATTGGTTTTTTGATATCGGGACAGGAATATATGTATCATATGGTAGACATATTATCTTTCGTTTTTATGTAAGTATTTTAAGCATGTGTTGATGGGTTGCGTAGCTTTAGGGGCTATACTAGGTGGGATGCAAACACCTAAAGTGTTTCTATTGTAGGGTTATATATTGGGACTTTTTATTGAGGTAGCCTTATTTTATCGTATTGTAGAGCTGTATATCTTGTTGTGGTGATATGCTAGATGAATGTAAATGCCTGAACTGATTGTATTATATTAATATTGGATTATATTGTAGACTTATATTCTGACTCCATATGTATATAAGTGTTTTAGATTACCTTGAATACCATGTTAGGATGTATATATTGTGATTTTTATGTACGTAGATGTTTGTTAAACATGTCCTAGTGGTATTTGAAGCATAAAGGATATCACTGTGGCATAAGCCATTTACACATAGATATCTTTTCACTAGAGTATTCTAATGTCATATATTCGTACTTTTACTTACTTCTAAGATGCTTGTTCACCCTGTAGAAGACATTATGCCGTCAACATGGTTTTCAACTTAGGATCATTTATTGTAAGAACATAAAAGATAATAAATACGTATAAATAACCTTATATGAAGCATACGTATTCTTCCTTTAAGTTATTCCTCTAATTTTAAATACATAATCTACTTTCCCTGTTTGAACTTCTTTCATTCTATAGGCATAATTTTTTGGCCCTAAGCCTATAAATGCATCAATTTCCCACCCATCAGGAACTTCATTAGTTAGTTGACCCAAATAGCAACCCAAAGAAAGTGGAGGCTTTTCATTACGTGGTTGTACAAACATAATACTATCAGTGTCGCAGTACAATACACGATCAGGATCTATAGCTGTTAGTAACTCGTAAAGTTTTAGACGCGCCCACGAGGTGATGAAGGCTGCAAGGACAACATTGGAAAATTTCCATGGTTTGTTTTTGTTGTCAATGTTTTTATATGATAGAATGAGATGTTGCTCTCCAATAGGCAATACATTTTGTACCTCATATTGTGGTGCCCATAGATAACTTAAAAATTTTTCTGGAGTATCTACAATTACAGATTGAGATACATCTGTTCGCTGTCCCCATTTGCCATATAAGGAATTGAGAAATATTTTGGAAATATATCTTAGACCAGGATTTGATTCAATGTTATTTTCCGCTAACTGAATGCATTCATGAACATAATAGTCTGCAATATATTTCTCTTGATCTTGTTTAGTTTTGCACCAGCTAGGAAATCCTGAAGACTCCTGTTTCATTTTTAAGAAGGAATTGACATAATCTTTAAACAGATTATTTTCTGAATCGGATAATTTAAATTCCCAAATTTCGATAATTTGTAGAATTTTGTATCCGAGATCTAAAGCCACATGAAGTTCAGGAGTACAGTATGTACCAGTAAGGACACGCTCAGTGTCATTATGCATGCAATTCTGACACTTTGTTCCATACACGTACGGCATAACCCAAACAAAAGGCGATCATTACATGTATATGGTAAAATTGGAAAATATAAGTCTTTGGGAGGTAAGATACTACATTTAACTAATCCATGAATACTTTGCACTTGTGGAAAGTCAGGCACCTTGTATATTATAGGTTTACCTATAGGCAATGGCTTACGTGCCATCACCCAGGGGTAAAGACTGGTAACATCATAATATGCTACAAACTCTTCGTTGGTACATTCGTACAAGGCATTAAAACATTCTGTACGTCCACCATGAAAACTATCTTTAGGTACCAGATGATCAACAAGATCATGACACTGTGTTTGAATAAACTGTTGTAATTTTTTATCATTTTTTACCATGTGGTCCCACTCACATTCCCACATTTCAATGACATTAAGATTTAATTTTTTAAGAAATGCTATTTTTGTGGCGGTGTTTTCATACCGATCTTGTAGTGATGTACCTTGCTTAGAGGTAGAATCTAGGGACACGTGTCGTAGTGTAGGATAACAGTTTAAACACCCGTGATAGTAACATCCATGAAATTCGTAAACTGTATTTGTTTCACTTTGAAATCCATCAACCTTATACCTCCCAAATTGTTTTTCTAATCCATTTGCAGAATGGAGAATTTCACTACCAGTAGTACGTTCTAAGTATCGTAGCCAATACATTGCCTTTAGACTTTGACGATCACGATGGTCAAACCCATAAGGTGGAATAATTGGAATAATTTCTTTGGGTAAATATAAGGTACGATATGTTAGTATTGCCAAATTAGCAATAGTTGACGCGACGATAAAACATTGAATACCATTTGTTTTGTCTTCAATTAAGTTTGAAAATTTAATGACAGCCTCTGCTAAAATTTTAACATCATTCCGACAATATTCAATCATTTCCTTTTGAAGATTATATTCCTCATTACTTGCAACACGTTGTTTGTGCCATATGATAAGTTGTTCTCGATCTTCAGTGCTCCTTGAATCAGGATCAAAATATTTTAGATCAGGAATTTTGCCTATATAATTTTGGTTTTCTAATGTATTAAACAAGTATGGGAAATCTCCCTTTCGTAAATTTGCAGAAAGACCTAACGTCTTAGGTAATTTAGATAATTTAACTCCCATATACAAATATGTGTCACGGAAGTAAATCTTTTGTCCTAAGCGCATTTCAATAATTTTTTGCCCTGACATTATTACTTCAGGTGTAAAATGATGGTTTATGATCAAAGTTTTAGCACAGAACTGCATATCATAATTACTGCCATTATGGGAAAGCACAATGATTTTTTTAAACATTGGTCGAGTTATTAATACATGATTAACAAATTCTTCAATGTTGTTGAAATCAAACGAACGGAACCCATTTTTATCACCGCATACAAAGCATGTATCATCAAGTTTCATGTCCTTACACTTGTAACAGGCATGAATACAATTTACAAAATTTACGCGATGTTCTTGTTCTCCTTGTTCATTTTTAGGAAGTAACATTGTTTCTACATCAAAGATAATGTACAAAAAGGTATCTATATGCTGCATCATAGCCGTTTGAACAAAACAAATATGGTCATCGCTTACATATGTATAACATGTTTTACAATGACGTTCACCACAGTCATGTTCAGACTTGCGTGAACGCATGTCAATCATAGTACCACAATGGACACAAATTTTCTTTGTTTCGCATAAACTCTTTCCGGAAACATTTATTGTTTTATGATTGTCAAAACATTCATTCTTAGAAAACAGTCTATGACAATGATTGCACTCGAGTTTAATATTATTATCATTATTACAAACATTGTGATACTTTTCGCACATTGGACATTTGAAGTTACACTTATGATTTTCTGTACGATGATAACCTTCCAAACAATAGTGACAATAATTTTTCTTGTTTAATAGCTTTGTAATACTAGTAATTAATTCAGTGTCCCTCAGTATACAAAATTAAAATTTTCTTTGATGCATGTATTCCAGGATAAATTATATTGTAGTTTCGAGTTAAACGATTTTTTTCGTAAACAACAATTTGATAATGAGGTGCTAGCTTATTTTGAAACTTTTTTACATCATTAATAGTACACCATCATGGATTTCAATGTCAACTTTAGCACTGACACATAAATCCTTTGCTTGTTTTATCAATCGTTCAGGATAATTTTTCAATTGATATACAAAGTTATAACGATGATCAGCCCTACCCATTCCAAGAATAATACTTTTAGGAAGACAATACACATCCTTTTGTACAGGAATAGTACATTGATGCATGTGTGTTACAAGATCAACATATTTTGCTGAACCCATAGTTCGTCCCCTACCTTTACGTGAATCAACAATATGAATTTTGAAATTTACTTTATCACCTAATAAATAATTTTCATTACTATTTAAAACATTTTCAATATTACGAAATAAAATGTCGGAAGTTAAATTTGACTTTTGACGCCACGAAATGTATATTGGTTTATTAATTGTGGAAGCAGTTCTTTCTATTGTTATACCAACATACATATCATCATCGGCATCATTTAACACATGATCTTTTACAAATTTAAATAATAACTGAATATATTTTTCAGGATCATCTATTCCACCAGTTTGCATACGTTCAATTGTAACTTCCTTTCCTGTAAGTCCAAAATAAGTATATTGTTTGGTTGTACTATTAACAATACGAAAATATTCATTTGTTTTACCACTCCCATACATGGTAGGTTGTGATACAGTATTAGTATTAGGACTTGGAAAGTTTATAAAATTTTCCATGAACACGGTAAAGTCATCTGTAGTTAAACTATCAGCTTTTCCTTCAGACACAAGTTCCATAAACTTTTCACGAGCTAAATTCTTTATATTATCTTGACGAAAGAAGCCTACATGATACAAGTCAATAATATCTTTTGCAGACTTACATTTTTTCAAAACAACATGAGGATCATAAGCAAAATGCATAAACAACGCATGCAATAACTTGGAATAAGCTTCATTGCTTACCCTTGCACCCGTAGCATGACATTGTGTTATCACTTCCCATGTAAATAAAACTTCGTTTGGATTTTCATATCCACGTGCTTCTTGTGCTGACAACATGGTACAGATGACAGACTGTCCTTCCATTGTATTATTGACACACTAAATATGTAATTGCAATTTGAATTATTGTCTTATACAGTAAATATTTTACACAATGATGTACACAGAACTTTGATAATTGTTTTCACAGTTTTTAAATGACAAGGTTTCGTAAGTAGACTTTTATGATATGATTCACAATGTGTTCACCAAAGATACACTTTTTTAAAAGAATTTTTACACTTACCAGTAAATATAATAATAAAACTTTCCTGAACTTGTTTCAGTTCACAACAGATTTAGTTGTAAGTTTACCGACACTACACTTGAAAGCTTGTCGGGAATTGCACTAACACTTGCCGTTAACTACAATCATAAAACTTCCCGTAACTTTTTTCAGTTTAGTATCGATGCACTACCACTTGTCACTCACTAACTATATTTTTAGTTCACCGAAGATATACTTTTAAGTTTATCGATTAATCCTTTAGTACTTTCCGATAATTGTAATTTACAAAGTGCCGTAATGAAATTGTTTTAGACTAATTACAGCACGCAGAGTACAAACAGAAAGTGTGTTTACTTTTTTATTGATTGTTTATTATCAACACTAATAAATGGAAATTTCAAGAACTCCACACGAAGATTTCCGAAGATTGCCGAAGTTTCCCGAAGTTTTCCGAACATTGTCGAACCTAACCGAAGATGAACATGAGAGTTTATCCACAATTCCTGTACATGTTGGTTAATGTACCACACGAATGGTTTCGAAAATTGCCGAACTTAACCGAAGATGAACATAAGAATGTATGAACAATTCCTGTACACGTTTAGTAAATGTAACTTCTAAAAGACTTGTAACTTTAAAGATCACCAAAGATATATTTCAAAGTTTATTATTAGATGTAACTTTGTAAGAAAATTGATATTTTAAAATAAATGATTTAACAACAGAGAGTATACCGATGATTGGCTTTACTTTAACATTAGTAATTCTATAGTGCGCGGCGCGGCTTGCTGCGCTGGATTTATACTTTTAAAATTTAATCTCGTACCCAAAGACATTTAGTTTTTGTAATCTCGTACCCAAACGCACTTAGTTTGTAATCTCGAACCCTAATGCTTTTAGTTTGTAGTCTCGTACGCAGGTGCTTTAACATATTTTAAATTAGTAACAGTAATATTACATAATGTGATATAATTTGTAATTGTAGTATTAAAGTTTGTGACACTTCAAATAATTATAGCTGCTTGTTTTTGTATGCTCTTCCATTGTGTTATCGGTCTAAAAAATTGCTTTCTTAGTAATGCTAAGAATTTCTTTTGTTTGCCTTGCTACAGGTGTTTAAACTGGTTTAAACCGGTTTAAACTAGTTTTATTGTTTTTCTTAACAGAACACTCATAGAGTGTGATCGCATTTAAATTGCTGTGCAAACTCCTTATTTATTTAACCCCTCGAAATAAATTACTTGAACATTTTGTGTGAGCATACCAAAGATAATTTGAAAATATTAAAAGTTGTGTCAACTTACAATTAATTCCGATACAAACTCAAAGTAACATAGTTAGAAATATTTATTCGTTCGCTTCATTAGAAGCTCAGCTTATTTTGTTAACATTGTTTAATGTCATCATATTAAAATTCTTATGAAGTTATAAATAATTTTTATCAGAACACTCATAGAGTGTGATCGTATTTAAATTGTCGTGCAAACTCCTTATTTATTTAACCTCTCGTAATAAATTACTCGAACACTACGTGTGAGCATACCAAAGATAATTTGAAAATATTAAAAAATGAAGTGAACTTACAATTAATTCCGATACAAACTCAAAGTAACATAGTTACAAATAGTTATTCGTTCGCTTCATTAGAAGCTCAACTTTTTGTTAACAAAACATAAACATTAGAAAGTTATTTTTAACACGACACAAGATGATTAAACTTAAAATTTATTACATGAAACTCTTTGATTGTTAAATGGAGAAGTAAAATTTATGTCAGTGTTGCAATTGAATACAGAAACTATCAGTAAAAGAACAAGTTCTGAAAAAAAGTGCAGAAACAAAACTTAAAACACAATGTTGCAATCTAAATTGGAAAGAAAATTAAAAATACAACTTACAAACAAAATGTACAAAGCGAAAATAAAATTGTAGAAGCAAAATTAATACTACAAGTTTAAAAAATTGAAACTCACATGAAAATACAGAAACAAAATTAAACAACGCTACAATCCAAATTAAAAGTACAAGTTCCCAAAAGTAAAGTGCAGAAACAAAACTTAAAACACAATGTTGCAATCCAAAATACAGAAAGTAAAAAATAAAAAATGCACAAACAAAATTAAAACTACAAGATAAAAGATGCAAAACTGATAATATAAAATACAAAAACAAACTTAAAACACAATGTTGCAATCCAAATTGCAAAAGAAAAATTAAAAGTACAAGACAAAAGATGCAAACTAAAAAAAATAAAAATACAGAAACAAAACTTAAAACACAATGTTGCAATCCAAATTGCAAAGAAAATTAAAAGTACAACTTTAAAACACATTGTTACATTACAAATTCCGAAACAAAATAAAAATTACAAGTGAAGAAATAAAAATGCAAACTAAAAACTAGAAACGCAGAAACAAAAAACTTTAAAGTACACAATGTTGCAATCCAAATTGCAAAATGAAAATAGCAAGGAGGAAACAAATTTTAAAAAATGCAAAACTGAAAACAAAAATACAAAATAAGGTTAAAACAATGTTGCAATCCAAAATACACAAAGGAAAATAAAAATACAAACATAAAACATATACGAAACATTATGTAGTAGAATAGAACGTCATTATTTTAATAACATGACTTTGCACCAACTTTGGTGAGATTTGAGGACAAAGTTGGTGAGATCTACGTGCTATTCTACTACATAATGTTTCGTATATGTTTTGTGTTTGTATTTTTATTTTCCTTTGTGTATTTTGGATTGCAACATTGTTTTAACCTTATTTTGTATTTTTGTTTTCAGTTTTGCATTTTTTAAAATTTGTTTCCTCCTTGCTATTTTCATTTTGCAATTTGGATTGCAACATTGTGTACTTTAAAGTTTTTTGTTTCTGCGTTTCTAGTTTTTAGTTTGCATTTTTATTTCTTCACTTGTAATTTTTATTTTGTTTCGGAATTTGTAATGTAACAATGTGTTTTAAAGTTGTACTTTTAATTTTCTTTGCAATTTGGATTGCAACATTGTGTTTTAAGTTTTGTTTCTGTATTTTTATTTTTTTTAGTTTGCATCTTTTGTCTTGTACTTTTAATTTTTCTTTTGCAATTTGGATTGCAACATTGTGTTTTAAGTTTGTTTTTGTATTTTATATTATCAGTTTTGCATTTTTTATCTTGTAGTTTTAATTTTGTTTGTGCATTTTTTATTTTACTTTCTGTATTTTGGATTGCAACATTGTGTTTTAAGTTTTGTTTCTGCACTTTACTTTTGGGAACTTGTACTTTTAATTTGGATTGTAGCGTTGTTTAATTTTGTTTCTGTATTTTCATGTGAGTTTCAATTTTTTAAACTTGTAGTATTAATTTTGCTTCTACAATTTTATTTTCGCTTTGTACATTTTGTTTGTAAGTTGTATTTTTAATTTTCTTTCCAATTTAGATTGCAACATTGTGTTTTAAGTTTTGTTTCTGCACTTTTTTTCAGAACTTGTTCTTTTACTGATAGTTTCTGTATTCAATTGCAACACTGACTTAAATTTTACTTCTCCATTTAACAATCAAAGAGTTTCATGTAATAAATTTTAAGTTTAATCACCTTGTGTCGTGTTAAAAATAACTTTCCAATGTTTATGTTTTGTTAACAAAAAGTTGAGCTTCTAATGAAGCGAACGAATAAATATTTGTAACTATGTTACTTTGAGTTTGTATCGGAATTAATTGTAAGTTGACACAACTTTTAATATTTTCAAATTATCTTTGGTATGCTCACACAAAATGTTCGAGTAATTTGTTACGAGGGGTTAAATAAATAAGGAGTTTGCACAGCAATTTAAATACGATCACACTCTATGAGTGTTCTGTTAAGAAAAACAATAAAACATGTTTAAACCGGTTTAAACCAGTTTAAACACCTGTAGCAAGGCAAACAAAAGAAATTCTTAGCATTACTAAGAAAGCAATTTTTAGACCGATAACACAATGGAAGAGCATACAAAAACAAGCAGCTATAATTATTTGAAGTGTCACAAACTTTAATACTACAATTACAAATTATATCACATTATGTAATATTACTGTTACTAATTTAAAATATGTTAAAGCACCTGCGTACGAGACTACAAACTAAAAGCATTAGGGTTCGAGATTACAAACTAAGTGCGTTTGGGTACGAGATTACAAAAACTAAATGTCTTTGGGTACGAGATTAAATTTTAAAAGTATAAATCCAGCGCAGCAAGCCGCGCCGCGCACTATAGAATTACTAATGTTAAAGTAAAGCCAATCATCGGTATACTCTCTGTTGTTAAATCATTTATTTTAAAATATCAATTTTCTTACAAAGTTACATCTAATAATAAACTTTGAAATATATCTTTGGTGATCTTTAAAGTTACAAGTCTTTTAGAAGTTACATTTACTAAACGTGTACAGGAATTGTTCATACATTCTTATGTTCATCTTCGGTTAAGTTCGGCAATTTTCGAAACCATTCGTGTGGTACATTAACCAACATGTACAGGAATTGTGGATAAACTCTCATGTTCATCTTCGGTTAGGTTCGACAATGTTCGGAAAACTTCGGGAAACTTCGGCAATCTTCGGAAATCTTCGTGTGGAGTTCTTGAAATTTCCATTTATTAGTGTTGATAATAAACAATCAATAAAAAAGTAAACACACTTTCTGTTTGTACTCTGCGTGCTGTAATTAGTCTAAAACAATTTCATTACGGCACTTTGTAAATTACAATTATCGGAAAGTACTAAAGGATTAATCGATAAACTTAAAAGTATATCTTCGGTGAACTAAAAATATAGTTAGTGAGTGACAAGTGGTAGTGCATCGATACTAAACTGAAAAAAGTTACGGGAAGTTTTATGATTGTAGTTAACGGCAAGTGTTAGTGCAATTCCCGACAAGCTTTCAAGTGTAGTGTCGGTAAACTTACAACTAAATCTGTTGTGAACTGAAACAAGTTCAGGAAAGTTTTATTATTATATTTACTGGTAAGTGTAAAAATTCTTTTAAAAAAGTGTATCTTTGGTGAACACATTGTGAATCATATCATAAAAGTCTACTTACGAAACCTTGTCATTTAAAAACTGTGAAAACAATTATCAAAGTTCTGTGTACATCATTGTGTAAAATATTTACTGTATAAGACAATAATTCAAATTGCAATTACATATTTAGTGTGTCAATAATACAATGGAAGGACAGTCTGTCATCTGTACCATGTTGTCAGCACAAGAAGCACGTGGATATGAAAATCCAAACGAAGTTTTATTTACATGGGAAGTGATAACACAATGTCATGCTACGGGTGCAAGGGTAAGCAATGAAGCTTATTCCAAGTTATTGCATGCGTTGTTTATGCATTTTGCTTATGATCCTCATGTTGTTTTGAAAAAATGTAAGTCTGCAAAAGATATTATTGACTTGTATCATGTAGGCTTCTTTCGTCAAGATAATATAAAGAATTTAGCTCGTGAAAAGTTTATGGAACTTGTGTCTGAAGGAAAAGCTGATAGTTTAACTACAGATGACTTTACCGTGTTCATGGAAAATTTTATAAACTTTCCAAGTCCTAATACTAATACTGTATCACAACCTACCATGTATGGGAGTGGTAAAACAAATGAATATTTTCGTATTGTTAATAGTACAACCAAACAATATACTTATTTTGGACTTACAGGAAAGGAAGTTACAATTGAACGTATGCAAACTGGTGGAATAGATGATCCTGAAAAATATATTCAGTTATTATTTAAATTTGTAAAAGATCATGTGTTAAATGATGCCGATGATGATATGTATGTTGGTATAACAATAGAAAGAACTGCTTCCACAATTAATAAACCAATATACATTTCGTGGCGTCAAAAGTCAAATTTAACTTCCGACATTTTATTTCGTAATATTGAAAATGTTTTAAATAGTAATGAAAATTATTTATTAGGTGATAAAGTAAATTTCAAAATTCATATTGTTGATTCACGTAAAGGTAGGGGACGAACTATGGGTTCAGCAAAATATGTTGATCTTGTAACACACATGCATCAATGTACTATTCCTGTACAAAAGGATGTGTATTGTCTTCCTAAAAGTATTATTCTTGGAATGGGTAGGGCTGATCATCGTTATAACTTTGTATATCAATTGAAAAATTATCCTGAACGATTGATAAAACAAGCAAAGGATTTATGTGTCAGTGCTAAAGTTGACATTGAAATCCATGATGGTGTACTATTAATGATGTAAAAAAGTTTCAAAATAAGCTAGCACCTCATTATCAAATTGTTGTTTACGAAAAAAATCGTTTAACTCGAAACTACAATATAATTTATCCTGGAATACATGCATCAAAGAAAATTTTAATTTTGTATACTGAGGGACACTGAATTAATTACTAGTATTACAAAGCTATTAAACAAGAAAAATTATTGTCACTATTGTTTGGAAGGTTATCATCGTACAGAAAATCATAAGTGTAACTTCAAATGTCCAATGTGCGAAAAGTATCACAATGTTTGTAATAATGATAATAATATTAAACTCGAGTGCAATCATTGTCATAGACTGTTTTCTAAGAATGAATGTTTTGACAATCATAAAACAATAAATGTTTCCGGAAAGAGTTTATGCGAAACAAAGAAAATTTGTGTCCATTGTGGTACTATGATTGACATGCGTTCACGCAAGTCTGAACATGACTGTGGTGAACGTCATTGTAAAACATGTTACATATGTAAGCGATGACCATATTTGTTTTGTTCAAACGGCTATGATGCAGCATATAGATACCTTTTTGTACATTATCTTTGATGTAGAAACAATGTTACTTCCTAAAAATGAACAAGGAGAACAAGAACATCGCGTAAATTTTGTAAATTGTATTCATGCCTGTTACAAGTGTAAGGACATGAAACTTGATGATACATGCTTTGTATGCGGTGATAAAAATGGGTTCCGTTCGTTTGATTTCAACAACATTGAAGAATTTGTTAATCATGTATTAATAACTCGACCAATGTTTAAAAAATCATTGTGCTTTCCCATAATGGCAGTAATTATGATATGCAATTCTGTGCTAAAACTTTGATCATAAACCATCATTTTACACCTGAAGTAATAATGTCAGGGCAAAAAATTATTGAAATGCGCTTAGGACAAAAGATTTACTTCCGTGACACATATTTGTATATGGGAGTTAAATTATCTAAATTACCTAAGACGTTAGGTCTTTCTGCAAATTTACGAAAGGGAGATTTCCCATACTTGTTTAATACATTAGAAAACCAAAATTATATAGGCAAAATTCCTGATCTAAAATATTTTGATCCTGATTCAAGGAGCACTGAAGATCGAGAACAACTTATCATATGGCACAAACAACGTGTTGCAAGTAATGAGGAATATAATCTTCAAAAGGAAATGATTGAATATTGTCGGAATGATGTTAAAATTTTAGCAGAGGCTGTCATTAAATTTTCAAACTTAATTGAAGACAAAACAAATGGTACTCAATGTTTTATCGTCGCGTCAACTATTGCTAATTTGGCAATACTAACATATCGTACCTTATATTTACCCAAAGAAATTATTCCAATTATTCCACCTTATGGGCTTGACCATCGTGATCGTCAAAGTCTAAAGGCAATGTATTGGCTACGATACTTAGAACGTACTACTGGTAGTGAAATTCTCCATTCTGCAAATGGATTAGAAAAACAATTTGGGAGGTATAAGGTTGATGGATTTCAAAGTGAAACAAATACAGTTTACGAATTTCATGGATGTTACTATCACGGGTGTTTAAACTGTTATCCTACACTACGACACGTGTCCCTAGATTCTACCTCTAAGCAAGGTACATCACTACAAGATCGGTATGAAAACACCGCCACAAAAATAGCATTTCTTAAAAAATTAAATCTTAATGTCATTGAAATGTGGGAATGTGAGTGGGACCACATGGTAAAAAATGATAAAAAATTACAACAGTTTATTCAAACACAGTGTCATGATCTTGTTGATCATCTGGTACCTAAAGATAGTTTTCATGGTGGACGTACAGAATGTTTTAATGCCTTGTACGAATGTACCAACGAAGAGTTTGTAGCATATTATGATGTTACCAGTCTTTACCCCTGGGTGATGGCACGTAAGCCATTGCCTATAGGTAAACCTATAATATACAAGGTGCCTGACTTTCCACAAGTGCAAAGTATTCATGGATTAGTTAAATGTAGTATCTTACCTCCCAAAGACTTATATTTTCCAATTTTACCATATACATGTAATGATCGCCTTTTGTTTGGGTTATGCCGTACGTGTATGGAACAAAGTGTCAGAATTGCATGCATAATGATACTGAGCGTGTCCTTACTAGTACATACTGTACTCCTGAACTTCATGTGGCTTTAGATCTCGGATACAAAATTCTACAAATTATCGAAATTTGGGAATTTAAATTATCCGATTCAGAAAATAATCTGTTTAAAGATTATGTCAATTCCTTCTTAAAAATGAAACAGGAGTCTTCAGGATTTCCTAGCTGGTGCAAAACTAAACAAGATCAAGAGAAATATATTGCAGACTATTATGTTCATGAATGCATTCAGTTAACGGAAAATAACATTGAATCAAATCCTGGTCTAAGATATATTTCCAAAATATTTCTCAATTCCTTATATGGCAAATGGGGACAGCGAACAGATGTATCTCAATCTGTAATTGTAGATACTCCAGAAAAATTTTTAAGTTATCTATGGGCACCACAATATGAGGTACAAAATGTATTGCCTATTGGAGAGCAACATCTCATTCTATCATATAAAAACATTGACAACAAAAACAAACCATGGAAATTTTCCAATGTTGTCCTTGCAGCCTTCATCACCTCGTGGGCGCGTCTAAAACTTTACGAGTTACTAACAGCTATAGATCCTGATCGTGTATTGTACTGCGACACTGATAGTATTATGTTTGTACAACCACGTAATGAAAAGCCTCCACTTTCTTTGGGTTGCTATTTGGGTCAACTAACTAATGAAGTTCCTGATGGGTGGGAAATTGATGCATTTATAGGCTTAGGGCCAAAAAATTATGCCTATAGAATGAAAGAAGTTCAAACAGGGAAAGTAGATTATGTATTTAAAATTAGAGGAATAACTTTAAATCATCGTACACGACAAGAAATTAACTTTGATCATTTTTATCAACTAGTTCGAGATAAAGCTGAGAAAAAACAGTTACACAATCCAGGAAGAATTTGTTCGTAAACCTGGGTTTGTCATCGTATCCAAGTCTGAAAGTAAAACACATCAGAAAGTTCAAAATAAAAGACGACGATTAAATCATAACAGTATTACCGACTATAGAACATTGCCATACGGTTATCAAAGTATTAAGTGTGTTAAATGATTGGTATTCTGTGTATATTTAAATAGTAGACTGTCTAAAGGTATCATAATGTCATAACATAGGCATAATATCATCAAATATGTCCATAAGTTTTCACAAGACCTATCTGTTGGTACTTCTACGTATATATAATGTAAATATGTCAATAAGTTATTAAGAATATTCTAAGTATAGTAAATATCTTATCTATATATGTATATAAATATGCCAATATTGGAAAATAGAATATTGTAGACTATATAAATACAATAAAGCGTTACAATTTACGATATTATGTTTTATTCCTATGACTATACCCAAACAAATATTGATATATTACGAAGTATCTGTATTCTATATAAGATAAAGGAAGAATACGTATGCTTCATATAAGGTTATTTATACGTATTTATTATCTTTTATGTTCTTACAATAAATGATCCTAAGTTGAAAACCATGTTGACGGCATAATGTCTTCTACAGGGTGAACAAGCATCTTAGAAGTAAGTAAAAGTACGAATATATGACATTAGAATACTCTAGTGAAAAGATATCTATGTGTAAATGGCTTATTCCACAGTGATATCCTTTATGCTTCAAATACCACTAGGACATGTCTAACAAACATCTACGTACATAAAAATCACAATATATACATCCTAACATGGTATTCAAGGTAATCTAAAACACTTATATACATATGGAGTCAGAATATAAGTCTACAATATAATCCAATATTAATATAATACAATCAGTTCAGGCATTTACATTCATCTAGCATATCACCACAACAAGATATACAGCTCTACAATACGATAAAATAAGGCTACCTCAATAAAAAGTCCCAATATATAACCCTACAATAGAAACACTTTAGGTGTTTGCATCCCACCTAGTATAGCCCCTAAAGCTACGCAACCCATCAACACATGCTTAAAATACTTACATGAAAACGAAAGATAATATGTCTA
This sequence comes from Thermobia domestica, assembly GCF_964235325.1. Taxonomy (NCBI): domain Eukaryota; kingdom Metazoa; phylum Arthropoda; class Insecta; order Zygentoma; family Lepismatidae; genus Thermobia; species Thermobia domestica. Next base: position 301,368,144 of record NC_137458.1, read on the forward strand.
CCATATGATACATATATTCCTGTCCCGATATCAAAAAACCAATATACATACATACATACATGTACCCACTTACAAACTAATCACATATTCATATATACCTGTAATTTGTCATTCGTCTAAGCTTCGTACACCATTAGACCCATACAGTATCCAAAAGACAATATTCTATGTTAAAATCCCATATCAGCTACACATACATGTACCCACTTACAAACTAATCATATATACATGTAATTTGTCATTCGTCTAAGCTTCGTACACCATTAGACGCATACAGTATCCAAAAGATGATATTCTATGCTAAAATCCCATATCAGCTACTGAAAATACAATATCAATACATAAAATACGTTTCTTAGAGTTGCGCCCATTTCCTTCCACATTATCTCATACATTTATGTACAATATGTAGTGCTCTATATTACATATATCCGCAATATACCTCTAAATATACGCAAAAACACAAAAAATCATTCTTTGTAACCCTTTCTTTACCACCTCATTAATATTCATTACCATCTCATTAATATTCATAAATAATTAATTCAATAATCTAGTTTTAAAAAGGATAAAATCATTTATGCGGAAATACCTTAAAGAAATCTTGTTTGAAGACTTCTTGCAAAAAGCACAAAAGGGAAAGTTCCCTTGCGTAAAAATTTCATTCACTCTTTTTCCCCTTTGAAACTCAGGTAAGAAGGGTCACTGTTTCTCTCCCTCTACGTATGTGGCAAGGTCCTTAACAAAATGCGTTACAAGTCGAACGCTAATTTAAAACTGGTCCTTTGCTCAAAATAAAAACACAGTTCCCTCCAATCTTATGTGCGGTCTCTCAGCATGGGGCAATACATTATCTTTTAGAAAGTAACACGTAACATTTAACTATCTCTTTCTTAAAATCTCTGTCCTTCAAAATAATCAGTGCTATTTTTCCATAAGGTAGAAGTCTCAGCCCAATTTAAACAAGGTCTTTTACTCAAAAAACGACATTAGAGTTCGCCCCCTCCAACACCCTGGAACACACACATACAAACAGGTGTCTATATTTCTTTCTTTACTCTGCATCAAAGGGTTCTCGACCAATTTTAACTCTTAGCTTACATTTTGAAACTATGTTATTTAACATGTCTTTCTGACTTCCTGCTGTTAGACTATTCTCAGACATCTATATGTCACTTTTTAAATGAGAGTTTCTTCTTTCTTTAAATGACAGAATGATGAAATTACGTGACAGTTCCATAAGAGCTTCTCAATTACGTATACAAAAGGTTCCTATTGTAATTACCACCCCTTCTTTTGGTTACATTTTACACCAAGGCTACAGCCACCCCCACTTCCTGATCCTTTCCCCCACTGGTTACCTCACCTTACGACATCCCATTCTTTCTTTAGAATTAGTTTCTTGAATACCAAGACGAACTGTGTTCAAGATTAACAAAAAAGACCTGTGTGGGCATGTTCTGAAGTTTCTTCAGTTATTTCTCAGCACTTGAGGGAGGAATAAGAAAGGAAGAAACAAGTTTCTTAAAGGATTGGGGAAAACGGTAAGTAATCAGCATAAATTGTATAAATTAACATAAAATTGTATTAAAATATATGATAAAATAGATCAGAGGAAATTTGCATCCATTTTCGTGAGAAATTTGCACTGTTAATCAATTCTTGTGAGAATGAAGGAAATTTGCATCCATTTTGGTGAGGTTTTTGGTCTGTACAAATTTTGGTACAAAATGGCTGATTTTAGGTCGATTTTGGTGAGATTTTGGGAACATGGGTAAATTTTGGTAAAAAAAATGGCGGATTTTCGCCCCATTTTGGTGACATTTTGGGAATATGGGTAAATTTTGGTACAAAATGGCGGATTTTAGGCCCATTTTGGTGAGAAATTCGGAACAAGTTGGTGAGATCTACGTGCTATTCTACTCCTGTGGGACATGCTCGGCCATGAGAACCGCCAGCTATTGGCGTTCAATTTGTGTTATATGTATGCTACGTGGCGAAAAACGGATAATTTCAACCAATCAGAACCGTCTACTTAACTCGTATGGCTAGCGTCAAGCGTCATTAAAATATACCGTTATGCATACGTGACTTATATTTCGTTATTGCCATGTTCTTCGCCTTAGTTTTAAGCATGTGGCTTATTTTCGATATTATCTTATTCTTTCTCCACTTAAAGTTAAGGGATAGGATTTATTTCTGGATGCTGCGTATTTACAAACCAATACGGTAAAAAAAATTAAAGTTAGGGAAAAATATCTCCCTGTTAATTTGGCAAAGACGAAATAAATTTGTACCAGGCGCCATGACAATGAAAACTGTTACTCCATTTTTACAATCGACTGATGGTGATAAATTCAAATACCAGCGCATTTCCAAAGGTGTTATTAAAATAACTGTATTCCTTGTTTTATTTTCTAATGGGGTAAGTAGTGCTTACTTACTTTAAGGTTCAATTTCCCATCCGTCACACTTTGTTAGCAGTTTTAATCAAGGGTGAAATTATAACATAATAACATCGCTATGAAGGCTCCTGCATCACTTCTAAGGAGAAAAGCAAATTACTTTAGCTACTCGAATTCGCCATCTCTGGTCCCACGTGCACGCTTTCAGTAATAGAATGACCATGTTCTGTCAAGGGATCGTGCTGTGATGGCCGAGTAATGTGTTCACGAATATGGTTGCCTCTTCTCTATTTTTGCCCTTTATGCGTCTTTCAGTTTCACACTACGTAACATAAAAGTTATGTATAAATAAAAAGAAAATGGTCCTTCCTTACCTCTACAATAAATGTAAGAGAAACAATAAAGTTTGATTCATAGAGCTTAGTATATCAATACAATTTCCGTATTTTGGGCTAATAAGAACATATTGCATAGAGATTATATTAGTACGCATTCAAACATCTCAGTGTAATAGTGGCCCCGCATAGCGTAGTTGCTAACGCTCTCGACTTCGGTACGAGAGGTCCACTCGGTCGAAAAAGTGTAAAACGCTTTTTCAGGCCAGCCACCCTGAATGAGGATTTCCTGGATTTTCCTCATTCACACCAGGCAAATACCGGAAAGGTACCTAACTTATAGATCCTAGGCCGCTTCTTTCCTTCCTTCCCCAATCCTTTCTTCCCTTCCTTTCCCCGAATAATGTGCTCGCCGAGGGACGTCATCCCTCAAAACGTGACGCGCTAAATGGCCTCAGATGCCGAGTGTGAATTCTAATCTCAGTGTGTGTGTGTGTGTTTATATATATATATATATATATATATATATATATATATATATATATATATATATATATATATATATATAAAGATTACATTAATACTCATTCCGTCATCTTTGTGTAATAAAAACTTCTTACACAGAGATTTACACTAGCACGAATTAGTACATAATACGTGGAACAAACCGGTTAAATAATCAGAGCCGTAGCTAGGGAGGCGAGTAGGACTGTTTCCCTGGGCGCTGATAGAAAGAGGGCTTCGAACAAGTAAGCAGAAAGAAAAAAAATATTGGAAAAGAGTAAACCACATGGCGCCCCATAAAAGTATTTGCACCCTATTAAATCAATATTGTTGTCAGTTTGTAAAGAAATAGATTTGGTAAAAATTTTCTTGATCGCTCCTCTCGCAACCCAAACGTTTCAATGAGACAGGTTTTTACTTATTACTTTAAAAAGTTATATAATGATAGTGTGATATATAAGAAGCTTTCATATCGCATGGTAATGCTCCGGCCCACACCACTGTTGTTGACAAGGTTGCGGTGCTAAATCTTGGCGATAGAGTGGATGTTGAATTTCCTTAAAGCCAAAGTCTTTCACTGCAGCTTTCCATCCGTTTGGACTGGAGCATTATCATGCAATAAACAAGCTCAACGCACAGCGACTACTTCAAATGACTGCCTCCAACGAACTGATGCAGCTAAACAGTTGAAACTGACAAATTATTTCTATCATAGATGGCACTATATGTCATGAACAGCTTATGATCAACTGCATGATATTGCAGCGTCAAACTGGAAAAGTTTGGTAATCCCCTCGAAATACTATGCCAATGCAGTATACAATTTTGATGTATAAAAACACCTTATTTACGTTTAAGTAACTGTTTTATCACGTCAAGCATTTAGAGAAGAGATAAATAAGTCTTGAATTACAAAGTAAATTGATTTACCTCTTACTTCTGCTATGAATGCAAGCCTGCAACATCAAATACATAATTATTATACTTGTACTTCAAACAATTAATTATATAATGCAAATAAAATTTAAATTGTGCTTTTCTTATGCTGAATGAAAGCATTTAACCTTTTCACTATTGACACATAACCACAAAGCCGAAGAATCAATCCATCACGTTTCTTTGTAAAAGTGATAGATGACAAAACATGATAACGGTTGAAAAATCACTTTCGAAATTTATAGACCATATCATAGAATCCAACAAGAGGTTCCAACTGGTTTACCTGCTGAAACTAAATCACGTGAGTAGAGACTGGCGCCACTACTCAAAGCAGTTGGGTAGCACGAACTTTCAAAAAAACAAGAACGAATCAAATCATTCAGAGCGCGTGAGTTTGCTAAAATTTGTCAATAATAGCTACAAGTAGCTACTACCAATAGCAGATGATGCAGTTTGTTACGGCTGTAGCCGGTAGTGTAGCCGATATCACTTCCGTTGTATTGTGGGAAGGATTTGGATTTCGATTAGATCATGGTGATCAGTAGAATCCAACTTTTTAGCGTATAGTCGTTCGATGTGACAACCACAACAATCAGAAGGTTAATCTTAGATTCAAATATTATGTATGTGAATCAAATACTGGGTATATGATTATGCAATGCCAAGTTAGTTTTTATTTTCCTGTAATATGTGTATGTCACATCTGAATTTACAGATTGTCCTTAAAGTGAAAAATTATTGAAGGCCCCAATCCAGGGGGATTCTGTGGAAGGACGCAAAGCCGATTTCGGAGCCACTGTGGGTGATATTTTTCTCTTGTAAAACTCTGGCACCGCCACTGATTTCATAAGAGAATGTAGAACAGAACTATTACTGTAATTTATTTCTTTTTCTTTCTTTTTTTTTCTTGCAAGGAACTAGTGGAAGCTTTAAAGGTAAGGTTTATATTTACATAACTTGTAAACTTTCTGTGCACTGAGTAATTAACCTTCACTGTTAGCAAACTATACGCGTATGTATATGCATGTAACACCAAAAATAAGCGACGTTTTTGTCCCCATTATTTCTTTATCACGTCTCATACCACAATTTTCCATGCTGTTTTCATCATAATTTCAACAATGCCCATCCATCTTTACAAGTGTCAGTAAAGTACATGAGGACGGCATCAATTAAACTCATCAATTAAATATTCCTCAATCTCAAATTACTATCTTTACTACGCCATAATTTGAGATTTAACGACTTCTTTTTCTCTATCTCAAAGACATACGTGCATACACACACACACACACAAATAAGTATAATCAATCACTTACAAAGACAAATATGTAATATTTGTGCTGCATGTTCTCCTTATTACTATATCCTTAACTTTGGAAGAATGAATGTTAGTAAGCGTGATGCAGAAACAAGAAGTAGTGGCAAGGAACAAGAGAAAAAAACCAACGTCTAGGGCAGCGTTTCCCAACCTTTTTCAACTTGCGGCACACTATCGGTGTTACTTGGATTCTCGCGGCACACTTATAGATATTATTATTTGTAAATATAAGACACAGCGGTATTTTTCCTGTGATTATTGATCGCCTTCTCACAAAGAAAGCTCTATCACTGGTTTTTCCCCGTGGTAAATCATTATGCTTATTTTTCATTCTAATTTTAAAATAGAAAACAATTGCAATGAAATATTGGACTCAGGGTTTTAAAAATAAGCTTTCTTTTTAAAAACTGTATCCAACCTTTTACTAAGAAGGAAGATCACTAAATAACGAACGAACAAACAAATCTCTTTTACTTTTAAAACACAAATGTAAGTAATTTGTCGAAAGGATTTAACGATATTTTCAATTTTCAAGTTACGAAATAGTCTGCAACTATAAAGAAGCAATAATGGCCATAACAATGATAACAAATACTTTTTTCAACATTAGAAATGTACAGAACAGTAACCCGGTATGAAACTTAAAATTGTATATTCATACTAGAGGTTCATAGTAATGTGAAATACAAATATACATTTTTCCCTACGTTTTGCAATTTGATTGTTATAAAATTAATAATTTTGTTTCGATTCCTCTCGGCACACCAGTTGGGAAACGCTGGTCTAGGACATTGGGTATGTTACTTAGTAATTCATCAAGTAATTCTTCAGATTTCTTTGTCTTCCGAACGGACCGATACACAGGGTGCTTCAAAACAACACCGACACCGTTTGGGAGGTGATTCTTGACACCAAAACAAGACAAAAAATATAGACCAACCTGGGTGCACAACTGCTTCCTTTCGGAGTTATAGGCTGCCGAAAACATGAAAAAATGAACTCTAAATGTCCATAGCTCCAAAACTATGGGATCTACTGTAGTCAGGTCAAGACTTCACTTAGGAACTAATATGTGCGCTATCCAAAAATGCATCTTTTAGAACCATAAGGTACTCATGTGACAATTTTTATGGAGGGAGTTTGGTTACGGGGTTATAGTTTGAAGTACTCACCAACTACCTCTATAAAAATTGTTGTGAAAGTTACCGCAGGATTCTCAGGAAACACTTGCCAAACGTTGTCCGTGTTGTTTTGAAACATCCTGTATAAGAGAGTTTTTGCGATTCAAACTCCTTTAAAAAAAAAAAAAAAACTATGGTTTTAAAGAGAATATGTGATTGTAAAAGTATTTTGCTGTTAGAATAAGTATTTCATTTTCTGACTCCTGTGACACGGTTAATATAGACAAAAGTCGGTGACCACGAGTAGCGTACTTGCTAAGTGATACTAGCAGTCCCGGGTTCGATTCCTGGTGCGGACACTTGGTCGAAAAAGTGTAAAATGTTTTTCAGACCAATTATCTTCAGTGAGGTTTTCCTCATGCACACCAGCCAATGTATCTAACAAATTAGTTCCTGGTTTCTTCCTTCCTTTCCTATTCCTTTTTTTCCTTCCTAATTCTCGCGATGGACTTCGTCCCTAATACGTGATGGGTTAAAATGCCCATAATTACTAAAAGCCCAGAAATCTAATTCCTATTACTAATCCTAATCGATAAAAGCCAAGGAATAATACACGTTTTCTACAAAAGTATGTGAAATACGTATACTTCTGTATAGGTATAACTAGCGTTGATTGCCTGCTTTGCTGGTTTGAAATCACTTTAAATGCACAAGTCTTTTATATATAGGCGTTATCCAAGTCCTGGAAACTATGGATTCAACACTAATATCGATCATTTTTTATTATTTTTATATATATCTCTCCCCTCCCCCTCCCCTCCCCTAAGTTGCACCGTGAAATGATAAAGACCGTTCCAGGCCCGAACCTCATCTATGTTGAAAATTTGATCGACATTGGTCGGGTGGTTCAAGAGTTATTAAGTTTTATTATTTTTTTTGGTATATATCTCCCCCTCTCCTACTTTGTACCTAGAGCGTCTCTGGCGATTTGTACGAGGGGGATGCGCCCCCCAATATTTTTAAGTATAAAATATTCAATACTTTATTCTATTTTATTTACTAACGACAGAATAACATATAAATAATAATTATATTTGGTCTAGGAATTAATTCGTGCGGGTGGACAAGAGATGGCGCAACGAACGGAGCGTCCCACAGTTCCGTGTATCCACACATGTGTTGCAAACCCCTGTCATCGCGTATCGTTCGTAGTATAGGGCAGTGAATTAAAGCGTCAACAACACCAGTTTGTAGTTAAGTGAACATGGCGCAATTTGTGCCTGATAAAGTGTTTTTGCGGGGTGTCCTGCTGCATTACTTTAACATGCAGAAAAGTGCGACTGAAAGTCATCGTATTTTGGTGGAAGTGTATGGTGACCATGCTCTAGCTGAGCGAACGTGTCAGAAGTGGTTTGCACGGTTTAGAAGTGGTGATTTCGGCTTGGCAGACCAAGAGCGAGCTGGACAGCCAAAAAATTTCAAGACGAAGAATTGACAGCATTGCTCGAGCAGGATTCGTGTCAAACGCAGGAACAACTTGCAGCAGCATTAGGCGTTGATCAAACAACAGTCTCCAAACGCTTGAAAGCCATGGGAATAATTCAAAAGATGTCACATTGGGTTCCACATGAATTGAAAGACAGAGACGTTGAAAGACGAAAAACCATTTGCGAATTGCTGCTTCAACGACAGAGCAGAAAGGGGTTTCTGCATCGAATTATTACGGGTGATGAGAAGTGGATCCATTACGAGAACCCTAAACGAAAAAAGGCCTGGGTGAAACCAGGTGAACCAGGTTCATCACAACCAAAACGAGATATTCACTGTGCAAAGGTTATGCTGTGCATATGGTGGGATATGAAAGGTGTGGTGTACTATGAGCTGCTGCAACCGGGTGAAACTATGAATGGAGAACGTTATCGACGACAATCAATGCGTTTGAAGCAAGCTCTGGCCAGAACACGACCAGAATGGGAGAACAGACATGATAAACTTATTGTTCAACATGATAACGCTCGCCCACATGTCGCAAAACCGGTCAAAACCTATTTAAAAATGTCGGATGGGAAGTTTTACCCCATCCGCCGTATTCACCAGACGTTGCTCCTTCGGACTACTACTTGTTCGATTGCATGAACCACGATTTGATTGGACAGCGGTTTACTTCTTCAGAAGATATCGAAACATGGGTCTCTGACTGGATCGCTTCCAAGGATGAGGACTTCTTTCGCCACGGAATCCGTACATTGCCTGACAGATGGGCGAAAGTGGTGGCTAGCGATGGACAATATTTTTCTTAAGGTATTTATGTATTTTGTGTTTGTACTACAGCTTCAATGTGTGCGTACCAACCGCACGAATTAATTCCTAGACCAAATATTTATTTGGAATATAATATTCAGGCTGTGAAATGATTGTAATCGAGTTCTTGATATATCTTAGGGGGTCCGTGAAGGTAAGCAGAAAGGTAACAAATGGAATCAAAGATAATAAACAGGTTGGGCTAGGTAGTACCATTTAAATAACTTTCTCTGATGTCCCCCTCCCCAAATTTTACATGCCAGAGACGCCAATGCTTTGTATCGTCAAAGTGAAATAATAATAAGAGCCGTCTGAGGCTTGAAACTCATTTATATTAAAATTTGACCGTGGTCGTTGAGTGTTCAAGAGGCACGAAGCAGTGGCGCCTTTAGAGGGTAGGCCGGGTAGCACGGGCCTACCAAAATTTTTCAAAATATATAAACGCTAAAAGATACAATAAAGAGTAAATATATTTTGCACTATTTATATTAATGGTAGATAATTATTTGATTAATAACATCAAACACTACTGTAAAAGTAATTTAATACTGTAATTAATTGATCAAATGTGTTTATGTATCCATAAGCGAGGGAGCGGGCCTACCCAAAATTAAAATCCTAAAGCCGCCCCTGATACGAAGTCACAAACATAAGGATGTTGCACTATATCGAAAAATTTACACGTATAGTTTATTTTAGTAACAAAAGCAAGCACGTATGACAAAATCAGGAAAGTTGGCAATCTTGTTCTGTACTAGTGTACATGCTGCATGAAATGACTGTCGAACAGTTGATAAATTACTTTCAAGACAGTGACTGCAGTCTCTCACTTAAAAGAACATTTGCTTATTTTCAGACTGTCAAGCAATCTTTCATATTTCCTCCTTCTTCGCTATCATTTTATTTGGTCTCATTAGTGTGCAAAAGCAGACACGGACGGGATAACATGCTAACAGCAAGTTGCGTGATTGAAAAACTGGCTGAGAGGCACAAGTTGGGTGTAATTAGGATATTGAATATTTAAGTGCACGCTTCCTACGTAAGATCTCCAAACAAGCACACACACACACACACACACACACACACAGCCTTTGAAACAAAGTTAATATTTGTTTTTACAAACTACCATAATCGCCTTCATTGAAAACTTTTATTTTAGCATTATTGTTTAAAGAATGCAAACAAAAATAGCTACTTCACTCTAAATATACAAAGAATGTTGAAGTTATTTTGAAAGATTTAAGACATGCATTAGAAGCATAAGCTTGCAATAACATGCAACGCTAGTTGTTTTGGTAAAACGTTTTATTATTATTATTATTATTATTATTATTATTATTATTATTATTATTATTATTATTATTATTATTATTATTATTATTATTATTATTATTATTTAAAAGCGCGAGAAACGATGAAAGAAAAAAATACAGTAGACTTCCGAAAACTCGACCTAATGTAGACCGAAGGCTGACCGAGTTTGTGAAAATGCCGGGTTATCGGGAATGTGGTTCCAAAAGAATAAGTACGAGTATTACCTCGGAAAATACAGTACTGTACTTGTATGTATTAGTTGCTTCAGAATACAACAGAGAATAAACTGCCTAATTACCCTTAAAAAGAGAAAAAAGTACGTACTTTATGAAGGCTTAAAGCCTTTACTATACATGAAGATAAAAATTAATGAATACACACTGCACAGTAATTTATCTGATAAGACAGACCTCAGAATAACACTTGAATGTGTCTGCGCGCGTTTTTTTTTTTTTTTTTTTTTGCCCTACCAGAGTGTGGCCGAGTTAACCCGACTGCGGCTTACCGACCGCTGAGTTTTAGGGACTCTACCACAAGGTGACCAGAACTTTTACTTTCAAAAACGGGACGCATACGAATTAGCGACTGGAGGGGGGGTGTTCCACATTGCATTTTGGGACTCAGCAGTGTTTTCAATTTACAAAATACACAAGTAAGAATGATAACACAACGTTTCTAACTTAAGTACTACCCAACAATACTTTTAACTACTTGAACACTCAAAATTCCCACTCAATTCGCACTTGAACCACAGAACACTCAATTCTCATTTGAATATTCAGAAATTCTAGGCACGGCTGAACCTTCACAATGAGTGTTGGTACGGAAGAGTGTGGAATTTGCGCTGACCATTTATATTTTGAATAATAATTACGGGACACCTGGGTCATTTTTGCTTAAAAACGGGACATTTAGGCGTCCCGTTTGAGAATCAGAAAAAAACGGGACGACGGTTGAAAATAAGGGACTGTCCCGGCTAAAACGGGACGTCTGGTCACCTTGCTCTACCAAGGATCTTATAAAATAGAGGATCTGCCCATATATATATCTTCATCCTATTAAATAATGAAGCCAAAAAACAACCGAGCATCGGCACGTCTGATTGGCTACTCTCGTTTCCGCCATTGTCTGATTGGCTACTTTCGTTTCCGCCATGTTTGTTGGCTCAAAACATTACGATCCTAGTGGGTGGAGTGGGCAGAGTAGCGGTGGCAAAACTGTGACGTATGGCTTCAAGATTTTGTTGTAAGCCCAGATCCTCTATTTTATAAGATCCTTGGAATCTACTGTACAACGACTGTGAAAAAAAACAAGTGAGTTTCATTTCACAGTGTGAAACTATCCAAAATATGGCAATTAAATACTCAAACTTCAAATAGTACATCTATACTAAATGCTGGTTGCAAGAGATTAATACTAGGGATGGCCAGAACCGGTCCCTGGTGGAACCGGTTTTCGGGTCTGAACGGATCCGGTTTCGGAACCGGTTTTTCGGATCCAGGTCTGGAACCGGTTCTTCGGATCCAGGTCTAGAACCGGTTCTTCGGATCCAGGTCTGGAACCGGATCCAGAACCGGTTCTGAAAACCGGATCCAGAACCGGTTCTGAAAACCGGATCTCCAAGAACCGGTTCCGCTGGAACCGAAACTTTGTGACCATCCCTACGCTAAACCCGAGCTGCTGGCAAGCTGTGAACAGAATGCTAGATGAAATGGTGGAAGCGACAGGCAGGCGCCCAGGCGGCGGCAGCTTGTCTCATTTGGCTAAATAAACTGGGTAACTGGCAAACTCATTGGCTAAACAGGCAAACTGGCCAACTCATTTGGCTGAACACCCACTGGTGGACCAATTTATTTTTCTGGGTTCACAAGCGGACCTGGGCAGGGAGGGTACAAGCGCACGGTCCTCTTTGTAGTGTTTTGAAGGTGAACTTTGTGCCTCCTTTACGGGTCTTTCGGGGCTTTCGGATCCAGGTCTGGAACCGGTTCCTAAGATCCTGTTCTGGAACCGGGTTTTCAGATCCAGATCTGGAACCGGTTTTTAAGATCCGGTTCTGGAACCGGGTTTTCAGATCCGGAACCGGTTCCTAAGATCTTGTTCTGGAACCGGGTTTTCAGATCCATATCTGGAATCGGTTCTTAAGATCCGGTTCTGGAACCGGGTTTTCGGATCCAGGTCCGAACCGAAACTTTGTGGCCATCCCTAATTAATAGGATCAAAGATAGAACCTGTTTCTTAGATGCTGAATTCATATCAGAAAGCCATTACTCGCCGTACCGTATTGTTTTTGTTCTATGGTGATAAAAGGTTGAAACCGGAAAGCGTTAATGTTTGAACCACTTCCGGTTTGAATAGATGAGAAACTACTCTTAGGAAGCTGAATCGATTGCCCCCCCCAAAAAAAACTGTATCGCGATATCTCTGACCGATTTGCTCTATGGAAATTATTATTGAAACCGGAAGCAGTAGTAAATTGGAACCACTTCCGGCTTTGGTAGAGTGTTGGGGGTTGTGATGGGATTTTCTCTTAACAGCCTCAATCGTTTGTAGAAAAGCACTTATCGCTATCTAATGTCAATTAGCTCTATAGACATAAATATTGAAACTGAAAAAAATAGCTTAACCACTTCCGGTTTGAATAGATGGTTAATGGAGAAGGTGGAATCTATTGTTGGGAATCTGAATGAACTGAATAAACAGCATCCCGATGATTCATAACATTTTTGCTCTATGAAAATTGGTATTATAACCGGAAGCAGTAGTAAATTTGAACCACTTCCGGTTTTGGTAGAGAGTAGGTGGTCATGGTATGTTCTCTTAGCATTCTAAATCGTTTGCAGAGAACTGATTATCGCTATCTAATATAATTTAGTCCTATAGAGTTAAATGTTGAAACTGAAAAAGGTTTAACCACTTTCGCTTTGTATAGAATGTTAATAGAGAAAGTGAAACCTTTTCTTGGAAAGGTGAATCAATCGCAAAAAGCAACATCTCGATGTCCCTTACTGCTTTTACTCTACAAAAAAATCAATATTTGAAACGGAAGTAGTAGCAAATTTCAACCACTTCCGCTTTGGGTAGAATGTTGCGGATTGTGATGGTATGTTTTCTTGACAACCTGAATTGTTTGTAGAAATACGCTTATCGTTATCTAATACCATTCCATAGAGATAAATGTTGAAACTACAAAAGGTTTAGTTTAACCACTTCCGGTTTGAATAGATGTTAATGGAGAAAACGGAATCTATTCTTGGGAATTTGAATGTACTGCATAAACACCATCTCGATGATTCATAACATTTTTGCTCTATGGAAATTAGTATTGAAACAGGAAGCAGTAGTAAATTTGAACCACTTCCGGCTTTGGTAGAGTGATAGGGGTTGTGATGGGATTTTCTTTTAATAGCCTCAATCGTTTGTAGAAAAGCGCTTATCGTTATCTAATATCAATGAGCTCTATAAAGATAAATGTTGAAACTGGAACTTTAGTTTAACCACTTCCGGTTTGCACAGAGGGATAATGGAAAATACGGAACCTATGCTTGGAAAGATGCATCAATTGCAAAAAAAAGAAGAAGAAAAAGAAAAAAGAAAGCAAGAAAAAACTGCATCTCGATATGGGCCTATCTTGTTTTTGCTCTACGAAAATCAGTATTGAAACCAGAAGTAGTAGTAATTTTGAACCACTTCCGCCTTTGGTAGAGTGTTGCGGGTTGTGATGGGATTTTCTCTTAACAGCCTCAATTGTTTGTAGAAAACCGCTTATCGCTATTTAATACCATTCCATGGAGATAAATGTTGAAACAGGAAATTGTTTATTCTAACCACTTCCGGTTTTAATAGAAGATTTACATAGAAGATAAAACCTATTCTTAGGACTCTGAATCCATTGAGAAAAACGCATATTCGATATTGATCATATAAACAAATGTTTCATCAACGACCGTAAAATATGGCAGAAGCCATTTTATATGTAACAATCCACAAAGAATAGTTAACTGTAAGAGAAGAGTTTCTTTCAGATTATTTTCTCAAAAACAACTCAGACTATTTTATTCATATTCTCTACACTAACAACCTGACAATGTGGTGTAAGTGATTTTTAATGGAAAAGTTCAGTGGAGAAGGTGTTACTGCCGAGATGAGTTTTTTTTTTAATGGTTATTTTAAGACAATTTTCTCAAATATGACTCATCAACTTTGTTCATTAACTAGATTAGCCCACGAGACATGAACATGCCAATTCTCGTCCCAGTTTCGAGACAAGAATCAAAATAGTGAAACTCGTCAGGAACACTAGTTGTCCCAAATCCTAGATTTGAAGAAAAATATTTCAGTTTAACGTCCCGCGATTATGCCCTTTTAGGCTAAGAGAAACGGATGATTAACGCACGTGAATGATGATCGAATATTTGATGGAATAAGAAAGTGGGAGGAAACGGGAGTACCTGGAAAAAAACTCACTGACATGATATTGTCCACCACAAACTTACTTGGACGTGGATCGAACCAAGGACCCCACGCACTAGAGGTGAGCTCTTTACCACTAAGCCACTATACGCCCCCAAAATCATTCCACTAGACACGTAGAAGAACCCAAGGTAATTACGAACAATGGCGTGTATTTTGAAGTAAATGTATGTGTGTGTGAGAAGATTTTGTAATTATGTTTATTGAAAACGACACTACTTTTATATTCTGTAAACGACCGGAAATGAAGAAGTGAATTGCATGTTTAGAGGGTGACACGAACATGTCACAGAGGAAAATCATTTATTTATATATATACACATTTTTTTTTTTTTTCAAATTCTTCCTTGTAGCTGAATGAACTATTGGTTAAGCGGTCGATCAGTCACCAAAGCGGTTTAGAAATCGTTTTGCCACCACGTGTAATGTTTGCCGGACATGCATGTAACACAGAGTTTGACATGTTGAGGAACGTGTTCACTCACACATGGCATGCATGTGGTGACCACCGTACAATAGTCATGTGTGTGCATGGCATTCACTGAAGAGGAATTGGAACAAATACCCGAACAAGGAACGTTCACACACTGCACGAATGAAATACAGACTTTATTTTCTCGCAATTTCCTCCACATATTTTATCTTGAATTTTCTCAAAAGATAGTGAGTTTTTTTTTTTTTTTTTGTATTTAATTTGTTGAAAAAGAAATAACTTGCAATCATTTTACTCGTAATTCAAGTTTTGAAGTTTACGGCAAATTTTCAAGTACATAAAGTTATAACACACACACATAATTAAATATTACGGCCGCATTTCATTTAAAATTACTTTAATAATCACCAAAACTTACCACGATAATTATTTAAATAAATTAGACTATTTTTTGTTATTTTTGAACTTTGTATTTCCTTAATATTTATAATTCATTTTACAGAAATCAAAAATACACTTCAACCAACTATGGTTTCCTCAGTTATTATACAGTATCCAGTATTGCCAACAACCTCTGTAGAAAATAGGTTAAATGGTCTTCAGAAATAAGTTTTTTTTTACGCAAAAAATGGCTAGATTTTGAACTGTTAACCTTATAACGACTCACTAAGAGTAGTCGTCAACCTGGTTCGATAAAGTAAGATGTATATATCTTGAGTGGTAGTACTCATTGACAAGTAAAAATATCTTTAATAATTATATTCTATTATTCTCACCTTTTCTATTAAAATGATAACGTCGATGAACGTTGCTAAAATGGTTTATTAGTTGATATACTTTATAATATATTTTTCTTCAAACTGTCAAGCACACAAACTTGCTGACTAGGTATCCATAAACATTTACATAGCAACAACTATCCCATAATAATATTTTACATATATTAAAAACATTCTTCTTTTGTTATTATTAAATTAACATTCTATCAAGTATAGTACACATGTATGAGCACTTTCTGCCCACGGTACAGGTAATTATTACTCTATCCAAAGTATTTTGTTATATAAAAATGTCGCCCGACGATGGGACTGAATATAAAAGTCATAAGCGAGTTTGGCTTTTATCTTCAAGAACCACTGGTCCGTTTACAATAGTGTTCTTAACTTACATATGTTCTTTATATTTTGATCACACCTCGTATACATCTTCATTACATTTCATATATATATATATAGATACATTTATAACAAATCTTATGCTTCATCAATACTTATCTTTTTTATTACATTAATTATATTTATTTCATTATTATCAAAACATTGTCGCTTATTAATATAATTAACGAGGGTGAAACACAAATTACTATGATTAATAGTTTTGATCATTATTAAAACAGTGATGTTATAAGTAATGTTTAATCTTTCAGGGCGCATTAAATAACAAATAAGTTAGATGTTGCATTTTAATGTATACATCGTGGCAATAAGATGTCATAATAAAGAAGAATCTTGTTCGGATAATATATAGGATAGCTCATAAAAACAGTCGTCGAATAATTAGTTTTATAGAATGGATCTTCTTCTTAACATAATCTTTGACAGTTAAGTTTTCAACACAAATCAATCTAATATAAATAACCTTTGCTTTTAATCATTTATGAATCGAATTATAATTCTTACATATATTAAAAACATTTGAGAATTATCATTGATTAATGAGAATTAAAGAAAATTAAATTGAATAAAAATAAAATAAATGTTCATGAAAATCTATAGCTGATATGAATTTAACCTAATTTCATTAACGGTAATGTGACGATGTGCAGTCTCTTTTTTTTATTATGTAGCTCGTTTTATTCCACCATAATGTAGAGATCTGCTCACGCTAATTCTGTAGCGGATGTCACAAAGAAATATACTTAAATTACACCATGATTTTCATGGGAAAAGTGGTTTAATCTAGGGGAATGACAACATTATTTATAAAAGGTAAGTTTATTACATAACTAAAATGGTAATATACAACAATATTTAATTTAGTGATTCAACAAAAGTAATGGAATATCTGATAGTTCATTTGATAGATTGATACCTTAATTTAGTTCGATTAACAGGCTAGGTATTGAAATATTTTAGTTATTGGAGATGGAAGATGAATTACGAGTATGCGACTTTTAGTCTTAGTCGTGAGAGTTTTACTATCGACTGATGAATCATTTTGCAGTGCTGACTGACATACTATTACTTGAACTCAAAATAGCAATTGTGCATGTACATACCTTGAATAGAAGTCTTGTTACACCCTGCAACTTGGTGTCCCGAAGGTCTGAGTTCCTATACTCCTAGTCACTACGTCGTTGCCGCCTGAATAACAACAATCTAGACCTTGAGGTCCCTTTTTATTATTTTGCAAGGGCCACTCCCAAACCTCACATCAGTCATCACATCCTGGTCGTCAGATTCACAAATATGGAAACTTGTTGCTCTTTGCATTCTGATTGGCTATTAGCAAGTAACCGCACCCAAAATTATGGTGTGATCCAGCACACACGTGGATGGAGTGACTGTTACCGCCGGAAGATTTCAATAACAGGATTTCCAGAATTATCCACATCTATCTATGACTTATCCAGAGATTCTTAACTATTAACCAAAATTTCCGCAAATGCGGGGTCACGTTGACAAAATCGTAATTGTTCATCCTGTTAGTAACCAAGCATAAGTAAACATCCTATGAATTTTTTGCGCAGTAAAACAACTACAATCACCTTCGAGGTTTTGCGTAGTTCCGTTCTCTGTTACCAGCTCATGATAAGCTAAAGGAGAAAACCGTCCTGTGATTGCACATTAATCCAAAATAGCCTTTTTCAATTCCTTCAATAAAGAGCAATGTAACCATATTTTGAATCCGGCGTCACATTCCCACTGCTTCATAATTTTCGTCCTCGAAAATCATCAAGAAGCGAGCGCTAAAGCGGGCTGAAGTAACCATACTTTTCGAATGACCCTCGTATTAAATGAAGATTTTACAAAATATGCGAATTGTATGTCATGCACATAATATGAGTTGACTAAGATGAGTTTGATGTCGTCATAGTCGTAATTCACCTTTTCTATACAATAAGATAAAGAACATTTGCAATATAATGATATTTTCCGTCTCCTCAACAGACGGATACTTAAGTAGAAAAACATCAATCAAGTGAATAATCATAGAAATTGGCATAACATAGCATATTGAAGTGGCACATTATTATAACATAGTGCTGCTGTATTAAGTTAAGGAAGTACGATATTAAGAGTAAAGGTTAACAACTTTTGGAACATTGTGTTGAAAACATTTGGAATTTCTACAACTGTAATTAATGTCCTGAGCAAAATACTACATAGATAATGAAGAGTTGATAATAATTTGAACATGCTACTGTGACTGAATGTCACTGACTTATTACATTAAGGTTAAAAATAAAACAAAAGAACAGTTATAACTTGTTTGCTACATGCATATAAGTTACTGAATGAAATTACCACATTATACATTAATAAAGTTAATAATAGGTCGAATACGCAACCTTGCAAGAAATTACGTAACTGAAATACTATATATATTGAAAATCAATAATATTTTGAATCATGCGTCATTAGCAAAAGTGAATAGTACAATAATCTATTAATGCCCTGGAAGGTCAGTATAGTTAACAGGTTCCATGTCTTCCAAAATTCATTACAACTGATTTGAGAATAATCAGTGAATCGATAAACATTAACATTGTAGTTGAACTGTTCTGTGCATGGAGAGGGCATAGGGCAAAAGTAACGATAATTAATAATTTAGACTAAATAGTAATAACAAGGAACTGTCAGGATTATCGTCCTAACGATACAGTTATAACGCTATCTTAGATTCAAACTTAGTTCTGTTAGAACTGTTAAGTCTGTATACGGTTTTATGTAGGTGAAATACGTATAACTTAGTGAGATGTATGTTAGTTCAATTTAAACAAAATAGGGTCTCATTAGGGTTGAACGATATAAATTAAAGATGAATTAGTATTGTCTACCCAGGAACACAGTTAGTTAATTTTATTTTAACATTATTCCATTGTTTTCATAGATGTTAGTACCAATATCATGATTTATGAAGTTGTTGATCAAGAATTAATAATTGATTAGAGATTAATGACTAATAGATCGATTACTTTAGCAATTTAAATGACATTAACAATCTATAACAAAATAACGAGTTTGTTTTGCCTTACAAGGCAATTAACCTTATTCAGTTGCTTACAGGAATGAATGAATATTTACAATATAGTCACCCCAATTGAAGGTGAAGAACCAGGAATATAATAATTTAAAAGTCAATTTCCATAAGTAGATTGCAATAAGAAATTTACAGACTTGAGTTGTCCATGAGGGACGTGAGAGAGTTATTATTATTGATTTAACATGTAGAGTCAAGGGGGCTATGGCAATAGATTTGAATTGCAATTTATATTTCAATTTTGAAAAATTAACAAAACAGACAAAACACAAAGACTTAAAATGAAGTTGGCCCTTTGGTACGCCTTGAGTCTACATGGCATGAGACCCTATTTAGTTATGATTACTCTCCTTTTATACCCAATATAAAGAGTGAGTTCTTCTCTTTCCTTTCTCCTCTTTCTGTGCATTTTAAGAGGTTACAAGTGTATTAAAAAGGAGCGAGGAAGGAAAAAGATTGTTGTTTATTATTCGGGGACTTCGGAGAATTGAACCAATACCTGTTAGATTTGGAAACTCCACACTTGGTGGTTTTACTTCCGCCTGGTCGTAGGTGAGGTATCAAATATACCGAATTTAGTCAATTAGAGAAGTGGAATCATTTACATATTATTTATTTCTTGCCGGCATTAAGGAGTATGGCCACAGGCGAATATCCATAACCTTTTTTTTTGGGGGGGGGGGCAGGGGGGCAATAATCGGGTTTGTAACTCTCAGTATGAAGGGCAATCGTCTCTCCTTTTTCCTATTCTGTACTTTAAGTAGGCAATGGAACGAGGAGAGAGGATTTTAGCTTGTCGATCTTGTGACGAAGGGGAATCGAACCTCAGAGTACTTGTATTCAGGAACTAAATCGTATCCTTAATATAATTTTGAATCAACATGGAATCAACGTTTCCAGGGGGCTATTTCACTAACATCACGACAATTGAACAGATACTTAGAATAAAAAAAAATACAATTTCATGCATAGACGAGTTACATCAGAGGAAATATTAGATAACAAGTATTATGAGCTACGCCGTGGATAACCACAATGCTTGATAGGGGTTTCCTGCTTACGCATTAAAATGCTATTGCAGGAACTTGTATGAATGCAACGAAGAAAGTTGCAGCAATATTTCCATCTGTAAGTATGAGTTTTATACCAAGATAGGGTATTACATAATTATACAAATTATATTCTTCAAGCTGTTTATGTGCGATATCGATATACTAGTAAAAAAAAAATCCAATTTTAGAAGTATCCCCTTCCAGTGCTGGCCGTTAATTTTGAACGAGGCGCCTCTCAAGCCGTAGTCAAGAGTTACTCATGAAAAGACAATTTAAAATATGTTAATTCATAATCTTATTAGCTCTAAATAATGACTAAATAAACTCTAATTAACAAATCCAAATCATTAATACATAACAATAAATATTAATCACCATTAACGAATTTTAATACATTAATACTTAATAATAACTTCTATAACAACACAACACAATTAATAGAATGGGTAGATAGTATGGAAGGATAAATAGTTTATTCTATATTCTTGTATTGCTCTTTTATATTCTTGTTCACCCCTTGTTTTCTTTTTATATATATATATATATAAGTATGAAAACGTTGGTAGTATAATCTAAAGTGCATGCATTTGTCTGTTCATTCATATGTGTGTCCTTGTTCTGCTGATAGCGAGTCGTTGGAATTTTGTGATGATAAAGTCTTCCGGGCTTCCAACTTTACGTAATGATTTGTTATATAAGATTAAGTAATAGTGAAGTTGAAGAGTATAAAATGTTTGCATGCAAATGTTTGCATATACTTTCTCTCTCTCTCTTTTTTTTATTTATATTTCTTTTAAAAATAGTAAATAGATAAAAGGAATCCACACAATTGATATTAGGCAAACCCCTGTTCATATGATTAATTATTTATGGTGTTATTTGTCTATTTAACTAATCAAGAGTCTACCTGTGTCTTTTAATAATAGAATTCGTATTAAGAGATAATAGGGGTCTGTCGTCGGCTAGAAACGAGAATACATTTTAAATAACTTGATTGTACTTACAACCTGTGGCAAAACAAGCTTTTATCTGTATAGAAAGGAACTAGATTATTACAAAATTATTTTATTTTCTTTGTTAAATACCATGTTGTACCACATAAATTAGTGCGATAAAATTTATTAGGTAATGAAAATGAATTGAATTTCTTGAATTACGTCCCATGATTATGCCTGTTAGGCTAATGGAGACGGTGGCGATGAGTAATGAATGAAATGATGAAATGAAGGACGTGGGAAGAAACGGGAAAATCTCGAGAAAACACACGGTGTTGTCCACCATAATTATTAAGATAAGAACAATAATGAGTAAGAACTTAGAATATAAGGTTAGAATGCACGTTGAAGAGGAAGAAGGCACTCATCAACATTCAATGACATTTAAGAGGACACACTCACTGGCCGCTCAAAATACTTCCGGAACAATTTAGGAAAATTTACGCCAATTATTTGGGGACGCCGGTAGCAGAAAGTTAAACTATACCATAGATGTTTGCATGATGTAACGCCCTGTCTGGTGTGTGGATGGACCCTTACAGTCTGCAATGGGGTTGATGGCACTATGTTGATTACTAATAACTTCCGTTAGGGGCAACCCTGACTCTAGCGTGATTTTAATTAAACTCCGTTAGGCAGGGGTGTCCCTGGGGGAATGTTGTTAATTCACCTCGCATGCTCTCAGCAAGTGGATGTGAGAGGACTGAAGAATTTCACCAATTAACACCTACACATTGGAACAAGACTTGAATGCATGGAGTCTGAAGTATATGTAGAATTAGTAATTAGAGGGAATGTAGCATGAGTAATGACATGTAATGCATGTAGTAGTGTAATATGTAGTATTGACATAACTTGCTTGATTTCCTTTTCACTTTTCTTATTATCACAATATAGTTTATTATCAGTTATATAACAGATGCAACGCAAAGGTTTTATGCATGTTTCATGTGCAAGGTTTTGTTGAGTGTTTTTGTTTTATTTTGTTTTAGTTTTTTTTTAATTAGTAGTGCACTCAAGGGAGTTATATCTATATGTGTACTATATAGATAGTAAACATAGTGTTCTTATATAAAATATGGGAACGAAGTCAACACTATATATATATTACACATAAGGAATGATAATGACTCGGTCTTTGCTTAAAATCATCATAAGCTAATAGCATCTTGTGCAAAATATATATATTGACAATGTGCAAAAAAATATATAATAATCTAACAAGTTAACTAAATAACTAATACATATACATATTCAAATAAATCTAGCAATTATATAACGTTACTTCTACACTTCTAATGATAAAACAACAGTAATTAATCAATATTAATCAATAATACAAGATAATCAACATTAGCCTGAAACATAACCTGCGCAACACATATAATTATGTACTAATAATATCACCATAACTACATTATCATCTGTAATCAAAGCTCATCTGTAATCAAAGCAATATAACGTTCATAATAGTACCTTAATAAGGAGTAGTAAGGCGCATAACTCAATAACATTTGATATATTCAGATAGTCAGCACAGGTAAGAGTCAAACTGTCTACGAAATGGAAATCACTCTTTGGACTGACGCTTCATCCAACCTAAAGCGGTCAGAGTAAGAGCACTCGTACGCAGAAAGCCTTCTTGGGAAAGGCTACTGTGGAACACATATTCCTTATTAACCAATGGAACAATAATATTTTTTTTTAGCTAATTTAATGGTGACAATTAGATAACAATTTAAAGGTCATGATTAAAGACAAACGTCTAAACAGAGTTCGAAATGGAGCAGTGGGCGAACAAGGATCAGCCTCCATTTTGTAACACAATATCAAAGGCAATTCCGTGCTCACTCGAGAACGGAAGGCTTCCTATCCGAGGGCATCCTAAATTCTTTAAATTTTCAGCTTTGATTAAATAACTTTAGAATTCATTTAATGTTATTAATTTTCCTTGCAGTATAATTTGCTATTTGGTGTGAGTAAGGTGGAAAGCAGTTCCTGTACTGCTGAAATAGAGATCCCATCAGAATAGGATCATTCCAAACCATGAATATAAATGGTCTGAAGGTGAATACATTTTCGTAATATGCACCCTTGAGAAAATAAAAGGTATTTATAGTGACTACTGCCGTGTAATTAGCAATGATGAATGAACCATGCCTATTAATGAATGTTAATTAATTATTAATCTTATTATTGTTTCCAGATTATAGAATGCTCATGAGTATTCATTTGTTTTAATGTACGGTACAATTTAGTTACCATTTTATTATTATTATTATTATTATTATTATTATTATTATTATTATTATTATTATTATTATTATTATTATTATTATTATTATTATTATTATTATTATTGCATGAAAACTTTCTGAGTAAGGCTGCTGCCATTCAACTTAACCTAATTCCAATAGTAGAGCATTTATCTCAATTAGTAATAATGGTGATTTTATAATTTAGAACCTTCTTCTTTTTAAAGTATTGCGCTTTATTGCATGCAAATTGTAGATAAAGATTGTTGTGCTGAGAGTGTGTGCTGATAACAGTTGAGTAAGGAAGTAGATAACTTACTTCCGGAATACAGAAAATACTCAAGAAAACACTATTACATAATAACAGATAATACTGTTATGAAGTGAGATCGTTGAAAAAAAAAGAACAATGTTTGATTTAACAATTATGAAGTATATCACAATATATTTTTTTTATTTTATTTTTTATTTTTTAAACAAGTATGAAATATACTTGCTTAGAGAAAGAGACCTTTAACAAAAAGTACAGAACGTTGCTGGATCAGGCCGGAAATAAACCGGAAATAAAAAAAATAAAGGGGAAGAAGGCGTCCTTGCTTCGTAACAGAGTACTATACCTACATTCATGCCAATCCAAAAAAAATAAAGAGGGAGGGGTATACAGGTATTTCGGGGTTACCTATAGTGCTCAAACAAACGGTGAATTGTGAATTGTCATCCATCTGCAGTATCTGTAATACAATGATGTATGTAACAATAATACCTTTTTGTAGAATATACTATAATGCTGCATTGCATTAATACAAACAAAGCAAGACATACTTACTTACGACCAATGACAATTTATAGAGGCATTATCTGTAAAAGGAAGCAAAACATGATTATACAAAATTAAAATTATTGTTGCTCGTGTTCTTTTCTTCTCTGTTTCTGTTTTCTAATGACAATTTCATCGTTCTCACTGCTTCATTATCTAATGCTTTAGAGTAAACTAATACTAATAGAAATATGGAAACGTACACCTTTCTGCTATACGAGGACGAAGCACACAGTGATTCATGATTGGTTATCTTATGATATAAGGGAATATAAATTATTATATCAGTCCCTTTTATATAGTTTTATTTCCTTAGCTATCTCTTCTAACTACTAATTACCTGCGCAGAAATTTAAACAGTAAAAGAAAAGAAAATAAAGTTGAAAGAAATACAATGAATAAGATTAAAAAAATACCAATGCTCGCTTATTTTTGAGTTTTATCTATAGGTCTTACATTTTGAGAGTTCTATCCTTATTGTTAATCTGTCTATCACGGCTGGCCTCTATTATTATAATGACCTTCTATACCACGGCCTCTATTATTATAGAATCATTGTCCTCCATGATTTATCAGTACACTCTGTCGATTGATTTTAATTTGGGTTGACTGTATTTCACATTATTGAGTTCCAAGGGGACACCAGAAAGAACACGTAAACCTACTTAACCTTAGCAGATCCATTCAACTTTAGTCAATCAACTTTATTTATACACGACCTGGCTTAAGAGTAAGATATTTTCCAACGCGCGGGGTCCAAACCTTCTAATATTTATCGTTTTCACTCATATTAAATCTAGTTTGTTACATACTCCTTGAACTGCAAAAATAATTCGAAAAACTTTCATGACATTTTTTTTTCATCTTGCCAATCAAGGCAAGTGGTTCACTAAGCTCAAATGAGGCTGCGAAGGCAAGAGCCTATCTTTACCTACAAAATACAAAGGCGTATCCTGTTTTTTAATTATTATTCTCTCTTTGTAATTATATTCTCATTAATGCGATTCTCAATTCTTCTAACGGAAGTTTTACCTTTAGCAAATAAAAATAACTTTTGTTTTTCTAACCACTTCTCTCTTTTCTTTCTCTTGGTGTTTTTCTTTTTGTTTGTCTGTCTGTCTGTCTGGCCATCGGTCTGTCTGTCAACACCAGGAATATAATACCTACGCAAGGAATTAAGTTGTTTCCTTAGTTGTATATTTATATTTTCTTCTTATTCTCTTTTCTCCTTTTTTTTATAGCAGGGTTTCCGACCATGCATGGATTTAAAACCATCTTGTACTTCTCTAAACTACTCTTTTCTCTATGTATTCCTTCTATACATATAAATATTTGATTGGGTACCCATTTACTTACTTAATTATTTATTTAGGTATTAATATAACATTTCTTTCAGAAAGCCTGCATCAACATTGAATTCACGTTAGAAGTTCCTACGCCTATCGCGATAACTTTTTTTTTTAACTATGAAATGATCGAACAATTCGATCAGGTTGAAAATAGAGAACTTGGACAACATAACTTCGTTCGTTCAACATTAACTTTCTTAATGATGCACGTTGCATACATTTAGGAAATAACCCCGGCTTAGTTACCAAATTTGTAATGAGGTCTAATCATTTTCTTTTTACATATGGGCTTTCCTACGCTTATCAATTTTGGCTTTTTGTTTTTACTGCTGACTAGTTAGGCCTTTGTGCTAATTTTCTTTATACGATCAAGATTCTTTTTCACGAGTTTTCCATACGGGGTTCGGCATGGAGTCTCGAGTTCGAGTCCTAATTCAGCCTTTCTACCAAACACCAATTCAAAAGGAGAACAAGGATGGTGTTTGTGTTTTATAGTATTATAAGAGTAACAAGCAGTTCTAACAAATAGAGACCAATCTTTCTGAGAAGTTGACACATATTTCTTCAAATACTTTACCAAAGCTTGATCATATTTCTCCATTCGTGAATTTATTCTATGATGGTAATTAATACTAAACTTTTGATGTATACCGAGTACAGTCATAATTTCGCTAGTTACTTGTGTGTGGAATTTAGAACCAAGGTCTGACAATATATGGCGGGGTGGACCAAAATAACAAATAATATCCTCCAATAAAAACTTTGCAACATTCTTGGCTGTTATTGTTCTTAATGGTCGTGCCACTACATAGTTTGAGAACATATCTACAGCGGTGATGACATACTTATAACCATTAGAGGGGGGCAGTGGGCCAAATACTTCCAAATTTAAGGTATGGAAAGGAGCTAGTGGTTTAATTGGTTCATGCAACCCTAATGGTGTAGTGGTTGAGTCTTTACGTTCTTGACATTCGCGACATGTCTTAATATACTGTTTGATATCAAATCCCATTCGAGGCCAATAAAATCGCTCATTTACACGAGAAAACACTTTGCTCTCTCCAAGATGTCCGCTTTCTAGACATGAAGTATGTGTAGCATATAGCACCTCAGGAACCAGACTTCGAGGAACACATTGTTTTAAATCATTATTAGACTTACGATATAACACCTCATCTACTAATACATAAGGACGAGCCTCATTATTAGTAGGATCAGACCTTACTAAATCACGAATTCTACCAAAATATTCGTCTTTTTTCTGTGCCTTGATTACATCAGTCGCGTCAATTTTCATCATGTTTATACACAGCCCTTCGTCGCGATTGGCGTTTTCTTCCACACTTAGGGTTTGCGTCGGATATCTGGACATGCAGTCCGAATGTCGATTAGAGGGGTTACCTCTTATCGCTTTAATCGAGAAGTTATAAGATTGCAACCTGATTAACCAAAGAAGATATTTGCCTTTTAGATTTTTCATGTTCCTTAAATAGCAAACACAACAACTATCAGTAAATGCAGTGAAGTGAGGCACTCTTATTAGATATTCATGGAAGTGTAACACGGCCTGTACCAAAGCCATTGTCTCTTTTTCTGGGATCGTTAAGGACTTAGCTTCATGGTCTGAGATTTTTCTGCTATAATAAGCAATCGGTTTCTTCTCTCCATTCTTGATTTGCATTAATACGGCGCCAATTCCGTATTCACAAGCATCTACATACAATTCGGTAGCATCTGCTTCAGGATCAAAGATGGCTAATACTGGGGCAGTAACGAGCTTCTCCTTTAAAATATTAAAGGCTTGACGTTCTTTATCTCCAAATTGAAAGATTACATCAGGCTTAGTCAAATCTATTAAGGGCTTCGCGATAACTGAAAAGTTTTTAATAAATCTTCGATTATAACTAGCCAATCCAACGAAACTGCGTACATCACGAACTGTTTTTGGTTCGGGAAAGTTAGTGATAGCCTCGACTCGTTTAGGATCTATCTTAACCCCTTCGCGTCCTACGACGAATCCTAAGATTGGTAGTTCAGCATACATAAAGTGAGATTTTGAGGGATTTATTTTTAGATTGGCTTCTCGCAAACGAGTGAATACTTTCCGAAGTCTATCTAACTTTTCGTCTATAGATTTTCCAAAGACAATCAAGTCATCCACGAAGCATGCCATAATATTGAATTTTAACCCTGCAAACACTTTGTCGATCATTCTTTGAAATGCTACGGAGGAAGTGGAGAGACCTTTTGGGACAACATTAAAATTAAACAAACCGGCACTACAAATGAATGCAGTTTTTAATTTATCCTCTTCCTTTAAGGGAATTTGTAGAAACCCAGATCTGAGGTCTATTGAACTTATGAATTGAATATTTGTGAATAAATCTATTAGGTCGTTGAGTGATGGAAGAGCGTAACTGTCAGGAGATATGACGGAGTTCAATTTTCTATAGTCCACTATGAGTTTCTTAGAATTATCTCTCTTCTTAACTAAAATAACTGGTGATGCGTATGAAGACCGACAACTAGAGATGATGTTTTGTTTAAGCAAATTGTCAATCTCTTCTTTCATGGCTCTTTTTGTCTCTAAAGTCTCTCTGTAGGGTGGTGAAGATACAGGAATGTTTGAAATTAATTCTATGCTATGCTCATATTCGTGTGTTACAGTTATATCATTTATTGTCCACGCAATAATATCTTGAAATTCATTCAATAGATCTACTACCCTTTTTCGATCTTCAGACGAAAGGTCAGGGGAAATGTCAATTTCTTTGCCAACATCGTATTGTAATTTAGATTTCGAATTTTCGACTTTCTCAGCGGAGAGTGGGCTGGCTTTAACCGTGTTCACTCTTATCTCTGGTGTAGGAATACATTTCTCCAAATGTCCTATGATTTGAGCATCTGGAATAGTCACGTCCCGCTTACTCAAATTAAACACAGGCAGTTTAGCATACCCATTTTCTTCTACATACATTGTAGGTGGTATTAAACATGAGTAAGTTCGATGCAAAACATCATTCGGTTCAACATAATGATCTCCAGTTATAGGATAACATGGCTTAACTTGCACTAAACCAACTTTCCCAGCAGGTATTTGCATGCGCTCGGCAGTTGTGATCAAGTTACGAGATGTTTGCTGCTCAATACAGTTGATTTTCAATATAGGACATTCGTCCTCAGGTTGGGAATCACAATGTGCGTCTTCAGAAAGGGAGATTGAATCATGAAGTTCTAAACTACTTTGAGGCACGTCAATGTTCGTAGGTGATACTGATGTTGACTAACGTTTCTATTCGTCCTAGGGTTACCATTTTTGTTGTAAAACTGAACATGCGATAAATTAAGTACTGTTTGCTCCTTACGACTTGGCAAATACTGAACATAAAACTTCATGTTAGGATGTCTTTGATTGCCATTAATAGTTATAGACTGTAACCCTATACCGTATGTGTAACGCTGAATGAAATCTATTCCTAGAACCATTTTCTCGTCTAATTGAGACTGTTTAACTAATGCCACATTTAACCATAAACGACGCGATCTTCGACCATAAGTTCCAACTTGGAAACTTAACCGAACCACTGGGAGTGGTTCAGTTAACTTATCCCCTAATGTGCGCAAACGAATAGTGGCACGCATTCGCTTAGCAATTGGAAAATTTTGAGGGATCATTTCTTCAGCTAAAACCGAAATTTGGGAACCACTGTCTAATAAGGCATCTACCTTTTTATTAAAAATACGAATTGGTATCGTGGGCAATCTGTGATCACACAAATTCGTTCGAGCTCTTTTCACTTCAATTGGCCTACCATCTCTCCCGATTTCACGTCTACATGTCCACATTCTTTTAACAAACGAATTGTTTTTAGCACCCATATAAGGTTTTACATGATGTGGTCTTAATTCTCTACATTTTCTCTTCATTTCCCGATGAGATTCAGTATAAATGTCAGCTAAATACAATAAACGCAACACATGAATAGCTTGATCTATTGTCGATACTTCCTTTAATACTAAGGCCTGGACATAATTTGAAGGCAACGCTTTATACAATAGGCGTAACAATTCTCTCTCTCCCATTTCAGGTCTTACGAACTTCCAGTCTCGTATTAAAGTATATGCAAAGTTATCAGGTGGGAAACGAGGAGGGAGTCGTTTTCTCTTTAATTTTTGTTCAAGCTGTCCTTTATATAAATCGTCAGGAAATGCTCGAGAAATCATTTGCTTTAATTCTCGAAACTGCAACTGTTGGATGGCATCCTTATGACATAGGAACCAATCAAGGGCCGAATTTTCGAGACAGGCCGCTAGATATATACATTGCTCCTGGTCGAGCCAATTGAGGGCACGAGATATGATCTGATATTCATCAAGGAATCTGGTAACAGATTCTTTAGGGCTTCCTTTAAATTTCGGCAATTTCAATACCGGTAAACTGGCTACTCGGTCGTCAGTTTCTTCCTGTGCACTTGATTCATTAGGATCTTGTCTATTTTCTATTTGGGGTCCTTTCGGAGGGAGTAAATTAACATTTATTGCCTTATTCTCGTCCAAGGGTAATGAATCTTCTGAGGGAGTCTTCACTTCTTGATTATCTAAAATTTCTTGCCTAATATTATTATATAACAAAAGTGCAAGTGCGTTATCGGCAGTGGGGGAATATTTCACTTGAGGAGGGTGAGAAGCAATTTGCGGATATTTAAGAAAACTTAGATTTTCAATACAAGGTTCTTCACTTATAAACTCTTTGAGTTCTTCACCTGAGTCATATGAGAAGGGACTTGGTGTTAGTACGTCACGTGCAGTCTTTTCCTGATAGAGCTCCTTCTTTGCCAATTGTTTAATTTCGTCTTCTGAATCATATTTACTTGATTCAGGTGGTGAATTTTCTGGGAGTTTACTTTTCAAGGGGTCGCCCACATGAGGCGGTATGTCAAATGGAAAATAAACTTCATCTTTGACTGCTTCTGAAGCAACTACTTGCCGCTGTTCTTCTTTCTTTAAAGGTGTTGACGCTAACTTAGGATCGAACTGAAAGTCACTCGTCATAATACCAGGGGATTCTTCGGAAGAACTAACTGCACCTTCATTAGAAGGGTTAGTCAATTGTTCTGGCTTAAGAAAAATTGTGCGTTTCGCGACCACTGGTTTATATTGTGTACTGTCCAAAGGAGTCAAGGATGGCATTTTATTACAAGTTTCTTCAAACTTAGCTAAATTTTCTTTATAACGCTGCGTTTGTTTTATCGGTTGCCTATCCACAGGATCCGGTAAACTATACTGCTGTGGATGGTTTATCCGCGGTTCAAGTAAAGTAGGCGAACTGGCTACTGGGAAACTGGCTTGCTGCACGGGCAGATCTGTTGCTTCTTTTGCCAAGGGACATACTTCGGAGCGCAAAGCCTGCGTAAGCGCGGCGTTCTCAGCAAGAATTTTTCTGCAATATTTGCAACTTGCTTCCCCCGATTTTGCAATATACCATTCATGAATTTTTGGTGGGGATTTCTTAGGTTTGAAAAAGGGGAACCAATGGAAAGACATTTCGAATTACTTATTAATTTTTGTTCTCACTAATCGAAAAAAAAAATAATGGGGGGAGGTATTTCACTATAAGCAATATAATCAGATTACTAATTGCCATTATAATCCACAATAACACAATTGCAGTAATGCGACAACTTACATAATTCACTTAAATTAACATGCACTATGAACATAATATCAAAACATAACATAAGACATAGAATAGAAAAGGAAAGATGTCATAGCAGCACCACAAAATTTTTCGTCCCGAAAAATGAAACAGAAAGAAAAAAAAAGCTTTGGACGAGCCCCCATTTGTGACGATGTGCAGTCTCTTTTTTTTATTATTTAGCTCGTTTTATTCCACCATAATGTAGAGATCTGCTCACGCTAATTCTGTAGCGGATGTCACAAAGAAATATACTTAAATTACACCATGATTTTCATGGGAAAAGTGGTTTAATCTAGGGGAATGACAACATTATTTATAAAAGGTAAGTTTATTACATAACTAAAATGGTAATATACAACAATATTTAATTTAGTGATTCAACAAAAGTAATGGAATATCTGATAGTTCATTTGATAGATTGATACCTTAATTTAGTTCGATTAACAGGCTAGGTATTGAAATATTTTAGTTATTGGAGATGGAAGATGAATTACGAGTATGCGACTTTTAGTCTTAGTCGTGAGAGTTTTACTATCGACTGATGAATCATTTTGCAGTGCTGACTGACATACTATTACTTGAACTCAAAATAGCAATTGTGCATGTATATACCTTGAATAGAAGTCTTGTTACACCCTGCAACTTGGTGTCCCGAAGGTCTGAGTTCCTATACTCCTAGTCACTACGTCGTTGCCGCCTGAATAACAACAATCTAGACCTTGAGGTCCCTTTTTATTATTTTGCAAGGGCCACTCCCAAACCTCACATGAGTCATCACATCCTGGTCGTCAGATTCACAAATATGGAAACTTGTTGCTCTTTGCATTCTGATTGGCTATTAGCAAGTAACCGCACCCAAAATTATGGTGTGATCCAGCACACACGTGGATGGAGTGACTGTTACCGCCGGAAGATTTCAATAACAGGATTTCCAGAATTATCCACATCTATCTATGACTTATCCAGAGATTCTTAACTATTAACCAAAATTTCCGCAAATGCGGGGTCACGTTGACAAAATCGTAATTGTTCATCCTGTTAGTAACCAAGCATAAGTAAACATCCTATGAATTTTTTGCGCAGTAAAACAACTACAATCACCTTCGAGGTTTTGCGTAGTTCCGTTCTCTGTTACCAGCTCATGATAAGCTAAAGGAGAAAACCGTCCTGTGATTGCACATTAATCCAAAATAGCCTTTTTCAATTCCTTCAATAAAGAGCAATGTAACCATATTTTGAATCCGGCGTCACAGTAATCAGGTTACGTTCGTACTTGCATACGATTCTAATAAAGTACATTGTACTGCACAATCATGATTAGGTTCTACATTATGTTGTACATGTATTTCATCGTGATTCTGATTTTGATATGAAGTGCCATCTCTTGACCTCCAATCACGTCTATCCATGTAGCTTGTTCTATTCCTGTAATTTCGCTCTATACTTCGATTGTTTTTATATCCACTTCTGTTGGGTGATCTGACATCATGATTACCACGATTAGTTAGGTTAGGCGGATTCCCTACATAACTTTGCCTATTTTGCTCATTTTGATTGCTAGAGTATACTCGGCTTAGGTTATGTTCCGTATTATTCACACTTCGGATATTTAAATTCCGAACAGGCACTAAATGATCTGAATTATTCTTATTTTTACCCATTCCTGCTTGTTGATTCATGGCATGGTATTGAGTTTCATAGCATTGGACAAGCATTAATAAATGGTTGAAACTCATACACTGTGTGGAAAATAAGATCTGTTGTAACTTAAATGGAAGCAAATTTCGAATCGATGCTATTATTCTCGATTCCGATTGCAATGGATTAACGACCTTTAATTCGTTGTATGTATTTACAACAAACTCTACAACAGATTTATGCAATCGAGGATTGAAGTGTTGATTTCTAATGGTGGCATCTCTATTCGCAAGCAAAAAGTCATTTTCATAATTGGCGATTAGTGCCGCTTTGAATTCTTCATATGTACTGATGTGATCACGTACTGCTTTAAACCATAATGAACAAGGTGGGAGTAATACATGAGGGATTAATTTCATATATTGTGATCTATCTATACACATAATATTGCACTCATCCTGGAATTTTTCTAAGAAAGAAGTAGCATTCTCGTTACACTTACCACTGAATTTGCTCATAGCTCGAATTTCACTCATCTTAACACTTAATTTTACCTTCCTTTTATCATTCCGTGTATTTATTGGGTGATATTTCCTATCCATGACATGATGCGTCGTTACACCATCTATGTTTCGCCCATCTGTACTCTTCGGATGTATTTCTTCCAATATAATATCCTCATCAGACACCGGCGAAGGCGAGTTCATCTCTGGTGAGTGGGGAAACTCCATGCGATCACTACACCTGTTATTACGGTATGTGTTGTCCTTAACCTGTAGCATTCTAATTTCTTCCTGTAACGTAGCTATCGACTGCGTATTTGCTCGTATGTTGTTAGCATTATTGATGATCTGGATCTTTTGTTGTTGAACAGAAGATTCGGTTACTTCTAAATCCTTTTTTATATCACTGATTTCTTGGCTCAGGTGGTTGTGATTACCCTGGCATTCCTCCGATATTCCTTTTAACTTTTCCTCGAACTGCGAGGTGATATCGCTCATCGTCTGGATAATTAATTGTTTCGTTTCATCCGACTTCTGTTCCATTCGTCTACTTAATTCCTCGTATTGCTTGTTGGATGTTTCGGAGTTCTGTTCCATGGTCTGCTTTATCTCGGTAGACATCTGCATCAATTGCCGCTGTAAGACTAGCAAGATTCGGTCTTCCGATGTCAATCCTGATGTTACACTAGGTTCACCGTTGTCACTATTAGTGGATTCATTCTCCGTTATTTCAGTGTCCATTTTCCTTACAATTATTCTACCACTTCTCAGTATGGTCAAATTTGTATTCATTAACTATATTGCAAATGTAAATTCCCCCTTACTCTGCTTCGGGATATGAATTTACAGCAAATCCCGGGTGAGGTAAACCAAAATTTTTATAACGACTCACTAAGAGTAGTCGTCAACCTGGTTCGATAAAGTAAGATGTATATATCTTGAGTGGTAGTACTCATTGACAAGTAAAAATATCTTTAATAATTATATTCTATTATTCTCACCTTTTCTATTAAAATGATAACGTCGATGAACGTTGCTAAAATGGTTTATTAGTTGATATACTTTATAATATATTTTTCTTCAAACTGTCAAGCACACAAACTTGCTGACTAGGTATCCATAAACATTTACATAGCAACAACTATCCCATAATAATATTTTACATATATTAAAAACATTCTTCTTTTGTTATTATTAAATTAACATTCTATCAAGTATAGTACACATGTATGAGCACTTTCTGCCCACGGTACAGGTAATTATTACTCTATCCAAAGTATTTTGTTATATAAAAATGTCGCCCGACGATGGGACTGAATATAAAAGTCATAAGCGAGTTTGGCTTTTATCTTCAAGAACCACTGGTCCGTTTACAATAGTGTTCTTAACTTACATATGTTCTTTATATTTTGATCACACCTCGTATACATCTTCATTACATTTCATATATATATATAGATACATTTATAACAAATCTTATGCTTCATCAATACTTATCTTTTTTATTACATTAATTATATTTATTTCATTATTATCAAAACATCGTCGCTTATTAATATAATTAACGAGGGTGAAACACAAATTACTATGATTAATAGTTTTGATCATTATTAAAACAGTGATGTTATAAGTAATGTTTAATCTTTCAGGGCGCATTAAATAACAAATAAGTTAGATGTTGCATTTTAATGTATACATCGTGGCAATAAGATGTCATAATAAAGAAGAATCTTGTTCGGATAATATATAGGATAGCTCATAAAAACAGTCGTCGAATAATTAGTTTTATAGAATGGATCTTCTTCTTAACATAATCTTTGACAGTTAAGTTTTCAACACAAATCAATCTAATATAAATAACCTTTGCTTTTAATCATTTATGAATCGAATTATAATTCTTACATATATTAAAAACATTTGAGAATTATCATTGATTAATGAGAATTAAAGAAAATTAAATTGAATAAAAATAAAATAAATGTTCATGAAAATCTATAGCTGATATGAATTTAACCTAATTTCATTAACGGTAATCAGGTTACGTTCGTACTTGCATACGATTCTAATAAAGTACATTGTACTGCACAATCATGATTAGGTTCTACATTATGTTGTACATGTATTTCATCGTGATTCTGATTTTGATATGAAGTGCCATCTCTTGACCTCCAATCACGTCTATCCATGTAGCTTGTTCTATTCCTGTAATTTCGCTCTATACTTCGATTGTTTTTATATCCACTTCTGTTGGGTGATCTGACATCATGATTACCACGATTAGTTAGGTTAGGCGGATTCCCTACATAACTTTGCCTATTTTGCTCATTTTGATTGCTAGAGTATACTCGGCTTAGGTTATGTTCCGTATTATTCACACTTCGGATATTTAAATTCCGAACATTCACTAAATGATCTGAATTATTCTTATTTTTACCCATTCCTGCTTGTTGATTCATGGCATGGTATTGAGTTTCATAGCATTGGACAAGCATTAATAAATGGTTGAAACTCATACACTGTGTGGAAAATAAGATCTGTTGTAACTTAAATGGAAGCAAATTTCGAATCGATGCTATTATTCTCGATTCCGATTGCAATGGATTAACGACCTTTAATTCGTTGTATGTATTTACAACAAACTCTACAACAGATTTATGCAATCGAGGATTGAAGTGTTGATTTCTAATGGTGGCATCTCTATTCGCAAGCAAAAAGTCATTTTCATAATTGGCGATTAGTGCCGCTTTGAATTCTTCATATGTACTGATGTGATCACGTACTGCTTTAAACCATAATGAACAAGGTGGGAGTAATACATGAGGGATTAATTTCATATATTGTGATCTATCTATACACATAATATTGCACTCATCCTGGAATTTTTCTAAGAAAGAAGTAGCATTCTCGTTACACTTACCACTGAAT
This sequence comes from Thermobia domestica, assembly GCF_964235325.1. NCBI lineage: Eukaryota > Metazoa > Arthropoda > Insecta > Zygentoma > Lepismatidae > Thermobia > Thermobia domestica. The sequence continues at coordinate 301,404,782 of NC_137458.1, forward strand.
TTGCTCATAGCTCGAATTTCACTCATCTTAACACTTAATTTTACCTTCCTTTTATCATTCCGTGTATTTATTGGGTGATATTTCCTATCCATGACATGATGCGTCGTTACACCATCTATGTTTCGCCCATCTGTACTCTTCGGATGTATTTCTTCCAATATAATATCCTCATCAGACACCGGCGAAGGCGAGTTCATCTCTGGTGAGTGGGGAAACTCCATGCGATCACTACACCTGTTATTACGGTATGTGTTGTCCTTAACCTGTAGCATTCTAATTTCTTCCTGTAACGTAGCTATCGACTGCGTATTTGCTCGTATGTTGTTAGCATTATTGATGATCTGGATCTTTTGTTGTTGAACAGAAGATTCGGTTACTTCTAAATCCTTTTTTATATCACTGATTTCTTGGCTCAGGTGGTTGTGATTACCCTGGCATTCCTCCGATATTCCTTTTAACTTTTCCTCGAACTGCGAGGTGATATCGCTCATCGTCTGGATAATTAATTGTTTCGTTTCATCCGACTTCTGTTCCATTCGTCTACTTAATTCCTCGTATTGCTTGTTGGATGTTTCGGAGTTCTGTTCCATGGTCTGCTTTATCTCGGTAGACATCTGCATCAATTGCCGCTGTAAGACTAGCAAGATTCGGTCTTCCGATGTCAATCCTGATGTTACACTAGGTTCACCGTTGTCACTATTAGTGGATTCATTCTCCGTTATTTCAGTGTCCATTTTCCTTACAATTATTCTACCACTTCTCAGTATGGTCAAATTTGTATTCATTAACTATATTGCAAATGTAAATTCCCCCTTACTCTGCTTCGGGATATGAATTTACAGCAAATCCCGGGTGAGGTAAACCAAAATTTTTATAACGACTCACTAAGAGTAGTCGTCAACCTGGTTCGATAAAGTAAGATGTATATATCTTGAGTGGTAGTACTCATTGACAAGTAAAAATATCTTTAATAATTATATTCTATTATTCTCACCTTTTCTATTAAAATGATAACGTCGATGAACGTTGCTAAAATGGTTTATTAGTTGATATACTTTATAATATATTTTTCTTCAAACTGTCAAGCACACAAACTTGCTGACTAGGTATCCATAAACATTTACATAGCAACAACTATCCCATAATAATATTTTACATATATTAAAAACATTCTTCTTTTGTTATTATTAAATTAACATTCTATCAAGTATAGTACACATGTATGAGCACTTTCTGCCCACGGTACAGGTAATTATTACTCTATCCAAAGTATTTTGTTATAACCTATAGCCCACATTGTAGATTTTAAACCCCTTTTTCGTGTGTAGGATTATAAGTGAGTTATAGTAAAATTTGAAATGTTGAGTTTTATTCGCTGAAGACTAACAAGCAACATACATAACTTTAAATTATAAAAAAATCCATCAACAACTCATCTGATCTATAATAGTCAATAAGGCTATAAGTTTTTCGTAGGTTTGTATGGCTAAATGCCTCTTCAAATAGGCTAGATTTAGCCAAAAATCGGCTAAATTGGCCAAAAATAGGCTAAATTGGCCAAAAATCGGCTAAATTGGCATCACTGATAGTATCTTTTACAGCCGAAATAAAACAAGTTTAAACAAGTCGGGCCACAAGTTTGTTATCATAAGGTACCGGACTATTGTCCTAGTTGCCTCATACCTAATAAATATAAACGTTATCGTTGTAAAGTACTAAAGGAATACAGCTGATTTCATGATAATCTGTCTGCATAAAAGAAATCGGGACTAACTTGAATGATCAACGCTTAAGCTCAACAGCTTAACTGTAGCACAAAGTGGTCAGTCATGCGTCCCATTCAGGATGGAGTTCCGCACTTCAGATTGATGTTCTGCTGTTGAAGAAAAGGTCGGCGGGACGCTCTAATGTCCTGGTTTGAATCCGTAAACTTCCGAAAACCTGTGCACGCTTATTCCAAGTCTGAACTGATACGATTGCCGTCATGAGTCACATGCAATCAACTATAAACCTACTCTTTCGTTCTGAATAACACTGCTGCTGTTTGACGTTACGTGTGGCTTGTAGATGTGTTTTTCGGTTTCAGTCTTCCTGTAAAGAAGCTGAGGTGAGAATGCCTATCGAGGAAAATGACCCATACGAAAATGCCTCGTAGAAGACGTGAAGACATGATCATTTTCTTTTTAAGTTATTCTTTTTAAGTAGTTTTCGAATGAAATAGCCTATATAGAATCAAACATGTACGAATCTTTGAAGCGATAAGTACGTACCGGTATTTAAAATTTCCAAAATGATTTATACAAGCTAATCTGTGCGGAACCAAAAATTGATAATACTGTTGTCCATATGAACTATTCTGAAATCTATTCATTGACCTATGCTCATAGAGGCCCTGTTCTGCGTTATCTTTTCTCATTACTATGCTATTGGATCAAAAGACCCAATATATTCCAATCAAAAATTTTCTTGTACACTTTATATCTGAAGAACTACATATAGTGGTCAAACCCAAACTATAACTTAACTCAGTATGTCTTATTTGGTAGAAAATACAAAAACTCAATTTAGGCTCGTTCAAAAATCTTATGGCCCCTGATCTAAAAACTAATTATTGGCCAAGATCGCAATTTTTTGATCCATTTTTGGATCATTCCTAAAAATTCTTGGCCAACATCGCAATCTTTTGGTCCATTATTTGGATCATTCCTAAAATTCTTACCGTGTTCATAAAACAGCGATTTTTCCGAAAACTCGTCAGTAAAAAAATCCAGTTTTGGAAAATAAAATTTCCAAGTACCTAAATTTTTGGTCATTCCTAATAGGAGTGCGTGTGTGTGTATTTTGTATTCCATTTTAAACTATTTGGAGGTGGAAAATTTCACGAAGATCTCATGAAAAACGTTTTGAAATCATATCTGACTTGTAGCGATTACCTTCTTTTACCATATTGCCTATTTCCTTACTAAATATTGACAGTTTCCTGTCCTACATAGTACAATGTTTATTACGTGTTTGTCTGTGTTTGTGGCTTCAAGGAAAGGAAAAAAAAAAAAAACAGTATGTAATGTTTTGTGGCAAAGAAATCGATTGAGACTTATCCAGATCGTATCTGCACCGAAGAGCACAGGAGTGGAGCCGGGCGCGACTCGCCTCCCTGGCGCCTACCTTTGTAGCCAACAGAGCTCGTATCGCGTGCAAAGCATACGATGCTTCTGTCCATCGCCCGATGACTGTGCTGTCAGCTTTTACCAGAATTCTCACTTCCTCCCAAAGCGGCGATTCTATGACCCTTTTTCTTTCTTTTTTTTTTCTCCCCGCGTTTATTTATTAACGTCGTTTCCAGCGACTACACCAATTTCATTTGGGCTTCCTTTTCTTTAGTGAAACAGCTTCCGTCTCCATGTTAGCCATTACCAACAGACCACCGGGGCCGTGAAATAATGAAAAGGGTCGTCTGGATGAGATTTCTCCCCCTTCCTATACTGTCCTTTTTAAACTAAGTAGCTCCTTGTTGATTGAGTTAATAGTTTGTCGTATGTGCTTTTTATTTATTTATTTATTTTTCATATTTATTTATTTTTCATTTATTTATTTATTTTTCATTTTTGTATTCCTCATTGTCGTTCTTTCTCTAAGTGAAATTAGTCTAATATATACAGTATAGTATCTATATTCTAATCGTCCTGACCACTATTGATATAAATCCCGGGAGGATGAGGGGGACATGTCCCCCAATCTTGGAACTGGGGGACTGTCCCCCAATAATTCGAATTAAAATGTGTGTTTTTTTTGGGGGGGGGGGGAAATGTGATGATTTGTGTCCGATTGCCACAAAGGACAGTGAGATGAAATTGATGTCCCAGCAGAATAAGCCTCAAATCTGCCGCTTCCCAATGTTGAAGATAACTCTGCCCCCCTGATCCTCCACAGCATTGTTTTTTAGCTTCATAAATATTTTGAACATTTGAACATAATTTTTTAAAAAAAAAATATATATAGGAACGGCCTTACTCCCCCCCCCCCCGCCAATGTTGAAGACAGATTTGCGCTACTGCTGACTAGTGACAGTGTCATCATTGACTTTCGTGGAAATAAATTGATGGCAGAGACATCTGGTATTGAAATTGGTATGTCAGAGACATCTAGCGTTGAAGAATTAATGATTTGCATGAATTATTCCTATGTGCTTGTGCACTATAACTGTTACCTTTATAATGAAATGAAATTTCTCGTTTCATGTCTCATAATTATGCTCTTTAGGCTAAAACCGTGGTTCCCAACCTGAGTATCGTGTAGTCTCACAGGATGTGTCACGAAATTTTATAATTTTAAAGTCATGGAATATTTAATAATGACATAAAAATCACTTTTGATACAGAGTACGAAAGTAAATGCCTCGAGCGTCAACAAAAATGCTCATTACTACATAGAATCATTATTTTATAGAAATTTATAATTATAGTCTTACGTTAGTATAATTTATATTCTTAATAATAAAAATCTAACGATTTGCCACGATGTCGTGAATGATCAGTACAGTGTGCCCAAGGTGACCAGACGTCCCGTTTTAGCCGGGACAGTACCTTATTTTCAACCGTTGTCCCGTTTTTTTCTGATTCTCAAACGGGACGCCTAAATGTCCCGTTTTTAAGCAAACATGACCCAGGTGTCTCGTAATTATTACTCAAAATATAAATGTTCAATGCAAATTCTACACCCTTCCGTACCAACACTCATTGGGAAGGTTCAGCTGTGTCTGGAACCTCTGAATGTTCAAATGGGAATTGAGTGTTCTGTGCTTCAAATGGAAATTGAGTTGGAATTCTGAGTGTTCAAATAGTTAAAAGTATTGTTGAGTAGTACTTAAGTTAGAAATGCTGTGTTATCATTTTTACTTGTGTATTTTGTAAATTAAAAACACTGCTGAGTCCCAAAATGCAATGTGGAATGACTCCCTTCCCGTCGCCGATTCGTATGCGTCCCGTTTTTGAAAGTAAAATTTCTGGTCACCTTGAGTGTGCCCTAAGTCAAAAAGGTTGGAAACCATTGGGCTAAAGTATGATTATTGAAATTGGATGATTATGAAATATAATGAGGGAGGAAACGGACAACTCCGAGAAAACTCCCGGACACGATGTTGTTCATTACAAACCCGCCTCACCGAGGATCGATCAGAAATCCCTGGAACCAGAAATGAGAGCTCTAGCATTGAGCCACTTTTCCGTAGTTTCATTTGTCGAATGCCTACGAATATAGGACAAGACGTACAGTTTAAAATCAGTTATTGACCAATATGCAACTCGGAATCTCGAGAATTGAAGGCATACGCTCTAACCCTAGACTAGAGCGAGTTGTACTATCAATATAATAACTAATTCACAATGTTAATCCCTGATTGGTGAGAGGAATAACCAATGGTTGATTGGTTGGTGTTGGTGTTGCTGTTTAGCGTGTCTTTCAGTAGCGAGGCTATAAGATGTAGATCTACCGTCTACGGTTTAAGGTTGGTTTAAAGGGACAAGTTTTCCCGATAGATGGCACTACAGTCTTCGTATCTCTTCCATGTATTTTTTACCTTTCACGAAAATTCACGATTTCTCTTACAAATTTCAACCTAGAGACTTCTTTTTTAGAAAAGGAAGTTCATAATCTTTCGAAGGCAATAATCCGTGCCGATTTTTTATTTAGAATTTTCTCCATTGTTGGAATGACTTGATTGTTGAAATGATATCCAAACCTTTAATAATGGAACTATTTCAACAATGAAGAAAATTCTAAATAAAAAATCGGTACTGATTGTTCCCTTTAATAGGTTATGAAGTTCCTTCTCTAAAAATTTGAAGTCTCTAGGTTGAAATTTATAAAGAAATTGTAAATTTTCGTGAAAGCTAAAAAAATACATAGGAAAGATACGAGGACTGTAGTGACATCTATAGGCAAATCTTGTCCCTTTACATTAACCTTAAAGTGAAATCCGAATCCCTATATTGTGTGTCAATTTCAAGGCTTTCACATTGAGAATCAAGCCCGGGACCCCTGTGCTGTATCAAAGGTGTGAGCGCAAGCCAGTAGATCAGTGGGGAGCGCAGAGATGACTGACATAACTTGGTTGCTTACTTATCTCATCTGTCTTGCAAAATGTAAATATGGAATAGTGTAGTCAGTAGGCTTTCCGTAAGCCGAAACTCTTTCGGCTTTGTTAGGCTGAGCATGTTCAAGTTACTCGGGCAGACGGCAAGAAGGCATTTAGTTAGTAACAAGTTCTTCCGTTCTTAAACTCAACTATTCTTACAAATGAAAATAAAATTAAATCTGGGTCTGTTTTCCAGAACTCATATCAGCAACTGAAGGAGTGATTATAGTGCTACTTAATTGCTGTTTTTCTTTCTTTCTTTTTGTTTTCGCCTTTTCTTAAATAAAATAAAAATATTGATTAGTAAAGATGAAACTTACTTTGACTATACTTTTTTTTTTTTTTTTTTTTTTTAAGAACCGTAACTGTACCAAGGTAAACGAGTGCTTCTTGACTTACGCCAATCGAAGCGTCTGTGCTGCTATCTTTAAAAAGACGACAAACTGCTGAAGGCTTTTTAGCAACTTAAACCTCAAGATTTAAGTTACACCAAGTCTCAGATCATAGTATTTGAAGGTGGGAGGGACTGAAGAAAGAAGGAAGCGGAATGGGAAATGTGTGTGGTTCCTGTAGGATGACGGAGGTTCGAAGGATTTAAGATGTATGTATATATTCATCTTGCAGCAGTCTTGGAAAGTACCTCAGGCTGGCTGCTTTGGAAGGTATCCGAAGTATGCGCCTTGTTTTCCAAGCCATTCCTCTCAGAGCTTCTTGCTTTGCTCATAGGAGCTCAATTTACTGCAAGTACCAACCGGGTCGATCTTCAAATTCCTCGCCTGTCCACGATGGTTGCCTGTAGGAAAGCAAGTAAAGAGTAAAAGATTTCCAAGCATCAGACTAGGTAATCTTTTCAAAGACATGAAATTTCGATCTGAGATAATACGGAAATAATAATAATAAGAAGAAGGAAATTAAAACACATCGATTGTAGTGCTACTCAGCTATTACAGGGATTATCAGAACAACATTCTTCAGAAATTAATACATGAATCTCACTATCTAAATACTTAGCACACTTGTATTTAGTGTATGTGATTCCTTGTTCGATTGCCAGACAGAAGAAAGTCTCTAGCGGAACAGAGCACAAAAATATGGGATGTGAAGCAAAATAAAGAAATATTACGCAACCAAACTGAAGCAAAACTATCACAGGAGTAGTGTTGCCCATGAGACAAGATGCACAGAAAAAAAACTATGTGGCGTTCATAAAAAAAATGTAGGTTACCTACGTAAATCCTGTAGTTTTTGGACTTTATGTACAACTATATGTAACAATCTGCATTAAAGGTATATCTGAAAATGTATGTTTTATAAAACGTTCCACCTATACGTACTTTCTGTATAAAACGTTCCACCTATACGTACTTTCTGTATAAAACGTTCCACCTATACGTACTTTCTGTATAAAACGTTCCACCTATACGTACTTTCTGTATAAAACGTTCCACCTATACGTACTTTCTGTATAAAACGTTCCATCTATACGTACTTCCCGTATAAAACGTTCTACCTATACATACTTTCTGTATAACACGTTCCACCTATACGTACTTTCTGTATAAAACGTTCCACCTATACGTACTTTCTGTATAAAACGTTCCACCTATACGTACTTTCTGTATAAAACGTTCCACCTATACGTATTTTCTGTATAAAACGTTCCACCTATACGTACTTTCTGTGTAAAACGTTCCACCTATACGTACTTTCTGTATAAAGGAAAGAACTGTGTATAGGCGGTAAGGATCTCACATACAGATGAACGTTTATAACATGTAGCTGACATATGTAATATACGGAAGACTGTTTGATGTTAGCTTCTGCAGTAGTATGATGTAACATCTAACGAGGGAACCTATCCAAGTGTAACTCTGACTTCGAGTCGAGACTATGGCCGTTGGATACCTTGTCCCAAAAGAACATAACACGAAAAGGGATACATCCTCGATCGCAACCGTTGCGGAGATATAAGCGTGAAAAGTTAGTGATTGAGCTCCATATTATACATTACAAAGTCAGATTACGGGTCAGATTTTTCGGAAACGGTTAGGTAAGGAAACTCAGCGAATACATATCAAATTAGTGTGGGGAACACAGCACCTTTTGAATGAAAAATTTGTGTCCCCGGGGCACTCGCAGGGTCCCAGGCGGGGTCCAACTCAAAATTTGCAAATGGGACCGGGGGTCAAGTAGCATATTGTATGAAAGCTATTGTTAAATAAAAGAAGATAGAACAAATCCCAACTCTCTACGATAAACCTGTGCAAACGGGCAACTGGTCAAAATGTCAATAAAACCTATACATCAGAGAATCTATGGCCACGCTTCTAAATCCGTTAAGTTGCGACAATAACAAAACAGAAAAACAAGGTATTGAAGTAAAGCAAATTGCTGCAGAGTCTCTCACAGAGTTGCACAACGGACCTTATCCAAGTATAAGTGTGACTTCGAATGACCAATGGACCATACAATAACCATGAAAATTGGATTTCGTGTCCTAGAAGAGAAAAGATACATTGTCAATCGCAATCGTCGTGGAGGATGAGGTCAAAAGGCAACGGTATATGATTTGCGCATCGGGACCCCAAATTCACAGATTGCACTGTGAAATTTCTATCTTGGGATTTGCTGAACGAGAAACATTATGGTAAAGACGAAAAAGAGTAACCTTGAAACTGTGAGGCAACTTGCAGAGGAATGGGGTTGAAGAAAACTGGAATAATGGTGCAGAAATAAAATATATCGGAGGGTGCTTTTGAGAGAGAGACTCTGCAGCAATTTTCTTTACGTCAATACCTTGCACTTTTAAACGTGTTTTTCTGTTTTGTTATTGTCGCAATTTAACGGATTTAGAAGCGTGGCCATAGATTTTCTGATGTAGGTTGCATTGACATTTTGACCAGTTGCCCGTTTGCACAGGGTTATCGTAGAGAGTTGAAATTTGTTCTATCTTCTTTTATTTAACAGTAGCTTTCATACAATATGCTACTTGACCCCAGGTTCCATTGGCAAATTTTGAGTTGGATCCCGCCTGAGACCCTGCGAGTGCCCCGGGGACACAAATTTTTCATTCAAAAGGTGCTGTGCTCCCCACACTAATTTGATATGTATTCGCTGAGTTTCCTTACCTGACCGTTTTCGAAAAATCTGACCCGGAATCTGACTTTGTGATGTATAGTATGGAGCTCAATTTCTAACTTTTCAGGCTTATATCTCCACAACGGTTGCGATCGAGGATGTATCCCTTTTCGTGTTATGTTCTTTTGAGACAAGGTATCCAACGGCCATAGTCTCGACTCGAAGTCAGAGCTACACTTGGATAGGTTCCCTCGTAAATGGGAAAAAGGCAGTACGTATGTGGCATATGAATAACAAATGTTTCATACTGAATTCCGCAGTAAACATATGGATTCCGTATATTTGAACAATATACCGCTGTCCGGATAACGGATTTTTTTCAGTACTAGATTAGAAAATCAGTGTTACGGTTTTGTCGTCTCGTCTCATGTCGATTTTCGACACACTTTACTCGTCCTGTTTTGAATTTCTTCTCGTCTCGTTTTGTTAATAAATGTACAAATTTCATGCCTTGATTCTTTCTTAATTTCTTCTAGAAGATACCAGAGTCCTTCTGCGTCAAGAGACGTGCATAAAGGATGTGATACAACAGCATTAAACCATATTTATTATAGGAGCATATTGCGAAAATACTTGCGTATCTTTAAACGCTGTTAAATTCTGTTCATTTTATTAGTATAATCACTTTATCAGTTTATAGTTTGTTTGTTTTTCTTTACAGTGAATCATGTAATATTAAATAAGTGTTTCAGATCTAAAATTTTGGGCGAACTAGTGTCGCCCACGAGACTCGTTCCTCGTCTGGTTCGTTTCAAAAATGAGACGAGTATTATTAGGTTTCTCGTCTCGAATTTGAAAATACACCTCTCTTCTCGTGATAGCACTACTCACGGCTAAATGCTCATTGTTTCCACCTTCATGCAGAGGACTTTGGTTCGATTTTAACCTTTTATTAACAATAGTTACTAAATCTATATTATAAAATTGAAAGTGACTATGTTTCTGGCATTTTGCAATTGTTGCCATGGCTCATGTTTTCTAAATTTATTACATTTTTTTTAAGAGTTGTGATTTGTCAGTTCATGAATAGTGTTGGGATAAGCGTCCAGCAATCTTTCTGAATTTTGAAGACTGGCAGAGATTAAGAGTCACACTTACCGTAACACTTGCCTCTAGGCATAATATGTATTACCGAAGCTCTTATCCACTTATTATCATTAATACGCGGGTTAGAAGCGGAGGTAAAAGCCTTCCGCACATAATAAGTATAAACAATTAATATGCCTGTAACTTTTCCTCAAATGGGCGTATCTTAAAACTAACTTTACCTTTGTTTTCCTGGTTTAATTCTAGCTCGAAATTATGTATCATATTACCCTATTCCCATTTAAAAAAACTTGACCTTACTTCAAAATGGCGGATTTCAAGATGTCTGTCGTGATGGTCATACCTACCATACGACTTCCTTCTAGGCTTTATATGTATTTAAATGGTTGTTCTTTCATTAACTCTCCATTTACAAAGGGTAGTAAGGGACTTCTACAGTAATCTCTAATAACCACATCACAACTCTTAAAAGTTATATTTAAAAAAGTAGAAAACATGCACCATGGCAAAAATTGCTGTCATCGCAAATAATGCATACATTCCCTTTATCAGAAAACAAAAATTCATTGAAACCAGAGCCGGACACTTGGGTGATGTCTCTTGTCAGCCAATAAGGTTAGTGATTTAGCCAAAAAATATTTCTTGCATTGGAAAAAAATAGTTAAATTAAAACTACAATTTAACATTTTGTTACACTATGCTACCTTAAAATTCGTTTTTTTCTTTTTTTCAATAAACTACACAATATCATTACATCACTACATTACATAAACAAAACAGCACACAAAAGGTAAATAAAACAAAAATGAATCGTGAGCCCATTTCATTAAAAAAAAAAAGTCTACTATTACGGGCCCACATTTATTCGTATGGCTTTGAGATTTGTCAATATTGTCCCCTTAATTAATTTGCCATATATGGATCGGGCCCAAGGGCGAGGGGAGGGCCCACAGGCTCCGAGAGGCCCACAAAGAATATGAAAATGATGGAAAGAAGGGACCTATTTTTTAATTTTGTGGCAGAGCCCAAAACAACTTTACCTAGGGGGCCCAAATGTTAATGCTTGCCCCTCCAAAAAAAATATAAGTTACGGCGCTGGTTAAATTGCAGAGCGATACTCTCTGATTTGATCCGTGGTTTTTATCGAGGTTTCTCTCATTTCCTGCCAAATTTCCATTCTCACTAATTCTTTCATAATAATTCGCTTATACCAAATCATCCTGTCCTTTAGCCTAAATGCCATATTCGTGGGACGTTAAGTTTAAAATTCCGTTTTCCCGTAACTTCAAGAAAAAAAAATGTTCATCACAAAGTAAGAAAGTAGAAGTGAAATAGTAATAAAATAAAAAGACCAACCCTCGTATCAATTATATTGAAGAAAAGAGGAGAAAATACTCAATTTTTTTTATAAGGAGCTTGTAATAATCTTCTTTACACGTATTATGTCTTATGTAGAAAAAAGTATTCTGAAGATTTTTATGTTTAAAAAGAAAAAGTAAGAAAGTCACATTGTGATCCTTATGGTAAAATTTATAAGAGTTTTGAACGTTTTAAGTACCCATACATTTATATATTTTTCAATGAAAAGGGCTGTTTCTTTGCGCCTTTCACTACTTCAGCATCTCAAAAGATGACATAATATCTTTCGATATATATATATATATAATTTCAACTTAAACTATCCATAAAAGATGCTCATTCTTCGCCAGAGTTAGTGCTTTATCGAATGACTGAAAATTACACTACGATAAATTTTCTTTCTAACAGTTCAATACCCGTTCCGCCATTTTCCATCGAAAAATTCTTATATTCCTAGAGAAAATGGTTCGTGGTTGATTTTTATTCTTAAAGAGATTGAGAGAGAGGGAGGGTGTTCGTTCGTCATCGTTAAATCAGAGCTATATTCTGATGCCAAGTTTTCTTCATTCTTGGAAAAGATATCACTCTCAAATGTTCATCCTCCAAACCAACCAATCACATTCCCCCTTCATTCACACACACACACACACACACACACACACATATATATATATATATATATATATATATATATATATATATATATATATATATATATATATATATTGTATAAATATGGTGGGTTTTTGTGATAACAGCGGTTTCCGAGAATATAGATTTCCTGCTTGCCTGCGTTATTACATATTTAAAACGATCAAGCTATCTATAGACGAAAAAGAGAAAAGTATATCTTACCAATATGGGAACATTAACGTCTTACTTACATTTGTTATAGATTCAGATATGTATATAAATATTGCGTCGAGAACAGTATTTTTTTTAAATATTTACATAAGGAAAAAGTACAACACGCTCTCAATTCAAAATTACGTTGTCGAAAAATCTTATCAGATTACTTTACAATTTTATACCTTTGACATTAAACAAATAATAGTGGGTTATTTTTTTTCTTATTTACAGTAAGCGATAAGATTATTATTTTATTTCCACTTACTTCAACATGAAGAATAATAAATTACTATAAAAGCAGATTACAAGATTTCTCCCCACTGGAGAAGGGTAAGTTAAAACAGTCATGGTAATAGACAAACTTAAGAGGAGGTAGTCACAACATCCTCACCAAAGACCAGGCATATCTTCCGCCTCGCTACCCCAGTTTGAACTCGTATAGCATACACGCCCTTATGACGTTCTGTGGAGGTCCCATGTTCACTCTTGTCCTTACGCAAGTTCACGGTGTAACTGAACTGCCAGAAGCAGGTAGTATGTTGGATATACCCACACCAACTGACCTTCGCCTTATCTCAATTTGTATTCAACTCACGGTGTGAAAGCCAATTGAACACAGACCTCCACAAAAAGTGACAGAACTTTCTTGTTTAGCATTATGCTTACCTATCACCTATACACAATGTTTGAATCGTTCACATCATTGAAGCTTTAAAATGAAAGAAATTGCTAACGGCGTGTACAATCATGTCCAAAATGATTGTCGCATATCTATAACTGTCTTCTTACAAATTGATAATGATTTTGCAGTGTACTTTTAATACTGAAACTTTGTGTATAATCTGGAATTGTATATTTGAGGTAAATTTCATAGGAAAATAATTTTAAATACGAAAATTAGAGTGAGTAAAACAAAATATTACTAAATGGACAAGAAAGTTTTATTTTCGTTTTATTGTTCTTATTTACTGCTCTTTTGCCATGAAATTTGCCACATAGATGTATTTGCCGATTATCACATACTAACATTATAAGAAATACCGGGCGAATTCGTTATCAAATTATATTCCTAGAACAACATATTTATAGACATGCGACAATAAATTTGGACATGAGTGTACATACTGCTCTAAGTCTATGCGATGTGACTCAAACTTGAATTTCGTTGTCTTGATCCATTACTCGAGAGCATATGATTCAACTTTTGCCCTATGGACATTTGACCAACTTCAAGCATCAACAATGCACTTTCGTTCTCATCTTGGTGAGGTGGTTGCTAAAGACAATTATGTTAGGAATATCTCTTGGTAAGTTTTCGATAGTATTTCGAAAGTCAACTTTATACATTATTATCAGTTCTATCTTAACTTTTGGCGTAATTGTTCCACAAGACACTGAAAATAAAATGTAGAAATAATTGATTTAAGGAAAGAAAGTGAATTCCCGAAATTATACTTACCAAAAATATTAATGATTGAAACTGCCTAAACCGGCAGACGAATTTTTAAAATATCGTGTTAACAGTAGTTGATCAACAAAGCATGTTTGTTATTAATATATTCTCTTGTATATCTATGTAACTTGGTAGTACTCACGGTGGGAACTGCGTTGATTCAGTTGTAAAGCGCTCACCTCTGGTGCGTGGGGTCCTTGGTTTGATCCTACCTCAAGACAAATGAGCTTTGTGTTGCACAAAAACTGATGTTCGTGCGTTCCCTCGGAGTTTTCCCGCTTTCTCCCACTTTCTTTGTTCCACCATTTTCATTTATTGTCATCATCACCGTCTTGCATACGCTCGGAGCATATTGTAAGGATCCATATACCGTTACAATGCAAGCCGCATGTTCTTATGACAAACATTTGCTTTTACTATTATTAAAAAGAAACAGTGGAGACTATGCAACCGGGAACACACGAAAAAAAAACTCGAGGAGTTACGGAGATGACCGACTACCCCTCTCATGGTCTCCCTCCAAGAAGATGGCTATAAAAGAGAAACACAGGAACAGGAAAGTATCAGTTCAAAGCTGATCGCTCACCTACTAAAACTCTTCTCCCGAGGCTGCCATGGGCTACGAAGATTCTTTCTAATACTAACTCCTGAGACTGCCATGAGCTACGGAGTAATACCAATCTCCGTCTTTGAGTCCGCTTTGGGCTTGGACATGAAACGCATTGTACACCGAAAACATCTTAGAGAAAAGACTTACAAGAGCTTTGTAGAATTTTTATAAGACAATTCTTTTTTTAATAAAACGCGAAAATTAAAACTCCGTTTACATTATTTAAAGACTGTATCAAGCAGAACATTTCAATATTTATCGTACATTCAGGTTAAAGAAAAGTACGTACAGGATGAACATACCATCCTTCTTATCCACCATTGAGTCCTAATATGCAGTCTTGTTCAGTATTTTTGCTGCAATTTCTTGTAAAAGTACAAATACATTTCCCTAAAATTTTCGATCAGAGAAGAAGCGCGACAAATACACTCCTTAAATTCCTTATCTTCTTGCTCAAGTACGGAAAGTCCTAACACTTGAGAATTCTTCCATATACACTGTGTATAATAGGAAAAAAAAACATTTACTCATACCAGCATCTGGAAAAGCATCATTACAGATATAGCTGCTATCTCAAAGCTTCCCATCATTGTAGTTGAATTGAAGTAAATACTGTATTCAATACCTTACAATTTAATATCAAACATAGAAGTCTTGAATAATCTGCTGCGGTCTATCAGGAAGTAGACAGCACGTTGGCTGCAAATACAAGGCATAGCTTAAATGTTCCACCCTTCAACATTATATCTGCGCTTGCTAATTTCTTAAACTCCTGTAAACCAGATAAAAAGAGAAGAAAAAAATAATTAATCAAAGAGGATCCAAAAGGTATATTTAAAATATTTGAAGCTTTAAAAAATTCTTGAAATAATCTATTTTGTTACAGAACGTGAATTCTACATACGTACAAATATAAAATATTACATAACGCTCTTTTTACCATACAAATGTTTCAGTCTTAACAAATTGGAATAACTTTAGAATATATCATAATAAGATAACTGGTTCATCTGTAGTATATGCAAGAATCGCTCATTTCAATTTAGACACTTGTAAGTTACATTGAAAATTTATATTTGATAATCCACTAGAAAGTGGTACATATTCTATGGAAACAAATAAATGTAATACAAATATTACAACAAAGGAAAATGCAATAGTTGAAATAAATTAGCCCAATTACAGCAATCTTTTCTATGATATTCGGATACTAATACCTTTTCTACTATTCACAAAAAAAAAAAAGAAGAAAGAGTAGGAATCGAAATATGCAAAAAGTTTATGTACACTCATGTCCAAAATTATTGTCGCATGTATATAAATATGTTTTTGTAGGAATATAAGTAGATAACGAATTCACACGGTATTTCTTATAATGATAGTATGTGTATAATCGGCAAAGACATGTATGTGGCAAATTTCATGTCAAAAGAGGAGTAAATAAGAACAATAAAACAAAAATAAAACTTTCTTGTCCATTTAGAAACATTTGGTTTTACTCATTCTAATTTTCGTATTTATAATTCTTTTCCTATTATATACATTTCCAGATTATATACATTTCCCGGTATTTCTTATAATGTTAGTATGTGTATAATCGGCAAAATCATATATGTGGCAAATTTCATGTCAAAAGAGCAGTAAATAAGAACAATAAAACGAAAATAAAACTTTCTTCTCCATTTAGCAACATTTTGTTTTACTCATTCTAATTTTCGTATTTATAATTCTTTTCCTATTATATACATTTCCCGAGCATCGGTATTAAAAGTACCCTGCAAAATCTTTATCAAATTACATTCTTACAAGAAGACAGTTATAGATATGCGACAATCATTTTGGACATGAGTGTACATAAACTTTCCGCCTAATTCCGCCAGCCATTTATTATACAAGATGAGAAAAAATTCTGAAAGGAGAAACCCGTAGAATATTGAGTAGGTCTATCCCTTTCCCAGGAGACAAGGTAGAATCAGACTAGGCCAAAAGGGATTCCTATTTTGCCGACATCTAGAGTACGTTTGTTTGATCTTGGCACGCTTCCCGCCTAAAGGATGGATCTGTCTGCAACGCGTTCATACCTACACCGCAGATAAATTACGAGTTACAATGCACTAAGAAACACAACAAAACGCCACACCACTCACAACTCACTGTAACACACTTGTTCGCGTATGGCAACTAAGCACTTCAAATACCCGCCAAATAGCAATGACCTCATTTGATGGGCTGGCTGACAACTTACGTCACCTACACGACAAAGCCAATAAGACGGCTATTGGATTAAAACGTTTACGTGAGTGCTAGCAGAAAGCCAACCAAGTGCACTGGCGGGAAGCGTGCCAAGATAAAACAAACGTAGTTTAAGATGAGATAGGAAGATAATATACATTTCTGGCACACCGCTATAGGCTACTCTTGAGGCTGCTATGGGCTACTGAATCACCAATCCCGTCTGAGACCGCATTGGGCAACATTATACCCCGAGGGGCCCCTTTTTATCCAAACACTAAAAACATTTATTAGAGAGTAGTATAGATTTAGTATCGTGACCGTAAAAGAGATGCCGCGCCTTGATAAGAGATAGTTTATCGTTTGTTTATTTAAGGATAAGGGGGACTATTGAAGGAGGTGATGAAATAGGGTCAGGTTTTTTTTTTTTTTTTTCCTGGAGATAGATGACGAAAGGAAAGGTTGAATGACCACTACGAAGGTCACAGTGGATGGTTCCTGGAAATGGTCCCTGGTTTGCAGGACCACAATGGATGACCCCTGGAAATGGCCCCCATGCAGGACCCATAGCCCCTATGCAGGACCCATGGCCCCTACGCTTCAATAGAAGCTAACTTAAAAAGATGTGCGAATGTTTCGTATGGCAAGCCATACTCCTTGCTAAAAAGGTGGGAGTAGATAAAAGGAAATGGTTCCCAGGACTACAGTGGATGGTCCCTGGAAATGGCCCCTGTGCAGGACCACAATGGATGACCCCTGGAAATGACTCCCAGGACCCATGGCCCCTGTGCAGGACCTATACGAACAGTATGTGAGCATATATAATTGATTAGAAGCTACATGCTAAAAAGGTGGGAGTAGATAAAAGGAAATGGTCCCTGGTTTCCAGGACCCATGGCCCCTGGAAATGGCCCCCATACAGGACCACTGTGGATGACCCTAGGCCCCTACGCTTCATTAGAAGCTACCTATTAAAAAGATGTGAGAAGTGAAAAATATGGCAAGCCATACTCCTTGCTAAAAAGGTGGGAGCAAATAAAAGGAAATGGCCCCTGTGCAGGGACAGTGAATGACCCCAGGACCCAAGATTGCCCCTATGCAGGACCCACACGAACAGTATGTGAGCATATATAATTCATTAGAAGCTAACTGTTAAAAAGATGTGAGAACAATAGAAGCTATCTGTTAAAAAGATGTGAGCATCCCTCGACTTGAACAACGTGAAAAGTTAAAAATAAGCCCCTCCCCCTCCTACAAGTATACTATGAAAAGGGTAATATTTATTATAGCATTTTTCTTACTTATGAGCTGAAGACTGAGTGGCACAGACGTCCTTCCTTGAGACCCGTTGAAATTGAAATGAACGAGAGAAAATTCGTTTGGCGTGGCTTTAGTGACGTCAAGGTTAACTTTGTACCGTATAAGAATGATAAAAGTGATTATAGACTTTACTTATTTACATGAATCACAGATTACTGGCAATCATCTACAAACATTTGTATGATTTGAACTTAATGAGAACTCTGAATAACAATCACGTGCAAGGTTAAAAACCTTTATTATTGACAAGCATGAGTGATATCTAACAGAGTTAATCATAGATGGATCACGAGTTTATGTGTCTAAGTTTAAATGATATTGACGATAGAGAAACCGATAATCACGAGAACTGATGGGTTATTGAACGCTTACCCTATTATAACTGACGTATATAGTTTTAATTATGAGAAACTCATTTGATTATATGCAATTTAATTGGAAAATGAAGAAAGAAAAAAAAAGCCAGTATTTAGCTGAAATATACATGTACTTTCCCTCCATTTTTACCCTAAGGTTAACGAAATTTTGTATTTTATATGTGGATTAATTGCTTGATTGTACCGTTAGCAGCAAAGCTATGTGAAATGAAATGAAATCTTTGAGTTTTACGTCCCACGGTTATGCCGGATAGGCTAAAGGATATGGTGATTATTTTATTTGATCGTTTGTTTTTACAAACTCTGAACAATTTAAGATGTTTGAACTAAATATGGGAGCTCTTAAAAGTATATAGAAAGTGGGAGAAAACCCACGCACACTGTGCTTGTTCACCACAATTTATAAAAAAAATAAATCCAAAGTGAATGTTGAAATAATTGGTGCGAGCTGGTATCGAACCAAGGACTCCATGCACCAGAGGTGAACACTGTATTATAATGGGAATGAACCCGGGACCCTTAACACAATAGGTGAACACTGTATTATATTGAGAATGAGCCTGGGATTTCCAAGCACCAGAGGTGAACGCTCTACCACTGAGCCACCGCGCCCCACCCCAAAGCTATTTGAAACGTGGACCTACGTGAAATTAAACCCGGACCTTTTATGCCAAAAGGTGTGTGTGCTATTCACTTAAGCACAGAGGAGCTTTTATATGTAAAACTATGAGAAATTATGCGCTTAACAAAATATTTCCTAAGCACTTTAACTGTAATAAACTAGTTAATAAATTTTGATTATTTTATACATGTCTACATATTTTACTGTATAATAAACGTTTATTATTTTTAGTACCATTATACTGTTTTGCAGAACTTGCAACTTGAAAAAAACGATAGTTATCGAACTAAATGCATGACATATTCACTAATTTTTAAATTGGACTGTTTTTTATTGTATATGATTTTAATACATTAGTCGGAGCAAGTTATTTTACGGATTGATTGCTAAGGAAGCTCAGAACACTAACAGTGTGAACGTACAAATATTTAAAAAAAAATTTCATAGACTTGTTGCAGAATTGTAATGATAAAAGAGGAACCTCCTGTGGTTTAGTTTTATGCAACATCCGAATATTTCCTATAGTAAAGCCCGTTTGCATGACCCATACGCTTCATTAGAAGCTACCTGTTAAAAAGATGTGATGATATATAATTGATTACAAGCTGCCTGTTAAAAAAGATGTGAACATATATTTATTGTTTCGTATGGTAAGCCATACTCTTTGCTAAAAAAGGTGGGAGCGAATAAAAGGAAATGGCCCCCTGTGCAGGGACAGTGAATGACCCCAGGACCCAAGATTGCCCTTATGCATGACCCATACGAACAGTATGTGAGCTTATATAATTGATTAGAAGCTACCTGTTAAAAAGATGTGAGCATATTTTAATACCTTAACTCGAACAAGGTGTGAGAAGTTAAAAAGCTTTTTTTTTGTTAAAATATGACCTTTATGCAGGACCCCCTAGCCTTACGAATAAAATATTTATGATTATATTAAAATTTTGCTTGAATGAAATTATATCTATATGAAGCCTTTAATAGGAAACAACTTTATTTTAAAGCTGGAACGTTGTTTGGAGCACTGGCTGTAGTGATCTTTTCTGAACATGCTCTGAAACGAGACTGACTTTTGCGATAGAGATGATGGCTGGCGATATTATGACGTCATATGAACATTGTTTTACCCGATTGCCACGACAGAGTTAATCATAGAATGATCACGAGGTGTACGTACATGAACCAAAGTTGAAATCAACTTTAGAGATTATTTAGCCAGATAAGCTAATGTTTCATAGTGAACGAACTCATGTATTGTTATCCTAACTTATGATGACCTTGTTTACGCTTTAGCAACAAGAATTTTAATTGGCGTATATAGCTTGACTTATAAGAAACTCATTTGATTCAATGCAACTGGGAAATGAAGAAAGAAAAAATTCAATATTTACCCGCAATACACATGGACTTTTCCGGCTTCCCCCATGTTTGAGAAATTATGTGCTTAATGACTTTATTTGTAATAAACTAGCCAAAGTTAAAATTTGAACAGACTATCTGTATTTAAATGCTCCCCATACGCCATTGATTTAATGTGATAATTTCTAACCAATTGAAGCTCAATAAACTTTTAAACTTAACCCAAAGTTATAATTGTACTATAATGTATGTATAAAGTAACTCCACCCCCTCCATTAATCAAATGCTTATATATAATTCTTTGTACAACAATTGCTCTATTATTTTTACTTTTAGCAGCATTATACTAATTTGTGTGCTACGTTCATTGATTGCTGATTGACCTGATTTTTGGGAGAGAAAAAAAAAACGTAAGTTTTTCAACTAATTGTTTAGTTAACTTAACGGATTTTACACATTAAAAATGTATAATAATATATTTACTGTGTTTTGAAGAGTAAGGCTATGTGAGACGTGAACCTACAGCTGAATCTAAATTTTACGCCACTGCACAAGAAAGATTTGTATAATAATAATATTAATAACAGTAAGGCTATGTGAAACGTAAACTTATAGCTGGTGGGTGGGATTTAATTTACACGAGTTTATTACGGAAATGAAAACTAACAGTAAAAACTATAATAAAATTTATGAGGAACGTTAACATAGGTTGAACATTTTATACCCTTATATTAAATTAGTCGGAGCAACTTACGCGGAAATAATTTTTTTGTTTTGTTTTGAAAAAGACCCGTGCACCCTTAGTTACTGACGCGCCCAGTTAACATAGGATGTTTATAATTAAACATTTTATACTTTTTAATAAATTAGTGGGACCAACTTATTTTATGGATTGATTGTTAAGCAAGTACAGAACACATACAGTGTGAACCTACATGACTTTCCGCTTAGAATTGAGCCCTAACGTTAAAGCTGTGTACGTTATGTGCTTAGCCATAAATGAACTGTAGTTATTTTTGATTAACGTGGATTTACATTGATTTTTTTAGTATTATGAGTGATATATCTTTGAAAAGCTTTCTTTGTAATATAAAAATGGATATTTTAATTATTTGAATTGTTGTTAAAAGAAAATTATTTTAAAAAAGAAACATGTTAGTTACCCCTAGATAATTTACGCAAAGCAAACGGTTTCACTAACATATGAAATTATTATTATTAGTATTCTTAGGTAGTACACGTATACTTTTTCCATTAATAAAGATTATTTTAGATGATTTTTAATTCAAAGCACTTATTTAACCCATACTTGTTTTACTTAGAACATACGAGCCTATTAAAATGTTTTAATATTATAGGAACAACAGAGAAAATTTGACATGTGTATCCCTTTAATTATTAACTAATGGTTAAGAAAAGAAATATAACATTTATTGAAATAAATAATAGTATACATTACCTTAAAATTAAAGAGAGATTGCTTATTATTATTGTAGAACAGTTTGTTGTGTACTAAATCCTATTTCAGAATTTTTACCTAAAGGTTTCACGACTAGCACCAATTTATTATAGTAATACTATTAAAATAATAAGTATTTCTTGAAAGAAATAGATGTATGTATTATTGCATTTAATATATATATATTGTGTTTGTTCAGTTGAGGGTGGAATTAAAATTGAAGTATAGAGCGTAAACATATGAAGCGAATGCGTTTTTTTTTATTAATTGATTTTGTGTAAATAGTGTTAGGAAAATAATTTGAGTTATTTGACTTTTGGAATAGTATTGAAAATTGTTTAACGGATTATTTTTGAGGGGTGAAAAGGAAGCAGTTGTATTCTATAGTATTTTATAAGAAAAAACAATTATACTGTGAATTTTACTTTATTTACACGGACGATAGATAGTAAAACACGTAATGTGACATCATAGTCTTACCCGGAGTGTTTATTTATACTAAGCTTTAGCTATTATTAAAAGCGATGTGAGCGCTAGTTTATGTATTGCAAATTGAATTTGCGCGTGCTTGCACAGGCTTTAATGAATACGTTATGTGTAAGCAATTGGGAATTGAAGTATAATACCGTTTACAGGAAATGAAAAAAACATGACATACAAGTTGTGGGCAATAAATAATTGTTGTTGTATTACACTATAAACTACCATTGGATGGAAAATAAAATAATGTTTTACTTATTAGGAATTAGACTCGCGCTTGCTGCTACCGCGCACGGCTGCGCTGGGAATTAAACCCGCGGACGTTAGAAATTAGATTCGCGTTTGCTGCTACCGCGCACGGCTGCGCTGGGAATTAAACCCGCGGGCGTTAGAAATTAGATTCGCGTTTGCTGCTACCGCGCACGGCTGCGCCGGGAATTAAACCCGCGGACGTTAGAAATTACATTTGCGTTTGCTGCTACCGCGCACGGCTGCGCTGGGAATTAAACACGCGGGCGTTTGATTGTATTAGTTTGCGTTTGGAAATTAAAAGCGTGAATTAACATACCATTTATTAGCGTGGTTATTATTTTAAAATAGTTAATGATGCATAATTGACATAAATAAATAAATACAGTGTGTGTTCAAAAGAATTTGAGATAAAAGAAAGAAAAAAACTACATAAAAAATTTAGAATTTTCCGCTAAATAGGAACGTTTGGAGGTTATTTTATCCTACTTTTTTTTTTTTGGAGGTAATAAAGTTTAACATAGTCCTCATACTGATTTTCACTAGTTATAATTCATTTTTATTGACCATAAGAAGATATATGCCTATATAGATTTTTTATGGTTAAGGATTTCCAAAGACGGATTTACTTTTGAGGTTTAGAAGTGTTTTAAAATCTTGAAATTGAGCTTAAGCAAGTTTTCTAGTGTTAATTATTCGTATTTCCTTAAGTTTGTTTTGTTGGAGTTTGTTTATTAAAATATTTCTAAAATGAACTTGGAACCGTTGCACTAAAGGCGTGTATGTTAGGTAAAAACATTAGAAATTGAGCCCAAAATGAAGGGAAAATTTTTTAGGAATATAACAATAGTTGAGAACCTTAATGACTATTTTAGGGGAACAAATTCACTAGAGGGTTTGCTTGCATTAATTATGGAAATATGATTGATTGACTTTCATACGTGAGAATAAATATTACAGATTTTTTTATTTAAAAGCATGGAAGCTTAATTTAAGCATGCGTTTAGAATATTTATTTATTTTTGTGAGAAATTACATGTATGCTTATCGGCAAGTAATTTCCGAAGTGTTTCACGGAAAGAAAAAAACAAAAGAATTTTTGAACAATGTTAGCTTCGTTCAGCACCGTGGCTATACGTAACTATTAGTTTACCATAACCGAAACTTGAACATTGGGGATTGCTAGCACCGAACATTAAAATATTAGCTCCTAAATCTTTTTTTACGTGGTAGATGTTATTTACAAACATATTACTGACAGCTTAATTTTAGTTAACCAACCGTTTAGTAGCAATCCTATATGAGACATGAACCGGCACAAAGTTTAACTTTATGAGAGTTTAGAAAGACATATGAAAATTTTTTAGGTACAATAAATTAACTTAGATTTAATAGTACAAGCTAGAAATATATACATATTTTTTATATTAAGAAAAAAAAGAATAATTATAAATGATACTAATTACAGTTTTTATTTTTTATTTTAGAAAAATGGAAGCACAGCCGTCCACGTCATTTGCCCCCTCATCATCATCATCATCGAGCCACACCCAATGGCTGAACAAAATGGACAAATTTAAATCTGGAGCATACACGGCAAATGAGTACTGCAGTAAAAAAATAAAAAACCGTGGCAGTCGTAAAGCATATTTCTTGTCATATGCTTGTCCGGAAAATAAAAAAAACCCTAAAAAATGGCATACATGCGATCTATGTATAAATGTGTACTTGTTGGAAATTAGGATAAATAAACCTAAACAAGAAGTAAATCCAGAAATTATATTAGGACTACCGTGGGAGTTGGCGGAGCGGGCAAAAGAAATCAGAAAAAAACAGCAAGAAGAAGAAGAAATTAGGAAAAGACATCAAGAAGAAAAAATGGCAACAGAAGACAAAGAAATGTGGGAGGAAGGGGAAGTAATTTTGGGTATATAGTTTTGTAAGTAATTGTAAATAAATAAATATATATATATATATATATATATATATATATATATATAAATATATTGTGAAATAAATGTCTATTTTGGGTAAAATGGGAAAATTTGAGTTTTCTTTCCTTTGAATTTTTTAAACCTACCTAACAAAGGTTATAAATGACTAATTTTTTTGTTTCCTGGTTATATTGAACTTATATTGCAATATATTGTCTAATGATCCATATAAATATCTTATTAAGAGCAACGTTTTAAAAAAACGCTTTTCAATGTTCATGGTTTTTCAGCACAATACACTATTTAGTTAACCCCCAGCAATAAAAAGTTTTTTTTTAAATTTTGATGCAATGTCTACCACAACTAATATGGTTTCCCTTTAGTTTTTAAATTACACTTGAGTTTTGATTATATTTACTTTGTTTTCTTCTTTTTTTTTTGACCAATATACATAGTTGTAGGGTGAGACAAACTCATTGAGATAATTGCTTGTTCGCATAGATAAAAATTAGAACAAGGTTGTCGTTTACTATTTAGTCTGTTTTTAAAAAAATGACCAAACCTATTTGAAAACTTTTTTTTTCTGTTAATAGTAAAATTTACTTGGTAGCAGGGAACACGCATTGAATGTCTTGAATAATTAACTAGGTATTTCTTTTGGGCCAAGCTATTTCATATGAAAACACGAAATTATCCAGCTATTTAAGGTAAAAATGACAAAGTATAACCTGTATATTAATTCAGATACCATTTACCCACTTTGAATTCAAGAAAAATGATATGGAGATTCACTACAGTTAGGATAGAATAAATTAATGTATAGCTTTTATAAAAAACTCTTTAAAATTTACAGAAAGCAGCCCTGAAAAACACAGCCACCACAAAATTCAAAACTTAATAATTGTCATAAAATGATCAAATAATTACAGTAATTCCATCCATCAGAGGTGCCCAGACACAATTGCCAAAGAAAACTTTAGTTCACTTGAAATACTTATTGCTCCCACAGCAGTTTTTAAACTCTCAATATTTGTGAAGATTAAATAAAATAATATTTTAGCATTAATGCCGCACCTATGTTTAAAATGCTATTCATGTTGCGCGCTTACACAAAGATTTATTTTTTAATTATAGCAAGCATTTACGGAAATAATTTTAAAATGCAATTGCACCTAACACATATTGGTTACGCCTTTGTTATAATTGCACTTACGCGAAAGCGAAATAAAAATTAATGTGTTCACCTAACACATGTTGGTTGCACTTTTTAAAATTGCACTAACGCGAACATAAAATAAAAATTAATGTGTGCACCTAACACATGTTGGTTGTACTTTTTAAAATAGCATGTACGCGAACATAAAATAAAAATTAGTGTGTGCACCTAGCACATACTGGTTGTACTTTTTACAATTGCACGTACGCGAACATAAAATAAAAATTACTGTGTTCACCTAGCACATACTGGTTGCACTTTTAAAATTGTATGTACGCCCACCAACTTACATTTGAGAACGCGTTATAAAATAGTTTGTGTTATATAACTTTTGCGGATAAATTAGTTGCCTAGCACAAAAATTAAATTGCCTATCTATTATTAAGCTAAGCTAAGATGGCTATACTTCCTAATGCGCCTTTACTTAAAAACCACATTTTTTTTACTAAGCTATTGTAACGTAACCGTCGCTAACGCGCCTTTACTTGAAAACCATATGGTTTATTACTAAACTAACCTAAGCTGGTGATACCTGCTAACGCCACCTATGGTAACGTAACCGTCGCTAACGCGCCTTTATTTTAATGATGCATTATCAAAGGTGGATAAACACTCCGGGTAAGACTATGATGTCACATTACGTGTTTTACTATCTATCGTCCGTGTAAATAAAGTAAAATTCACAGTATAATTGTTTTTTCTTATAAAATACTATAGAATACAACTGCTTCCTTTTCACCCCTCAAAAATAATCCGTTAAACAATTTTCAATACTATTCCAAAAGTCAAATAACTCAAATTATTTTCCTAACACTATTTACACAAAATCAATTAATAAAAAAAAAACGCATTCGCTTCATATGTTTACGCTCTATACTTCAATTTTAATTCCACCCTCAACTGAACAAACACAATATATATATATTAAATGCAATAATACATACATCTATTTCTTTCAAGAAATACTTATTATTTTAATAGTATTACTATAATAAATTGGTGCTAGTCGTGAAACCTTTAGGTAAAAATTCTGAAATAGGATTTAGTACACAACAAACTGTTCTACAATAATAATAAGCAATCTCTCTTTAATTTTAAGGTAATGTATACTATTATTTATTTCAATAAATGTTATATTTCTTTTCTTAACCATTAGTTAATAATTAAAGGGATACACATGTCAAATTTTCTCTGTTGTTCCTATAATATTAAAACATTTTAATAGGCTCGTATGTTCTAAGTAAAACAAGTATGGGTTAAATAAGTGCTTTGAATTAAAAATCATCTAAAATAATCTTTATTAATGGAAAAAGTATACGTGTACTACCTAAGAATACTAATAATAATAATTTCATATGTTAGTGAAACCGTTTGCTTTGCGTAAATTATCTAGGGGTAACTAACATGTTTCTTTTTTAAAATAATTTTCTTTTAACAACAATTCAAATAATTAAAATATCCATTTTTATATTACAAAGAAAGCTTTTCAAAGATATATCACTCATAATACTAAAAAAATCAATGTAAATCCACGTTAATCAAAAATAACTACAGTTCATTTATGGCTAAGCACATAACGTACACAGCTTTAACGTTAGGGCTCAATTCTAAGCGGAAAGTCATGTAGGTTCACACTGTATGTGTTCTGTACTTGCTTAACAATCAATCCATAAAATAAGTTGGTCCCACTAATTTATTAAAAAGTATAAAATGTTTAATTATAAACATCCTATGTTAACTGGGCGCGTCAGTAACTAAGGGTGCACGGGTCTTTTTCAAAACAAAACAAAAAAATTATTTCCGCGTAAGTTGCTCCGACTAATTTAATATAAGGGTATAAAATGTTCAACCTATGTTAACGTTCCTCATAAATTTTATTATAGTTTTTACTGTTAGTTTTCATTTCCGTAATAAACTCGTGTAAATTAAATCCCACCCACCAGCTATAAGTTTACGTTTCACATAGCCTTACTGTTATTAATATTATTATTATACAAATCTTTCTTGTGCAGTGGCGTAAAATTTAGATTCAGCTGTAGGTTCACGTCTCACATAGCCTTACTCTTCAAAACACAGTAAATATATTATTATACATTTTTAATGTGTAAAATCCGTTAAGTTAACTAAACAATTAGTTGAAAAACTTACGTTTTTTTTTCTCTCCCAAAAATCAGGTCAATCAGCAATCAATGAACGTAGCACACAAATTAGTATAATGCTGCTAAAAGTAAAAATAATAGAGCAATTGTTGTACAAAGAATTATATATAAGCATTTGATTAATGGAGGGGGTGGAGTTACTTTATACATACATTATAGTACAATTATAACTTTGGGTTAAGTTTAAAAGTTTATTGAGCTTCAATTGGTTAGAAATTATCACATTAAATCAATGGCGTATGGGGAGCATTTAAATACAGATAGTCTGTTCAAATTTTAACTTTGGCTAGTTTATTACAAATAAAGTCATTAAGCACATAATTTCTCAAACATGGGGGAAGCCGGAAAAGTCCATGTGTATTGCGGGTAAATATTGAATTTTTTCTTTCTTCATTTCCCAGTTGCATTGAATCAAATGAGTTTCTTATAAGTCAAGCTATATACGCCAATTAAAATTCTTGTTGCTAAAGCGTAAACAAGGTCATCATAAGTTAGGATAACAATACATGAGTTCGTTCACTATGAAACATTAGCTTATCTGGCTAAATAATCTCTAAAGTTGATTTCAACTTTGGTTCATGTACGTACACCTCGTGATCATTCTATGATTAACTCTGTCGTGGCAATCGGGTAAAACAATGTTCATATGACGTCATAATATCGCCAGCCATCATCTCTATCGCAAAAGTCAGTCTCGTTTCAGAGCATGTTCAGAAAAGATCACTACAGCCAGTGCTCCAAACAACGTTCCAGCTTTAAAATAAAGTTGTTTCCTATTAAAGGCTTCATATAGATATAATTTCATTCAAGCAAAATTTTAATATAATCATAAATATTTTATTCGTAAGGCTAGGGGGTCCTGCATAAAGGTCATATTTTAACAAAAAAAAAGCTTTTTAACTTCTCACACCTTGTTCGAGTTAAGGTATTAAAATATGCTCACATCTTTTTAACAGGTAGCTTCTAATCAATTATATAAGCTCACATACTGTTCGTATGGGTCATGCATAAGGGCAATCTTGGGTCCTGGGGTCATTCACTGTCCCTGCACAGGGGGCCATTTCCTTTTATTCGCTCCCACCTTTTTTAGCAAAGAGTATGGCTTACCATACGAAACAATAAATATATGTTCACATCTTTTTTAACAGGCAGCTTGTAATCAATTATATATCATCACATCTTTTTAACAGGTAGCTTCTAATGAAGCGTATGGGTCATGCAAACGGGCTTTACTATAGGAAATATTCGGATGTTGCATAAAACTAAACCACAGGAGGTTCCTCTTTTATCATTACAATTCTGCAACAAGTCTATGAAATTTTTTTTTAAATATTTGTACGTTCACACTGTTAGTGTTCTGAGCTTCCTTAGCAATCAATCCGTAAAATAACTTGCTCCGACTAATGTATTAAAATCATATACAATAAAAAACAGTCCAATTTAAAAATTAGTGAATATGTCATGCATTTAGTTCGATAACTATCGTTTTTTTCAAGTTGCAAGTTCTGCAAAACAGTATAATGGTACTAAAAATAATAAACGTTTATTATACAGTAAAATATGTAGACATGTATAAAATAATCAAAATTTATTAACTAGTTTATTACAGTTAAAGTGCTTAGGAAATATTTTGTTAAGCGCATAATTTCTCATAGTTTTACATATAAAAGCTCCTCTGTGCTTAAGTGAATAGCACACACACCTTTTGGCATAAAAGGTCCGGGTTTAATTTCACGTAGGTCCACGTTTCAAATAGCTTTGGGGTGGGGCGCGGTGGCTCAGTGGTAGAGCGTTCACCTCTGGTGCTTGGAAATCCCAGGCTCATTCTCAATATAATACAGTGTTCACCTATTGTGTTAAGGGTCCCGGGTTCATTCCCATTATAATACAGTGTTCACCTCTGGTGCATGGAGTCCTTGGTTCGATACCAGCTCGCACCAATTATTTCAACATTCACTTTGGATTTATTTTTTTTATAAATTGTGGTGAACAAGCACAGTGTGCGTGGGTTTTCTCCCACTTTCTATATACTTTTAAGAGCTCCCATATTTAGTTCAAACATCTTAAATTGTTCAGAGTTTGTAAAAACAAACGATCAAATAAAATAATCACCATATCCTTTAGCCTATCCGGCATAACCGTGGGACGTAAAACTCAAAGATTTCATTTCATTTCACATAGCTTTGCTGCTAACGGTACAATCAAGCAATTAATCCACATATAAAATACAAAATTTCGTTAACCTTAGGGTAAAAATGGAGGGAAAGTACATGTATATTTCAGCTAAATACTGGCTTTTTTTTTCTTTCTTCATTTTCCAATTAAATTGCATATAATCAAATGAGTTTCTCATAATTAAAACTATATACGTCAGTTATAATAGGGTAAGCGTTCAATAACCCATCAGTTCTCGTGATTATCGGTTTCTCTATCGTCAATATCATTTAAACTTAGACACATAAACTCGTGATCCATCTATGATTAACTCTGTTAGATATCACTCATGCTTGTCAATAATAAAGGTTTTTAACCTTGCACGTGATTGTTATTCAGAGTTCTCATTAAGTTCAAATCATACAAATGTTTGTAGATGATTGCCAGTAATCTGTGATTCATGTAAATAAGTAAAGTCTATAATCACTTTTATCATTCTTATACGGTACAAAGTTAACCTTGACGTCACTAAAGCCACGCCAAACGAATTTTCTCTCGTTCATTTCAATTTCAACGGGTCTCAAGGAAGGACGTCTGTGCCACTCAGTCTTCAGCTCATAAGTAAGAAAAATGCTATAATAAATATTACCCTTTTCATAGTATACTTGTAGGAGGGGGAGGGGCTTATTTTTAACTTTTCACGTTGTTCAAGTCGAGGGATGCTCACATCTTTTTAACAGATAGCTTCTATTGTTCTCACATCTTTTTAACAGTTAGCTTCTAATGAATTATATATGCTCACATACTGTTCGTGTGGGTCCTGCATAGGG
Source organism: Thermobia domestica (assembly GCF_964235325.1). Classification (NCBI taxonomy): domain Eukaryota; kingdom Metazoa; phylum Arthropoda; class Insecta; order Zygentoma; family Lepismatidae; genus Thermobia; species Thermobia domestica. The sequence continues at coordinate 301,435,762 of NC_137458.1, forward strand.
GCAATCTTGGGTCCTGGGGTCATTCACTGTCCCTGCACAGGGGCCATTTCCTTTTATTTGCTCCCACCTTTTTAGCAAGGAGTATGGCTTGCCATATTTTTCACTTCTCACATCTTTTTAATAGGTAGCTTCTAATGAAGCGTAGGGGCCTAGGGTCATCCACAGTGGTCCTGTATGGGGGCCATTTCCAGGGGCCATGGGTCCTGGAAACCAGGGACCATTTCCTTTTATCTACTCCCACCTTTTTAGCATGTAGCTTCTAATCAATTATATATGCTCACATACTGTTCGTATAGGTCCTGCACAGGGGCCATGGGTCCTGGGAGTCATTTCCAGGGGTCATCCATTGTGGTCCTGCACAGGGGCCATTTCCAGGGACCATCCACTGTAGTCCTGGGAACCATTTCCTTTTATCTACTCCCACCTTTTTAGCAAGGAGTATGGCTTGCCATACGAAACATTCGCACATCTTTTTAAGTTAGCTTCTATTGAAGCGTAGGGGCCATGGGTCCTGCATAGGGGCTATGGGTCCTGCATGGGGGCCATTTCCAGGGGTCATCCATTGTGGTCCTGCAAACCAGGGACCATTTCCAGGAACCATCCACTGTGACCTTCGTAGTGGTCATTCAACCTTTCCTTTCGTCATCTATCTCCAGGAAAAAAAAAAAAAAACCTGACCCTATTTCATCACCTCCTTCAATAGTCCCCCTTATCCTTAAATAAACAAACGATAAACTATCTCTTATCAAGGCGCGGCATCTCTTTTACGGTCACGATACTAAATCTATACTACTTTAGAGTGATTAGAAACTTAGAGGAAGATTTTATGTTGACTTTGTATGATATATACAACATTTTTTATAGTAAAAAGCTGAAGGGCTAAATTCCTGTGAACGTTATTGACTCTACCTACAGAGTATTACAACATTAACGTAGTTAATGAGTATATACGAAGTATATGAAGATTCCCGTTAGTTTTGTTATCGTTCAATTTGATGAGTTTAATATTGTGTTTCAAAAGCATCGTTACATAGCCTATAAGCTCTTTTCCTGCGTTTTCCTATCAACAATATGAAACGCATATTTTACGGGTGGACAGAACATGAATTATTTGTTTTGTGAATATCTATTATGTGATACAATTCGTGCAAACCACACAGGAAATGGGCAGGAAGCCTTCACACGCTGTGAAATGTATCGAATTGATTTATGGGTTAGCAGATACACCGTTGCAAAGAAAGAGGAAATTGAACTTTCAGTACATTTTTCGTTTCTAATATACAGTAGCCCATTACAATTATTATTATTATTATTATTATTATTATTATTATTATTATTATTATTATTATTATTATTATTATTATTATTATTATTATTATTATTATTATTATATTAAAGTGACATTGTAAACTAAAAACAGATTTGTATGGAAATTTCTTCTTTACAACCAGCTTCAAATTTTGTTTAACAATTTATACTAGCACCAATTACCTGCTTCCCTGGGTTAAAATAAGAATTATAATGTAATATGTTCCGTTCTTCAGTTACCGTTTACTATTACTGCAGCGCTCTGAAACAAAGAAATATAATGAAAAATCAGAAAGCAATAAGTAATCTATATATAATTAATAATTAAATATTACTATTGTAGGCTGAATTGGGATTTAAACGACATCAGAAATGTCACTGTTCATCTCTGCGACCATGAAAACTATGGATTCGACACTAATATCGCCCATATATATAGGGCCGGATCCAGGATTGTCTGAGGAGTGTGCACCAATAGCTACCAAAATAACCAATTTCACTGAAACTCTTAAAAGTGACATATGACAATGTTCTTTACCCCTGACAACACTGATGCATAGAACTGAGGAAAGTATTTTAAAGAGGGTCGCAAGTGTTATGTAGGAAAAAAATGTTCTTCTCTCCTCCTGCCTTCTGTTTCCTTCCCTACTTCACAAATGTTATATTGTTTTGCCTGGTGAATCCTTTTCGTTTAACCTTTTGAAAATCGACTTAAACTATTGGCTTTGCAAAGCTCTGCTTTCTTTTAAGCCTCAAACGGAAACATGATGGCCGAAAGTTTCGGAAAGTGTTACTATTTTCACTGCTAGCTTCTCATTTTAGATAGTGTATATTTACAACGAAAGCGAAAGAGGGAGGTGCACGTGCACCTTTGCACCCACATAAATCCGGCCTTGTATATACAGAGGGTGGACAAAAAACCAAAAGCACTTCATACAGGACACGTAAGTTTGGCCCTCCAGTGTACAACACGTGTTGCGGTTGCCGATCGTATTTTGTTTTCAATATGTCAGGTGGACCTTCCTCTTCCGTCAGCAGTAACCAATTCACCTGTGAGTGTCGTGGTGTGAAAGTGTGCCGTAAAATGGGCGACCTGACAGACTTCGAAAGAGGCATGATCGTTGGTGCATGTCTAGTTGGAGCTTCAGTGGGAACAGTGGCAAACATTGTTGGGGTATCAAAAGACACTATGTCCAAAGTCACGAGGTCATACACAATTAATGGGCAAACGACGTCTGCAAAGCACAACAGTGGTCGAAAGACAATCCTGTCAGATAGGGACCGGAGGGCATTAAAAAGGATTTTAGCAACTAAAAAGAAGACCACTGCAATAATAATTACGTCTGAACTCAATTACGCTCTACAGAACCCGGTTTCGTCGTAAACAGTGCGACGGGATCTTCATAAAATGAAAATTCATGGCAGGGCCGCTATCGTCAAACCCCTGATCACAGCAGTAAATGCGAAGAGGCGTATTCAGTGGTGCAAGGACCACAAGGCATGGACGCATGAGCAGTGGAACACGTAATGTGGTCCGATGAATCGACCTTCACCTTGTTTCCAACAACCGGTCGTGTTTACGTATGGAGAACACCGTCGCAAGCCTATGATACAGAGTGTCTGCTCCCAACTGTAGGAAAGAATGGGGGTGGCACTGACATCGTGGTTTTCTGCAGGTCCCATGATAGCGCTGCATGGAACGATGAATGCTAAGGCGTATGAGGCCATTTTGGGGGACCAGGCCCCCCCATGGCCCAAATATTGTTCCTTGATGGAGGTGGCATCTACCAAGATGATTTGGCACCCTGTCACGGTGCAAAAATGGTGAAATCATGATTTGAGGAGCATGACCAGGAGCTATTACACCTCGACTGGGTCCCACAATCACTAGATCTGAACATCATTGAGCAATTGTGGTCTGAGTTAGAATGGCGTGTTTGGTCTCATTACCCTCCACCAGCTCCACCAGCAACCCTTAAGGAACTGGAGCATGTTTTGGAGGAGCAATGGTACAAAATTCCACATACTACGATTCAGGAGCTGTATACGCCCATTCCACGTATGATTAAAGGTGTTTTGGACGCAAAAGCAGGCCCTACACCATACTAGGTATGATTTTCACACTTTTGCAAATGTTTTAGATTTCTTGTCCAACCCATATATATATATATATATATATATATATATATATATATATATATATATATATATATATATATATATATATCCCTCCCCAATTGAGGGGCAAAATTTGGGTTTAAACGGCATCAGAAGTATCACTATGTATATCAGTGACATAAAAAAACTATGAATTTGGCACTAATATCGCTCATTTTCGATCATTCGACCCCCTTCCCTAAGTTGCCCCGTCAAAGTGAAATGATGAAAACCATTCTAGACCCGAACCTCATCTATGTTCGGTCGGGTTAATAAGTCACAAGCATAGTCACTTTCATTTTTATTTTTATAGATAGATTTCGCATTTTTTTCATCATCACATTCTGTTGATATTGTAATATTTACGAGTAGAGTCAATGATGGATCGAGATATATCCCTTCACCAATTTTATTATAAAATTAATTGTTTTGTGTCTACAAAGGTTCTAATAACAAAGTTTTTCTGTAATGACCAAGGTTTGCAGGATATAATGTTCTGTACAGGTAATCCCTTAGCTTCATAGCAGCCTCCAGGGTCTAGTTGTGGTTAGGATAACCCCTTAGCTTCATAGCAGCCTCCAGGGTCTAGTTGTGGTTAGGATAACCCCTTAGCTTCATAGCAGCCTCCAGGGTCTAGTTGTGGTTAGGATAACCCCTTAGCTTCATAGCAGCCTCCAGGGTCTAGTTGAGGTTAGGATAACCCCTTAGCTTCATAGCAGCCTCCAGGGTCTAGTTGTGGTTAGGATAACCCCTTAGCTTCGTAGCAGCCTCCAGGGTTTAGTTGTGGTTAGGATAACCCCTTAGCTGCATAGCAGCCTCCAGGGTCTAGTTGTGGTTAGGATAACCCCTTAGCTTCATAGCAGCTTCCAGGGTCTAGTTGTGGTTAGGATAACCCCTTAGCTTCATAGCAGCCTCCAGGGTCTAGTTGTGGTTAGGATAACCCCTTAGCTTCATAGCAGCCTCCAGGGTCTAGTTGTGGTTAGGATAACCCCTTAGCTTCATAGCAGCCTCCAGGGTTTAGGATAGGTTGCGATCAGTTGGTCGACTGATGCCAGGTCCCTCGGTGGTTCCTCTTTTATGTGTCCTCTTCGGGTGGCTCGTCCTCCTTCGGATCCTTTCGTGTGGTCCGTCTTCTTTCGGTTTCCTTCGTGTCTTTGTGTATCGTCTGCTTCTTGTAAATAATGCCACGTGTCGTCATACATGTGCTTTTGTTGTGATGTGGGGATCCTTACAATATATTTAATTTACCTAACGACCATCAGTTTTTATGTTTTTAATTAAATTATAGTATGATGTGAAATAACTAGTTGGTTGAATTTACATTTCTTTCTATTTACATGATTATTCCAGTAAAGTAAGTTTTCAGGCATGTCTGGCTGAGTGTTCTGACTGAAGACAGCCCCTAAAGTACCTAAGTGGGGTTAAAATCTGCAGGAATGAAAGGGTAAAAATTCCCTTTTCTTTATTTTTCAAAATATGTTCCAAGATAATTTTCGTTTGAAAGAAATAGATAAATGAATGAAAATAAAAGTTTGATCTTAAAACACGTTGGCCGCCATGTGCATAATTCTGATGCACAAATAGTGTGGTCCAAAATACCCCCAAAATTTGGCTTGGCGGCTAACGTGTTAAGCAAATATTGCGGACATTTTCTTTGAAGCTTCCAAAACATTCCTCTGGATGGAGTTGAAATCAGTGAAGGATGATAAAATGGCTTATCCCCCTCTCCTATATATTTTTTTAAAAAAGTTCCACTATAACTTCCGTCAAGTTTATTCGACGATTTTAATAGAATTTTATAAACCAAATTAGGCCCAAAAGTAAGTATGCACCCCTGCATTGATAAAGTATAACATTCTAGCTTATAGGTTTATTTGCTTCGGCTGTTCCGAGCTTAAGATATAAGTAAAAAGACATTAAGAACAAGTAATAAAGAAACTAAGTCTACCTGATGGATAACAATAAAAATTATATAAAACAATAAGTTGAACAGTACGGGACTGTATACCTACTTTTGGGCCGCTCTATATATAGCTTTTTCATACGTATATCTTGAGGTTTTTCTAATCCTTAGTTCTTGAGATTAATAATTGAGAGGAATTACCATAAATTTAGTCCTTCAATGTAGGGTGAATATACTCCCATCGTAAAACTAAAAAAGATGGATCTTAAAAGGCATATAAATGGCGGTCGAATCAAATAGGACAAGCTTACTACGCCCAACTGGGTTATTTCACGTAAACCTTTTCTATTTTTCTGGGCCCATCCGAGGTCTATTTACCAAAATGTTTCCAACTAGAACTCTAAACATCCCTCGCATGCTTCCCAAGCCAGAAATGTGTCACGTTCTAACTTAACTATCCGCATAATTTTTGGTGACGAGAACATGTTCTGTAGTTGCAGGGTAATTACTGTATGTAAGGTTCTTCATTTACCCACTTCTGTTACCGCCTCTTTGAAACAACTAATCCTCAAATCTTTGTTTCGAAAAGAAAGAAAAAAAACTCAGCTTCTCTTCGAGTTAGGGTTAACCTTCATCCCCATATAACAGCAATCCATGACCCGGTATCAATTAGACGCGTAATCTACCAGACCCGTTGACTCGGGAGCTTCCTTGTAGTAAGCCGCTAGCGTACGCGCCTTTGACGTGGAGGACCCGGCTTCGATTCCCGGCAGTTCGCATCCCACTTTAAACTGTAGGTCCACGTCTCATGTAGCCTGGCTGTTGTAAGGGCCACTAAACTAAGATCAAATCAAAACCAGTGATTCGGATAGATCTGTAACCTGGTGATCCAGACAAACCTGTGACAGCAACAAACAAAATTTCATCATACATATTGGAAGTACGTTTGAGCCTGCTAATATAATTTTAAGAAACAGGATTCTCTTCTCTCCCTTTAAAACTAATATCTGTCATTTTTCCTTGTGTTTTGTTGAGTGCCTGTCTCTGCATATGTTAAAATCACTACACTGAAAGATAACTACAAGTTCTACCGAAGTGCAAACGCGTGAGAATTACATAAAAGAAATGCTATTTTTTACGACGAAAGCCGAATACCATTTAATCGAGCAAGCTTGTAAAACTTGTCACGCGTAATATGAGAGAGATGAAGCAGTCTAAACAATTTTTTGTTACTTTTTTAAAAATTGTATAGTATATGTTCAAAAACTACTGGATTATTTTTTAAGTATGACAAGATAAATAAAGATGAAATTTCATTTGAAATAGTCAAGACATGTAATCGTGATTAAGGTTGGTTTAAAGGGACAAGTTTTGCAAATAGATGTCACTATATTCATCGCATTTCTCTTATGTATTTTTTTACCTTTCACGAAAATTCACAATTTCTCTCACAAATTTCCCACTACAGACTTCAAATTTTTAGAGAAGGAACTTCATAACATATTGAACGCAACAATCGGTGCCATTTTTTATTCGGAACTTTCTTCATTGTTGAAACAGTATATTGTTTAAGATTTGGATCCAATTTCAACAATTAAGCCATTTCAACAATGAAGAAAATTCTAAATAAAATATTGGCACGGATTGTTGCCTTCGATAGGTTATGAAGTTCCTTCTCTAAAACTGGAAGACTGTAGTGTGAAATTTGTAAGAGAAATTGTAAAATTTCGTGAAAGGTTAAAAAAATACTTGAGAGAGATACGAGGAATGTAGTGACATCTATTGGCAAAACTTGTCCCTTTAAACCAACCTTAAGAAATGTCACGCCGGGAGTCAATTGCCTGAATATTGGACCTCGAGTAGAGAATACCATTAATCAACTATTAAAAAAAATCTGCAATAATATTGTAAAATACCCAAAATCCTAACATGTATTTTGTACATTTATTTTGTTTATTGTAAATAAGGAAGCGATATTCAAACTATTCGATTAGGAAAATTAATAATAATAATAATAATAATAATAATAATAATAATAATAATAATAATAATAATAATAATAATAATAATAATAATAATAATAATAATAATAAACATAACGTAGGCATCACACCACAGTCAAAGGAAGTTTCCCTATACGGAAATAACAAAGTAAGGCATTTTATAAGGAGATCTGAGCTAAGCTCTACGCTGCAACCAGGAAGCACCGGAAACGGGTTGTGTTCGCTGAGTACGGAGAGTGGAGTGGACAGTTGGAACTAAGTTCGCTTAGTGAAAAGACATCGATTGGAGATCATCAAAGCTAAACTACCAGTTAGTATTACTACTATTTACGATGTTGGATAATCATAATTGTTAAGTTTCTGTGCCATTACGATTTAGTAGATTTTTATAATTAAAATCATTTCGACTCCTGATAGCTTGTGGTGTGAGGTCGAAAACATCCAAATGAAATTGATTATTTCATTTCTTATCCTAAGAAGATTAGTAAAATTCATCCTTGAGTTATCTTAATACACGGTGTTACAAATTTCAGATGAGCTACACTCTGCTCCCAAACATAAAATGTTTCTAAGAAACTAAGTTATTTCACTTTGAAATTTGTAGCACACGTTAATATAGTAGAGTTGATATTATATCTCATATTTCCGCCTCACTGGGTCACCAAGTCAATGTGGGTCACCTGCTTGTCTGGAATGCATCTTTATCCTTATCACTGGAAAACCAGATCAGTGCAGGTCATTGGTTTGACCGGATTATCAGGTCTATCCGAGTCACTGAGTCACCAAGTCAGTACGGGTCACCGATTTGTCTGGATTACCAAGTCTGACCGGGCACTGGTTCACCAGATCAGTACGGATAACCGGTTTGTCTGAATGACCAGGTCTATCCGGGTCATTGGGTTACTAGATCAATACGGGTCACCGGTTTGTTAGGATTATCTGGTTTATCCGGGTCACTGAGTTACCAAATCAGTGCAGGCCACCGATTTGTCAGTATTACCAGATCTATCAAGGTCATTGGATCACCAGGTCAGTACGGGTTTGTCTGCATTACCAGGTCTATTCTGGTCATTGGGTAACCAGGTCAGTATGGGTCACCGATTTGTCTAGATTACCAGGTCTATCAGAGTCACACAGAGTTTGAAAAGGGAGAGCATGAGATCCGAACGAAAATTGTAACCTAAGTGTTCCGTACTAACACTATTATATGAAATAAGGATCAGATATGATCTTTTTTTTTAAAAGGTTTTCACTTTCAATACCTCGATATTTTAAATTAACAATTTCACATTACAACATTTTACTTTGTAAACAATGAAATTTGTTGATCGAAGTATGGTGGTGAACGTTTTACTATTGATTTTTTTTTTTTGACAATATGGAACTCCGTACGATCTTCACAATTCTTTCAAGAAAATAAATAATTTAAAAATAATAAAAAATGAAAAAAATTAGAGGCTAACTTCAGACACCATTTACGAAATACCATCATTAAATGATCTACACAATTAATTGTTTCCATGCCTTCTCTTCTAAACCAAAACTTTGGAAGTATCTTTGAGTTTAACGTCCCACGATTATGCCCTTTACGCTAAGGGAGACGAGTGATAAAAGCAAGTGAGTGATGATGGAATAATTAGTGGAATGAGAATATGGGAGGAAATTTACTTGGCCAGGGATCGAACCAGGGACCCCATGCACCAGAGGTAAGCTCACTACCACTGAGCAATTTCCATTTCCTCCCACTTTCTTATTCCACCATTACTTCAATCATCGTCTCCTTCAGCTTAACGGGTATAATCGTGGGACGTTAAGCTGAAAGATTTCATTTCATTATTAAGTTATGTTAAAAAAAATAATTAGAAATAAATGGTGAGGACCACATGGAAAAGACCCTTATGACACATTTCCTCTCTTTAAGTCTTTTCTTTCTTGATTGCCATCTTTACCAGAGGCAATACATCGACGTAAATGGACTGAAGATTTAGTTACCAGTTCAATTTAAGTAAATTACAAACACATATATTAAAAAAAAACAGATTAGTATGCTATTTATAACTCATCTATATCGTATTAGGACAATATAGCTCATTTGTGAGAGTCGTTCTGCTTTCGCGTAGCTTGTAGAAGGAGGCTACGTGTGTTGTTTGTTGCTAAAACAGAATCTAATTAAGGTAAAGCTGTTTATAATCCTCTTCACATGTCGAGGAACATGACTCCTGTTTCAATGAAAAACTAATTAACTATCTCAATAAGGCAATAAAGTTGTAGTAACAGTAATTTAAAGGATCTATTATTTACAGTTATTACAGGTGAAAACATTCTCTCTTTCTCTAAACAGAAAAGAAATATTTTTATTACAGCTAAAAAAATCTCTCTTTCTCTAACGAAAATATATTTTTACTACAGCTAAAAGCAATCTCTCTCTAACAAAATATATTTTTCACTACAGCCAAAAGCAATCTCTCCCTTTCTCTAAAGAAAATATATATATATTTTTTTATTACAGCTAAAGGCAATCTCTCTCTCTTTCTCTGAAGAAAATATATTTTTTACTACAGTCAAAAACAATCTCTCTCTTTCTCTACAGAAAATATATTTTTTACTAGCTAAAAGTAATCTTTCTCTCTCTTTCTAAAGAAAACATATTTTTTACTACAGCTAAAAGCAATCTCTCTCTCTTTCCCTAAAGAAATGTATTTTTATTGCAGCTAAAAGCAATCTCTCTTTCTTTCTCTAAATAAAAGATATTTTTACTACAGCTGAAAGCAACTTCTCTCTTTCTCTAAAGAAAATATACTTTTTACTACAGTTAAAAGTAATCTCTCTCTTTCTCTAAAGAAAATATATTTTTACTACAGCTAAAAGCAATCTCTCTCTCTTTCCCTAAAGAAATGTATTTTTATTACAGCTAAAAGCAATCTCTCTCTCTTTCTCTAAAGAAAAAATACTTTTACTACCGCTGAAAGCAATCTCTCTCTTTCTCTAAAGAAAAGATATTTTTACTACAGCTAAAAGCAATCTCTCTCTCTTTCTCTAATATATTTTTCTCTTTCTATAATACAGGGTGTCCGAGAAGTCCTTCCCTGATTACAGAAATTGATAACTCAGGCTAGAAATAAGATAGAAATATGAAACTGGTGTTGAATTGTTTACAAACTATAAAAGTTTTTGTCTGTGTTAGGTTTGTTCTGTTTTACCAAGTCTCAATTTTTTGTTTTTTTTGTTTTAGGTTTGTAGTACGTAAGTAAGAAGCCCAAGAAGCCATGCCAACCAACCAGGAGAAGGCACAGTGTGTCCTGTGGTACCATGAGACACGATCACCAACCACGGTGCAGAGACAGTTCCAGACAACATTTGGGAGGACTCCACCTGATGCCAAGAGCATTAAAACCTGGTATGAGAAGTTCAAGAACACAGGGTCGGTTGCTGACCTTCCGAGGTCTGGTCGACCAAGAACCTCAGCAGACACGGTGGAGGCTGTGCGGCAGTCTTTTCTGAGAAGTCCTAAGAAATCGGTGCGCAGGGCCTCACGTGAATTACAGATGCCTAAAAGCTCTATCCATGACATTTTACACAAACGTTTATTGTTTCGTGCTTACAAAGTGCAACTCGTTCAGGCCTTGTTTCCCGACGACGGTACACGTCGATATGACTGCAGTCGAAATGCTATCACGTATTGAGGACGATAATGGTTATCTCAGACGAATTGCCTTTTCCGACGAAGCGACATTCTTTGTCAGTGGAGTAGTGAATCGCCATAATGTACGCATTTGGGGTTCAGAACCCCCCAGGGAGGTCAGGGAGTTCACCAGAGGCAGTCCAAAGGTGAATGTTTGGTGCGCGTTATTGCACGATCGAATTATCGGGTCATTCTTCTTCGCTGAGGATACCATCACATCTGCAGTATACCTGGATATGTTGCAGCTGTATGCTGTTCCTCAGCTGCTTCAGTATCGCCCCGATGTCGTTTTTCAGCAAGACGGTGCACCACCTCATTGGGGTTTGGACGTCCGTGCCTATCTCGATAGGACATTTCCTGGGCGATGGATTGGTCGTGATGGACCAACAGCTTGGCCTCCACACTCTCCTGACATAACCCCATTAGACTTCTTTTTATGGGGTTATGTCAAGGATGAGGTCTACCGAACACATGTACCAGATCTTGAAACCCTCCAGCAACGAATAACCACAGTCGTTGCATCGATTCCTCCAGTGATGTTGGCTAATGTGTGGATGGAAATTGAATATCGCCTAGATGTGCTACGTGCTACCAAGGGTGGAAGTGTACTGATGTGACCAAAACTTTTATAGTTTGTAAACAATTCAACACCAGTTTCATATTTCTATCTTACTTCCAGCATGAGTTATCAATTTCTGTAATCAGGGAAGGACTTCTCGGACACCCTGTATAATATGAAAGCAATCTCCCTTCCAAAAAAATCTATTTTGATCTTAAGAAATTCTCAAGTTATTTGGATTTTGCTTTGTGACAGTCTTCTATTTTTATTTATTTAACTTTGTGACAGTCTTTAATTTTTATTTATTTACTTAAGTATTTATTTATTTGTACAGGGAATGCAAAAAATACATGGATACTTCATCTGATTATGAGAGAGTCCCATATTTCAATATTTTGAATTTCTGTCCAGAAATGGAAAAGAAGCAATAGTAGCTAGAAAGTTTCTTTGTGAGAGAGGAATTTCCAAAATTCGCACAAGAAAATAAGGTGTTTGCGTTCTGTTTATGAGGAAAAAAAATTCTTGAAATGCCTCCGCATACCAAGTTTCCTGATCTTGACATCCAACTATTCTGAAGAAACATGTACTAATAATAAAATAACCCTTTTCTTCCACACTTTCAGGATGCAATTTCCAAAATTCATGCAAGTGAATGTACGTAATATTTGAAGTAAACTTTTGATGGAATTTCTGAAGTCCCTGGAAGTGAATGAGGTATGTAAAATTCCCTGTGGACAGATTTCTGAAGTTCGTGGAACTGAGTAAGATATTTGAAATGCTCTTTAGATGGAATTTCCCTAAAAATTTTGTGGAAGTAAATGAGATTTTTGAATTACTCTCTCTGTAATTATTTTTGCTATTGAAACAATATTTTATGTTTATTACATTGTTGTTTGACAATTAACGCATAATTTGTTTACATGGTAATACTTAATTTAGAACAAAGGAAATTTAATAAATAAGAAACAAGAAGAAGCTTCTAAAATACTATACAGTTCATCACGAGATATGTGCAGTGTTGAAAACATTGTTCTGTAAAATTACTCAAGTTTGTGAAATTGAATGGGATGTTTGATATATCATGTCAATATAATTTTTGAAGTTCGTGGAAGTGAATAAGATACTTTGAAAAATCTTTGGATGAAATTTCTGAACCTTGTGGGACTATGTGAAATATTTGAAATATCCTCTGGATGGAATTTATGAAGTTCAGTAAAGTGAATGAAGTATCCCAAATATCCTCTGGGTATTATTTTGAAATTTAGTGCAAGTGAAAGTATGTGCAAGTAAATGAGACATTTGAAATACCCTGTAGATGGAATTTCTAAAGTTTGGGCAAGGGAATGAAATATTTGAAACGCGTCCTGGATGGAATTTCCAAAATTCATGCAGGTTCTTGAGACATTCAACTTATCCTTTGGATAAACTTTCTAAAATTCGCACAAGTGAACGGGATACTTGAAGTGTCCTCTGGATCTACGGTAATCTCCAAAATGTTTGTATTCTCTGAAGTAAGACATTGTCTCTTTTTGTAAAAGTGGGTAACTTGCGTATTCTGTGTGTGTATCCACTCTCAAGTTCGACTCATGAACAATGTTGGTTCGGAACCGACTTTAAACAGTAGGTGTAGTCTTGTATTGCTTTGGTGCTGAAATGGAAATCTCAATACAAGTCTATCAACCAATGCGAAGCAACAACCTTCCATGCAGGACATTTCGCTCATATATGTTCAATGATTCGAAAGGATCATGAATCAGTTAAAAAAAAAAAAAAAAAAAAAAAAGAGAGAGAGAGAGAAGTTTATCACACACCTTGCTCTACCTTCAAAAGTATTGATTCATCAGTTCCATGAAGCAGAAGCGCGACAATGATTTACTCTGTAACCATTCTGAGCTCCCAATATAGATGGTTTTCGTAAAATTGATTTGAGTAGTTTTCTTGATTGAGTAATTCATTTTTGTCGTTCTTTGACAGAAGTGGCTCTAAATGTAGGTCGAGGCCTACAGTTGAAGCTGGGATTTGAACTATTGTAGTTCATTCTGTGCTCTTACACCAGGAATCGAACCCAGTTTGTGAAACAAAGACACTCGTACTATCCACTAGGGATGGCCACAAAGTTCCGGTTCTCGGAGATCCGGTATTCATAACCGGTTCCGGACCTGATCCGAAAACCCTGTTCCAGAACCGGATCTTAGGAACCGGTTCCAGACCTGGATCCGAAAGCCCCCAAAGACCCGTAAAGGAGGCACAAAGTTCACCTTCAAAAATAATGCAAAGAGGACCATGCGCTTGTGCCTTCCCCGCCCAGACCCGCTTGTGCCCCCAGAAAAAAAATTTGGTCCACCAGTGGGAATTTATCCAAATGAGTTGGGCAGTTTGCCTGTTTAGCCAATGAGTTTGCTAGTTACCCAGTTTATTTAGCCAAATGAGACAAGCTGCCGCTGCCTGGGCGCCTGTCTGTCGCTTCCACCATTTCATCTAGCATACTGTTCACAGCTTGCCAGCACCTCGCGTTTAGCGTAGGGATGGACACAAAGTTTCGGTTCCAGCGGAAACGGTTCCGCGAGGAACCGGTTCTGTTTTCAGAACCGGTTCCAGACCTGGATCCGAAGAACCGGTTCCAGACCTGGATCCGAAGAACCGGTTCCAGACCTGGATCCGAAGAACTGGTTCCAGACCTGGATCCGAAGAACTGGTTCTAGACCTGGATCCGAAGAACCGGTTCCAGACCTGGATCCGAAGAACCGGTTCCAGACCTGGATCCGAAAAACCGGTTCCGGATCCGGATCTTCTAGAACCGGATCCGTTCAGACCCGAAAACCGGTTCCACCAGGAACCGGTTCTGGCCATCCCTACTATCCACTAGCCCTACGAGGAAGGATGTCAGTAGTTTTGAGATAAATTATATATAACACAGTAAGCCATCCGTTAGAGTGTTAATAAAAAAAAAGAAACCATTTGGCGTAACAGACCTTTATGGGCCCGAGCCGCTCCAACGCCATCTGTTAGCGTCCGGCTGAACTATGACCAGCCTAGCAACGAACAAGTATTTTCATATAATATACTTGCTTAATATGATGCTTTACAATATGTATATGTCTTGCTGCTAAAAATAGGTATATGGTAGAACACATACAAAAATAAATGCTTAAAGGTTTCTTTCTTACATTAATAGTTAATACAAATAACTAACCACTGGCATGACAGCCCTTATGGGTCTGAGCCGCTCCAACACCATCTGTTACCGACCGGTTGAACTACATCCCCTGTCTCTAACAGGTTTATCAGGACCTTTCTAGACCTAATGATCGTCACTTAAATTATTCATGTGATGACACAGTTTGCCTCACGACGCTGGGTGGATGCCGAAAATTGGGATGCACCGGCCGTGAATCGAACCAAAGCTCAAATGTCCACTAGACTACGGTATTTTCCAATGATTAATATGCCCCAGCAAAATAAATAAAAATTATTATCAATTATTGGGCATGAACGACATGTATAGTATAGCACTATAAAAATTTCGTTTTTCTTATTTTTTCGAAAATTCTGCATGAGAATTTGGCGTCATATACAGGGTGGCCCAAAAGTAGGTATACACCCCTGCATTGATCAAGTATAACATTCTAGCTTATAGGTTTATTTGCTTCGGCTGTTCCGAGCTTAAGATATAAGTAAAAATACAAAAGAAACTTATTCTAGCTGATGGATAACAATAAGAAATGATATAAAATGCAATGAGTTGATCAGTACGGGACTGTATACCTATTTTTGGGCCACCCTGTATATGCTATTTTGATTTGTCATGAGGTCGATATGATATATCAATTAATATATGTATGATATTGGGACAACATTATACAGTAGTTTTAAAATTAAAGTTGAAGAGGTTAGTCAAAATTTTGGGTTATTTCTCAGCATTTATTACTGTCCACTGTCGTATTTCTATTGTCAAATGAAAAAGTACTTTAAAGATATACTTTACCTCGTTAGTATTAGTTTCAACTCACAAGGTGGCGCTGTCTTCGCACAACATCATTTTTTAAAGAGTTCCGTATACCAAAACTACTTTACACACTCTGTCCGTCTGGGAGACAAAAAAAAAATCTCAAGATGTACTAGAAGGTTCAGCATCAAGCTTAGACAGAATGTAAAGTGTTAAAAGCTTAGACAGAATGTAGAGTGTTAAAAGTTTAGACAGAATGTAGAGTGTTAAAAGTTTAGACAGAATGTAGAGTGTTAAAAGTTTAGACAGAATGTAGAGTGTTAAAAGTTTAGACAGAATGTAGAGTGTTAAAAGTTTAGACAGAATGTAGAGTATTAAAAATGTAGTGTTAAAAGCTTAGACAGAATGTAGAGTGTTAAAAGCTTAGACAGAATGTAGAGTGTTAAAAGCTTAGACATAATGTAGAGTGTTAAAAGCTTAGACAGAATGTAGAGTGTTAAAAGTTTAGACAGAATGTAGAGTGTTAAAAGTTTAGACAGAATTTAGAATGTTAAAAGCTTAGACAGAATGTAGAGTGTTAAAAGTTTAGACAGAATGTAGAGTATTAAAAATGTAGTGTTAAAAGCTTAGACAGAATGTAGAGTGTTAAAAGCTTAGACAGAATGTAGAGTGTTAAAAGCTTAGACATAATGTAGAGTGTTAAAAGCTTAGACAGAATGTAGAGTGTTAAAAGTTTAGACAGAATGTAGAGTGTTAAAAGTTAGGAATAGAGTACATTCGTGAAGGTGACTTTGCAACCGGAAGTAATTGAAGTCCACCATTTTAGGTTTTTAAATTGATCACTATAGAGCAAAAATAGTAACGGATAGAGAGAAACGGTTTCTTGAAATCGATTAAGTGTACCAAGATTATATTCGATCCCAACCTTAATCTTTCTACTAAGACCGGAAATGCCAGAAATCAGTTTAAGTATTTACGTTGATTGCAAGAAGCGGTCTTCTGCTGTCAATCACGCGTTCTGACCCGAATACAAGTCCATCTGTACTCTAATCTCCCTCTCTCTCTATACCTAAACCGAAAGTGGTAGCTATCAACCACTTCCCATTTTAACGTTGATCGTTAAAAAACAGAAACGGTCATGGATAACTACAAGCGGTTTTCTGTTATCAATTAAGTGTCTGAAGAATATTGTAAGGTTCCACATGTGCTCACAACACCACGTGCTGCTGTAAACAACTTCAGACGATAACCACGAGGAAGACGTTATCAACCTTCGTCAACGTTTGTCAAGTAACGAAGATTAATAAGGTCAGAAATATTTCTATATGAAAAGAGTCACAATATCGCAGAAGGAATCAATCGACACCGATTGATCATTACCTCCACTCTCTAGGACGGTTCGTCTCTGAAAGTGCCTTTATTCTTACCACTCTCTAAGACGTCCAGTCTCTGAGATCTTCTTTATCCTTACCACTCTCTAGGACGCCTGGTCTCTGAGATCTCCTTTATCCTTACCACTCTCTAGGACGTCTGTTCTCTAAGAGCTCCTTTATCCTTACCATTCTCCAGGATGCCTGGTCTCTGAGAGCTCCTTTATCATTACTACTCTCTAGGACGCCTGGTCTCTGAGAGCCCCCTTATCCTTACCATTCTCCGGGATGCCTGGTCTCTGAGAGCTCCCTTATCCTTACCATTCTCCGGGATTCCCGGTCTCTGAGAGCTCCTTTATCCTTACCACTCTCTGGGATGCCTAGTCTCTGAGAGCTCCTTTATCCTTACCATTCTTCGGGATGCCTGGTCTCTGAGAGCTTCTTTATCCTTACCACTCTCTGGGATGCCTAGTCTCTGAGAGCTCCTTTATCCTTACCATTCTCCGGGATGCCTGGTCTCTGAGAGCTCCTTTATCTTTGCCACTCTCTGGGATGCCTAGTCTCTGAGAGCTCCTTTATCCTTACCATTCTCCGGGATACCTGGTCTCTGAGAGCTCCTTTATCATTACTACTCTCTAGGATGCCTGGTCTCTGAGAGCTCCTTTATCCTTACCATTCTCCGGGATGCCTGGTCTCTGAGAGCTCCTTTATCCTTACTACTCTCTAGGGCGCCTGGTCTCGGAGAGTTACTAGTAATGATGAGCAAATGCAAGACCAATTGGTCTTGGTCTTGGTCTTGGTCTTGGTCTTGCACTGGAACCCTTGGTCTTGGTCTTGGTCTTGGTCTTGCACTGGAACCCTTGGTCTTGGTCTTGGTCTTGGTCTTGGTCTTGCATGCAAGAGTCTTGCAAGTTTTGCATTTAAGAAATCTCAAGCTTTTCATAGGTAAATTTTACTATGGATATAAGTGATAATAAACTCTACAATACGCCAATAGTAACGGAAATACAACGCACGTTTCTAAATGTAATATAGTTTAACTTTGTGTATCATGATAGTGTACAACATAGGTGATGACCTTTCCTTTTTTAATGGGTGCCCAGCTCTGCCTACGCTTCACTACTTGTAAGATATGCCTAAATCACAACGTGTCGTAATATGTTTATATTTTTTTACAGATCCAATACTCCACTGGTTCCCAAACTGAGGAGGCTACCCCTGAGACGCATGAAAGAAAATCAAGACGGCACAGATTATTGAAATACCATGAATTGCAAAATTATTTTTACACTCTAAAGGTGTCAGATTTTTCTTTTCAACCACGATTAGCTAATCCTTGTATTAATCAAACTTCCAATTAAATATTGAGATTTTGTTTTACTGATTCCAATATGTACTATATGGGGCAGAAACATTGACATTACGCAAAAGTGATGAAAAAATTGCAGGCTTTCGATGAAGAAAAGTGGAGAGAATTAGCTGTGTTGAACGGACAACGAATGAGAAGGTGTTAACAAAAAATAGCAGTAGGGAAAGAAAAGAAGAATTTTAGTTATTGTTAACAGGAGGAAGAGGAACATGGTAGGATATTGGCTGAGGAGGAACTGTATTATGCGGGACGTGCTGGAGAGTATTGTGGAAGGGAAGAGACTGAGGGAGTGAAGGAGACTAATTGAAGGAAGGTATTAAAACAAAAAATTGCTACGTCAAGACGAAGAGACTAGCTGAGGACCACCGAACGTCTAAGCTTCTCAGTTGCAGCACTAACCTGCCAATAATGGCAGAATAGCTATTATGAAGATGATTATATATTTAACAATATTGACTTAAAAAAGGGAGAGAGAAAATTAAAATAATAATTATTATAATCAAACCTCTTAATATTTTAGAATAATTTGAGTGAAAACTGAAAACGATTCAACTGTCTATGTCTTTTGTGTAAATTCAATCTATATAAATACTTTTGACCTGTATTGGAAATAAAAAATAACGGTATCAAACGCCAAGTTATTTGAAGTCTCACTTGTGAATATGGATTAACATCAATTACCCACTTCGTTGGATTAAACATTATTATTATTATTATTATTATTAATAATAATAATAATAATAATAATAATAATAATAATAATAATAATAATAATAATAATAATAATAATAATAATAATAATAATAATAATATTTCGTTAGTCAGTCACTTTTTACTATTAGTAAAGCGCTCTCTGATATCAGCAATTTTCAATTATTTTTATATTTCTCTCCTCTGCTCCTCCCCAAGTTGCCTGGGCTGAATTTGAATTTAAACGGCATCAGAAGTGTCACTGTTCGTCTCTAGAGACGTATAGTGACCCCAAAAACTAAGGATTCGGCACTATATTTGGTCATTTTTCATCATTATTATGTATCTCCCTTTTCCCAAGTTACGAGGCTGGATTTGGTCGTAAAAGGTGTCGGAAATGTTAGTATTCAACTCAGCGAACTGGAAAACTATGGATTCAACAATAATATTCGTCATTTTTGATCGTTTTTATATATATTCTCTTCCCTCCACCAAGCTACGGGGCTGAACTTGGATTTAAATAGCATCGGAAGTGTCACTGTTTACCTGAGCAACCCCGAAAACTATAGACTCCATTTTAATATCGGTCATTTTCGATCATTTTAAAATATTTTTCATTCCCCCCTCCCCTCACCGTCAAAGTGATATGATAGAATCCACCTCAGGTCCGATCCTCATCTATGTCGAAAATTTGATTGAGATCGATTGGCTGGTTCAAGAGTGAAGAAGTCACAAGAAAGCACTTACATTTTTAATTTTTTTACATGTATATATATATATATATATATATATATATATATATATATATATATATATATATATATGTCCAATCCCCTTTCCCCACGTTGCACCGTCAAAATGAAATGATAAAAATCGCTCCAGGCCTGAACTTCATCTATATATATCCCCCTCCCTTCCTCCTCCCCTAGATTCTACCATCAAACTGAAACAAACTCTAAAAACCTTTTCAGGACCGAACCTCATACATGTTAAAAATTTGATTGAGATCGCTTCAAGAGTTATTAAGTCACAAACTTAGTCGTTTTAATTTTTATTTATATTGATTTTTGTACATCTCCCCCTCCTCGTCCTCCCCTACATTGCTCCTCAAAGTGAACTGACAGATAACATTCCACGCTTGAACCTCAACTATGTTAAAAGTATGATCGAGATTAGTTGTTTGTTTCAAGAGTTATTAAGTTTTATTTATTATTTGATAACTCCCCCTTCCCCTCCCCTAAGTTTTACCGTCAAAGTGAAATTATGAAAACACTACCAGGCCCAAACCAAATCTATGTTGAAAATTTGATCGAGATCGGTCGGCTGGTTCAAGAGATTAGGAGTCACAAAAATAGTCACTTTCAATTTTATAATATAAATTTATTCTTGTAGTATAATGTTATATCTTTCAATCCTCCTCGTGTCGTATACCTAAGGAAAAAATGAAATGAAATGAAATCTTTAAGTTTTACGTCCCACGGTTATGCCGGTTAGACTAAAGGAGACGGTGATGATGAGAGATGAGTGAAGTGGTAGAATGAAGAAAGTGGGAGGAAACGGGAGAACCACGAGAAAACCCAAGAGCACGGTTTTTGTCCACCACAAAGTCCACACGGCGCTAGCTGGGATCGAACCAGAGACCCCAAGCACCGGAGGTGAACGCTCTACCACTGAGCCACCGCGCCCCCCGTATACCTAATGAGGCTAAAAGTTATATTAATAAACAATTATTCAATGTATAAGCATCCACCCATGAAATCAAACTTGGGGGCCGCGGTGGCTCAGTGGTAGAGCGTTAACCTCTGGTGCTTGGGGTCCTGGGTTCAAACCCTGCTCCCGCCAAGTGAACTTTGTGGTGGACAAACACCGTGTGCGTGGGTTTTCTCGGGGTCCTCCCGTTTCCTCTCACTTTCTTCATTCCACCATTTCCTTCATCTCTCATCATCACCGTCTCCTTTAGCCTAACCGGCATAACCGTGGGCCGTAAAACTCAAAAAAAAAAAAAAAATCAAACTTGCGGTCACATGCACTAAGTTTTTGTCAATGTCATGAAAATGTTATTTCGATATTAGTTTTAAGAGCACACATTGAAAATTTCCAACGGATGCTTGAGTCTTGGAGCCAAGGCCATACCCATGTAGTCGACACCTATGGTGTACGGTATTACCGATGATCAGTGCTACATTTCTCTTTAGTTTTGGAAGAACACCACTAATGTGCTTTGAAATGAAATGAAGTATCTAGTTTAAGGCTAAGGGAGACAGTGATGATGAGAAATGACTGAAATGGTGGAATGAAGAAAGTAGGAGGGAACGAAAAACTATTGAGGAAATCCATGTACACGGTGTTTATCCACCAAAAAATCTCAGATCGACTCACACGAATTGCATAAACTACTGGGAACACATTCACTCCAGCTCCAGCAGCATTTTTACTGAAGCCAAGAAATCCATCTCCTTTTTTACATTATATAAACAAAATTGAAGTAGTGCCCGTACTTGTGCAAGAGTCTTGGTCTTGGTCTTGGTCTTGGTCTTGCAGGTATGGTCTTGGTTTTGGTATTGGTCTTGCACCCCTGGTCTTGGTCTTGGTCTTGCATCGGTATTCCTGGTCTTGGTCTTGGTCTTGGTCTTGCATGCAAGGCTCTTGCAAAAACTGCAAGACCAAGACTATTGCGCTCATCATTAGTTACTAGGACGCCTGGTATCTGCAAAACACCTTACCTGTCTCTAGGACACCTGGTCTCTGATTTTTATCCTCCCCTCTAGGACACCTGGTCTCTGATAGGTACCTACACACTTCTTGGATACAAGAGCTTTGGACCCTGTCACCCTAAGACGCTTGGTCTTTGGGTTCTTGCAAACTCAACAACAAACTACCGAATATCAAACAGAAACTTGTATTTGAAGTATAATTATTAATACTATTGTAGCTATATATGTATATAAGAAAGTGACAATGACTTAATAACTTTTGAACCACGCCTCCGATTTCGATCAAATTTTCAACATAAATGTGGTTCGGGCGTGGGATGGTTTTTATCATTTCACTTGGACGGTGCAACTTAGGGGAGAGGTAAGGGGGACATATATCAAAAGGATCGAAAATGACCAATATTAGTGCCGAGTCCATAGTTTTCGGGATCGCTGACATGAACAGTGACACTTTTGATGCCGTTTAAATCCAAATTTGGCCCCATTAGCACTCCTAAGGGGAATAGTAACATGTAAAAATAATTAAAAATTACCGATATTAGCGTGGAATTCATAACTTTTGGGATCCTTAGATTGATTGATGACAATTTTGGTGCCTTTATGTCCAAAATGAAGTGTATTCTCCCAGTGCGAAGAACGGGTATTTTGATAGTACTTTAAAAATCTAAAATCCGAAACTGTGTAACTAACAGAATATCCCCAATTACAAAACTTACGAGAAAGTAACCATGGAACTCTTCTGTAGATTAAACTCCTGCTTAAATATTTTGCTTAAGAAGAAATACCTAAGCATACACAAGCAATCTTAACTCAAGTTCCTTAATTGCTTTCTGGGAAAACAAAATTTTAATTACAAATCCTTTGTGTATATTGTCTTCTCTAAACCGTATTCCTTGCTGCTACTCATTTTTTTCTCCGCTGAAACCAATTTTTCTTCCTACGTAAATTACTTTGTAATATGAAGGACATATTGTGAAGTAAGTGCTTTCATTGTAGAATGTAATTTGTTATTAAAGGATACAATTAAGTCATGTTATGTTTCAAGACTTTTCGTATAGTGTTTAATTATTATTATTATTGTCTTCAGAACTTACTTTTTGTTTTCTTTTCTGTTGTTGTTCGTGGTGATGATGATATCTTTGTTTATTTTTTTTCATTATTTTGTGTCTTAGTGAATAAAGTGTAATTACAGAAAACAAAGAAATTACTTGCTAACAGGTAAATTAAAAGTCAGAAAGTGCGAGGAAAGGAATAGAAAAAGATTTAAGGAAACATGTTTGTATTTCTTTTGGGTTCTTGTTTAATGTTATCAAATAGACAGTGAAAGGAATTAAATGTTTTTTAGATTAATTTTTTTTTAAATATTAAATTTGTTTTAAAATATTAGCATTTCTAAGAAATTTGCTTATAATGAGTTTTCCTCTTTTTTTTAAAAAAAAGAAAAGAAGAAACCGTAAGAATTGCATTATGGTTGTAATATTTTCTTTCCTATTAAGTTTCGAGCAACCATATGCGAGGGGCGTCCAAAAAGTCCCCTTAATGTTGTGGTTTTGGTATTTGTGATCTAATCACAGTGAATCTCGTACAGTGCAGTCCTATGGTTGCCTAATTATAAACAAAGATCGCAAAAATCGTGAACGGATCATGAAGCCAGTGTACGAGGAGTGTAGCTGAACAGAGAAGTGAGTGTGTGATGATCAGTTGGAGCAATGTTGCAATTCGAGCAACGCACAAAGGATCACGTTCATGTGCAAATTGGGGAAATCTGCTTCAGAGTTTTTGACTCCCTTAAGATAGTTTAGCACCAACGGATTTTTAGCTCTTTCTAGAACTTAAAATGGGCCTAAAAGGTACACATTTCGCCATTGTAGAAGAAATCAAAACCAATGCGACAGTTGAACTTCCGAAGATACCAAAAGAGGACTATCGTTGTGTTTTTTTTTTCAGTGATGTAGCAAGTGTGTGTGTGTCTTTTGAAGCCTATTACATACCAACATAGCTGCAATAAAATTCCTGGAACCTTTTGATTGCACCTCGTAATTCAAGACTTTCTTGCTATTTGACCAAATATGTTCAACAGATTTCCACGATTCATGATTACTACATAACGAAAAACTGTTCCACCCATCAGCCTGCTCATCCACATTTGGAGAGGCAAGAAATCACATTTGCTCGGCGAATCGTAATCTAACGTTACATTTGTTTCTTGTTTCGTTCTTCATTACTTCCTCTATTAAAAAAAAAAAAAAAAAAAAAACGCAAAGACATATCGTACACGATAGTCAAAAGTCATTCGATCTTGATCAAATATATCATGGGTATAGTCCTTGACTTGTTTAATAAACATGTGAAATATTTTCGTGTGCGAACGTTTGATTCGTGAATTAAAGATCATCAAATCTGGGATTTTGACTTAGACTATATATTGCACCTGGTCTACAGAAATCTCTGATCTTAACCAAACTTGGCATAAAGGTAAATCTTGATTTGATTTTTAACAAAAAAGCATGTGCAATACTTTAGTGTGCAAACGTTTGATTCATGAATTATGGATCATCAAATATCGGATTTAGACTTAAACTATATATTGCACCCGGTCTAGAGAAATCTCTGATCCTAACCGAACTTGGCATAGAAATAAAGTTTGATTTGCTTAAAACGCATGTGAAATATTTTCATGTGCAAAAACGTTTGATTCGTGAATTAAAGATAATCAAATCTGGGATTTTGTAACTTGCATTAAAATACAAATGCTGAGCAAAGCGACGTTTATTTTAAAAATAATAAATGTGTGACAGTTTGGCCAACTAAGAGAACATATTGGCTTCATCAGACACTGTAAAAGCAAGAGAGAGTTGTATCTAAATATAACAACAGAAATACAGAAAATGGTTCTGAACGCTGATTGGCTGATCAAGACAGAATCAGCCAATCATAACAGAAGTTGACAAAAATTATTGAAAAGTCTTAATTTGTAGGTTAGTTTTTCAGTGAATCAAAGAGGGAAATGGGTCTTCGGTGTTTTGTTTCATTGTTGTCAACTTCTGTTATGATAGGCTGATTCTGTTTTGATCAGCCAATCAGCGTTCAGAACCATTTTCTGTCTTTCTATTATATTTAGATACAACTCTTTCTTGTTTTTACAGTTTCAGCCTATAACAGAAGTTATAGGAATGTGGAAACTGTCATACATTTATTATTGTATAATAAACTTTGCTTTGCTCAGCATTTGTATTTTGGTTTAAGTTATTGAATATAGCAAAGTTTGTATGAACCAGTTAGTTACTGGGATTTTGACTTAGACTATATATTGCACCCGATCTACAGAACTCTCTGATCTTAACCAAGTTTAGTTTAGAGGTAAACTTTGATATGCTTAAAAAGCATGTGAAATATTTTCGTGTGCAAAGCTCCGGTTTCTGAGTCATTGGCCATCAAACCTGGGGTTTGGACTTCATTAAAATTTCGCAACTGAATTTCACTGATAGCTATTGAAAACAACATTTTTGAAAAACGTGTATTATCTTTTACAATAAAAGAAATGTTCGGGGAATACAATGGTTTTCTATAGTGTGACCTATTAAACAGCTCGTTTGGATGAGCAGTTGACCAATATATAATGAACATACTGATCTGACAACGTATATAGGTGAAATCGAAGAAAATATAGAAATCGAAATACACCGAATGTGTCACATCTAGCCATAACAATGGGTCATATTAGTTGTGATTTCAATTGACTTGCTGTTGACTGGATCTTATGGATATAATTTTCTCAACTTTAAAGGTCAACTAATACAGGATATTTATAGTGAAATAATAAAATTATTTTTATTACCTTGATATAGGATATAATTTGTAGTGCATATTTTATTCTTATTCTACTAGTCATGCTGAGCATTTTGGTATATAGGGCATATAGGTCAAGTTGTTCAATAATTTCCACCCCTAAATGGGCGGGGTTATTTCTGGGTAAGGAACTGAAACCTGTTTTGGAACTTGCTCGACAAACCCTTTCAGGAAATATATAAGTTGTTCCCAGATTCAAGGTTCACCTTTGGAATCGTTCCGTGTAAGTCTTACTTATAGTAATTAGGCCAGTAGAATTTAAATTAAACAAACTCATGAAAGAACTGTATCCAGTTTCCAAATGAAGGAAGACAGTAGTTTATCAATAGAAAGGTTAGTAAGAGAGAAATTTATGTGGTATCACACTCACTTAACAGACATACCATTAAACAAATTGCTTTCCCTGAAAATATTTACATTCAAGTATCAAAAGAATTCGATTAAAGTTTTATTTATCTAACAGTTCAAATAAGAAGGTACGCTACCAGTAAGCAGCTAGTAGAAAATGCACTCTTGAAGGATGCAACCTCTTGTTAAAGTATAAAATATCTAGTCCCAAAATAGCATTTTTTAAACCATTTGCAGCAATATTTCATACTTAGGCTTACTAAAAGATGGTCAGTTGGTGCTCTGCTGGGAATTCACCAAACTTAATCAAAATTTAGAGGCTGGTCAAATAAACTTAAATATAAAATTTGGGATGGAAAAGCACACAGGGACGGAAATAAAAGGAGTTTAAAGTTTAGCATTCGAAGTCAATGAGAAACAGAATTTGATGCGCACGAACATATAGAGAGAACAACTTTTACTTCTTACATAGTTTGAACCTATGAACGAACATCTGACTAACAGATTATTCACTCAAGTTGCTTGGGTATTTCTTATGCATGTTTAAATTGCTCAGCTGAGCTGTAACGTTGCTAATCGATTAAGGCCGCATTAAAATCTGTTCTCATTGAATTTATCATGTTATTTTCATTAGAATTGCATATCATAAACAGAGAAAGGAGGATTAAAAATTTTACACCAACAATTAGAGTATCCCATAAACTTCTTATCATAAAAAGATGAAAGTTGGAAAAATTCAGAATGTAGCAGCCAGCATTGGATGTTTTGAGTTTGTGGTATATCTTATTGACAGTAAGTGTACACTTCCATTTCTTTCTGCGCTAGTGGGTTGCATCCTTTATTTGTTGTTCGAATAAATATTTTAATAATTATTTCTATTCAAATAACAATTTGAAAACCGTTCTTTATTATCTTTCAATAAAAAATATCCAACAATCAACGATTATTAATCAAATACTTGCATTTGAGTAAACGTTGTTTGCTTAAATTATTATTTGAAAAATTAATTGCCATTTGCATATTTATTGGAGTAATTTATTTGTTGTTCGAATATCATTATCACCATCATAGCTATTCCACCATTACTGGCAGGTCTCTTGCTGCAACTGAGAAGCTTCCATGCTCATGGTCTTCGTCTTCCTGTAAGATTGTTCTGTTTTGATATCGTCCATTAAACTGTAACCTCCTTCGCCCCCTCTCTTTCTTACCTTTGACTATACCCTCTAGCCAGGCCCGTATCCCCTCCAGGGGGGTCTAGGGGGACCGGCCCCTCCAAATTTTTACTGGTTCCCTCTATAATTTTCACGGTAGGCTTGCAAATGAACTATAATATGGGATGAACTAATAGTTTTGGACCGGGCCCCCCTAACTTCCACCGACCCCCCCCCTCCATATTTTCAGGCTGGCTACGGGCTAACACGTCCCTCATAATACAGTCCCTTCTCAGCTAATGTCACAACCAATTTACATACCTTCCACTTTTAAATTACATCTAAAAGTTTTCTTTTCTCCCCAACCACTTATAACACCCTCTCATTCGTTGTCCCCTTAACTCAGGTAATTCTCTCCATTCTTTTCCACACTCCACGTCAAAAACTTTTTTATAACTTATGCGTAATGTTTCTGCCTCATACAGTGCAATGCAATGCTTCGGATAAATTTTTGATTAATTGTTCGTTTTTCGAACAACTGTTTATTCGAAAAATATATTTGAAAAATTGCTTATTTCTTCACTGAAATATTGTTCCTTGATGGCTTATGATGGAACATACCATAATAAGGAACATATTAAATTGATCCTAATTTGTTTTTCACTAAACACTATGTGCTCTAGCGTGTTTCTACAGCAGATGGAATTCTATCTAGATTACAACAACAACAATGCAAAACAATGCAATGGGAGGAGAAAAAAATCGCTTTCGATTTTCCGTAATAAATCTGTATAATTAGTTATATATAATCTTGTGATTAGCAACTGCGGAATCCCATAACGTAAAATTAGCCAAACATTTCCAACGCTGTGACTGAATTACATCATCACAGAACGCCTGTTTCGTATGCAACTCTGCAAATCAGAATAGTACTACTGGGTAGTATATGCATCTAGGATATGTACAAGTGTATAATACCAAGTGCAAAGTTCTTTCCTTTCCAAATCTTTCCACGTAGTGCAATTTATCTATCAATATCTTAAATCCTTTAAACCAGAAATCCCGTTTTCCATTGTCTTGTTCATAATATTAAACGCCTTTACATATTATAAGGAGAAGTGCACTTGTTTAATTACTAATAGCAGTATTTATTTTGTAATAAACAGAAAGTGTAATACAAATACAAGGCCCACTAGCGTTGTTCTAATAAATAAATAAATAAATAAATAAATAAATCCCATCAGTTTTTAATATCAACATCTGTGACAAACAGCAAATCCTCAAACTGTTTTACTGTTTATTGTAAGTACATTTAACTCGACAAGAGAGAGTTATCTCGGAAAAGTAGATTGTGATTTACAGGGACATTGTATGGTGTATTTCATTGAATGTATGAAGATCATAAAGGGATAATTATAGAAGACTGTAGTCACGTTGCGAACTACCAATTAATTAGTAAAACGTGATTCGCGATTGAATGAATAACTACGTTAGAATCTATTTGTATGCACACGAATATTTAGTTCTTCAAATCAGCCTCCTATCTGTGAAAGACACGGTGGTTGCTGAAAGTGGGATCTGCTTGCTTTTTGTGTGTTACGCTTTTATAAAGAATCCTAACGTAGCGGTATTCGTTAAGGCTTCAGTTTGGTCGAGAATAGAACAATTTCTTTTGAACTCATTAATATCTTTTCTCAGAATATCCTAGTTTGCATTTATACCATTCTTTAAAATGGGATACTTCATTGTGTTAGGTATGTATATCATCCTTTAAAATAGGATACTTCACTGTATCAAGCATTTATGAAAACCATCCTTTAAAACGGGATTCTTCATTATATTAGGTATAGGATACTTCATTGTATTAGGTATTTATGAAAATGATCCTTTAAAACGGGATTCTTCATTATGTTAGGTATGTATATCATCGTTTAAAATAGGATACTTCATTGTATTAGGTACTTATGAAAATCATCCTTTAAAACATGATTCTTCATTGTAGTATTGTAGCAGGCATGTATATCATCCTTTAAAACGGGATACTTCATTGTATTAGGTATGTATATCATCCTTTAAAATGGAATACTTCATTGTATTAGATATTTAGAAGAATCATCGTTTAAAACGAGATACTTCATTGTATTAGGTATGTATATCATCCTTTAAAACGGAATACTTCATTGTATTAGATATGTATATCATTCTTTAAAATGGAATACTTCATTGTATTAGGTATGTATATCATCCTTTAAAACGGAATATTCATTGTATTAGGTATGTATATCATCCTTTAAAACGGGATACTTCATTGTATTAGATATTTATAAGAACCATCCTTTAAAACGGGATACTTCATTGTATTAGATATTTATAAGAACCATCCTTTAAAACGTGATACTTCATTGTATTAGGTATGTATATCATCCTTTAAAACGGAATACTTCATTGTATTAGATATGTATATCATCCTTTAAAATGGAATACTTCATTGTATTAGGTATGTATATCATCCTTTAAAACGGAATATTCATTGTATTAGGTATGTATATCATCCTTTAAAACGGGATTCTTCATTGTATTAGGTATGTATATCATCCTTTAAAACGGGATACTTCATTGTATTAGATATTTATAAGAACCATCCTTTAAAACGTGATACTTTATTGTATTAGGTATGTATATAATCCTTTAAAACGGGATACTTCATTGTATTAAGTATGTATACCATCCTTTAAAACGGGATACTTCATTGTATTAGGTATGTATATCATCCTTTAAAACGGGATACTTCATTGAATTAGGTATGTATATCATCCTTTAAAACGAAATACTTCATTGTATTAGATATTTAGAAGAATCATCCTTTAAAACGGGATACTTCATTGTATTAGGTATGTATATCATCCTTTAAAACGAAATACTTCATTGTATTAGATATGTATATCATCCTTTAAAATGGAATACTTCATTGTATTAGGTATGTATATCATCCTTTAAAACGGAATATTCATTGTATTAGGTATGTATATCATCCTTTAAAACGGGATACTTCATTGTATTAAGTATGTATACCATCCTTTAAAACGGGTTACTTCATTGTATTAGGTATGTATATCATCCTTTAAAACGGGATACTTCATTGTATTAGGTATGTATATAATCCTTTAAAACGGGATACTTCATTGTATTAGGTATGTATATCATCCTTTAAAACGGGATTTTTCATTGTATTAGATATTTATAAGAACCATCCTTTAAAACGTGATACTTCATTGTATTAGGTATGTATATCATCCTTTAAAACGGAATATTCATTGTATTAGGTATGTATATCATACTTTAAAACGGAATTCTTCATTGTATCAAGTATGTATACCATCCTTTAAAACGGGATACTTCATTGTATTAGACATGTATATCATCCTTTAAAACGAGATTCTTCATTGTATTAGGTGTGTGTATCATTATTGTGTTTTTCAGAGGTAAAGCATCACGGGCAGTAGCCAATGCTGTGCGATATTCCGCGCGGTGTTGCCGGATTTCGGACTCCCCTTTCCCTTCTCGCTCTTCCTCTAGTTGAGATTATTACACATACATTGGCAACATTATTCACAATGTAAATATACTATTCCAGCAAACTCAAAGATTTTGGCTGTGTATCCTAGAAGTATATATAGCAACTGAATAACCTACCTATTAACTTATTCCAGTGGAACTGCTAAACGTTCGTCTTCAACACTACTTTCACTATCGTCTATGTCAATTAATATTTCGCCATTGTCTGAATCTGACTCTTGTAAATTTTTTATTATGAGTTCCAAAAATTGTAAACACAAAAAATAATTCTTCGAGCTTCACTTCGTAGCACTTTTTTTTTTTAAAAAAAAAAGAAAATTCCGCACTTGTACTCGGTTTCCTTAAAGACATTGTCAACTATAATTTTGGAGAACAAATGAACTACCACGAAAGAAAGCAACCTAGACACTGATGAATTCTGTTTATGCTAGAAGAAGAGAAGTTGCGTTCCTACACACACAATCAGCTCCTTTGCTTCCATGTCTGTTCCTATAATAACATACCCTTATACTTGATGTAGGTCTCACAACAACAATCCATCTGATTCGTAAGCAACACGATATGGTCGAGTTTGTTTTGGGTTACAATAATTTATGACACCACTCAGACGCCTGGTGCTTTTGCATCCCTGCTAGAGGAGTAAAGAAGGAGTACGTAATTGGCCACACATACGTAAGGTATTGAAACGAAGAAAAAAAATCATACTGCGTTTCTTCTGTCGAATAAGGAAGAATCTTGCATGAAGGCAATTTCAAAACAATATTACGAATGTCCCATACCTTCTGTTCTTCCACATGAGCTCCCGCCGGGAATCGAATATATATATATATATATATATATATATATATATATATATATATATATATATATATATATATATATTTATGAATCAAATTGCAGAGGCTTGTTATTTAATTCGATCGCTTACTATTCTCAAGGGTGTAGAAACGGGGGAAAAGAGGGCCTTGACTTTCCAAACTATTTCCAGCCCCGAAATGAGGTT
This sequence comes from Thermobia domestica, assembly GCF_964235325.1. Lineage (NCBI taxonomy): Eukaryota > Metazoa > Arthropoda > Insecta > Zygentoma > Lepismatidae > Thermobia > Thermobia domestica. The sequence continues at coordinate 301,467,390 of NC_137458.1, forward strand.
CATCTAGTATATGTTTAGTAAACTTATTTAATAGTTAATGCAAATTAGGAACGTTTATAATAAAATAAGATTTTTAAAAAAACAAAAAAGAAAACATCATCAATACAGTTTCTGTACCTAATTACAAGGACGCTGATTTCTCTGTAAATTGGGGGGAGGGTGCATTCAGATGCAGAAAGCATATATGATGATTTTAAGACAAATTGCATTCAAATTATGCCTAATATTGCACATTTACAAATAAAATGAGGGGCCCTGGCTCCCTCAGTCCCCCCAGGATCTCTCACTACTATATTATTGCATAATAATATCTGAGTTGATATTTTTTCGAGTTTTTTCCTTTTAGTATTTTAACCTACATAAACACAAAGTCGGATAAACAGACTGCTAGAAACAGCATTTGTTTTCTTATGAATAGCTTATTGATTTATCTCTTACAATCCGCTTTTCAACTTCAGTACTGTCAAGATCCGTCTTTTGTTAAGGTAGCATCGAGAAAACATAATATGTGTATAGTATACATGGTGAGTTAAAATGCTTTCATATTCTGAAAGAGGTCATTTGTTCTGTTTTTAATGTGTGAAAAGCTTTCCTCCCCCTGAAAGTAATGTTCCCCTAGAACAACCTGTTGATTACACCCCTGATTATCCTTTAATAAAAGTTGAGTTCCATTTCCAAATCGAAGAAAAATCCACTGGAAATTAGACGGGACTCAACGCTCGTTTTACTAATTGTTTTATATGGAAACCTTTCAAAGCGTGTATCATGACAACCAGTTGTCATAAAAAGATGTAGTTTTCACGTATGTGTTCGTAATTCTTTTCTCTACTTCGTAAAGTGAGCAGTTAATATGCTAATACAATATTTCTAATAAGCGCCTCTGCTATTGTCAAGATTCGCAGTAACGCGAGAAGTCAGCGTGCAGAACTGCTTGTCGCGAATTGTCAACACCGCTCAAAGCCAATTGGACGCAGCGTAAAGCCAACTCAAGGCCATGCCGCTTCTCATCTGAAATCTGCTGTAGAAGGGTGTCAAGCTTTGCTTGTGAGTAGTGTTGTTCACGAGACGAGAAATTTCTCATCTCATTTCGAAAACGAGACGAGAAGTAAAATTTGAAATTCGAGACGACGAAACATTTCAGGAGACTCACAGGCAACACTACTTCACGCAAGTCTTAGTTCACAAACATTGTCTTAGTGTTAAATGGTTCATGGCATAAACACTATAAAGTGATAAAGTAATTGTACGAACATAACGAAGACGATTTATCAATATTTAAAGACACACAAATCATTATATAATATATTCGAATAATAAATATGGTCTAAATATTATATCACGCCCTTCGTGGACGGTTACCTCCTGTTTCGCATAATGCGTTATCATTGTGCAGCGTTGCCAAGTTTACGAATTCCTGTTTCGCATAACTGTCCTTGTGGCTTAATGTCGACGAGTGATTCACCTCGATTACTTTTTTGATTCGGAGAAGGGCATGAATACTGTTGATAGCATCTCAATATTATATTTTTTGGCAAAAATAAAAAATACAATCAACATAAATCTAAGACAGGGGCGCGGCTCGGAAAATACATTGAATAATAACGTCATAAACCTTAATAAATTTAGTATTGATGTGCAACTCTTAACATCATCTTGTCTTCATTGAAGTATAACTTTAACTTTCCAAACGAACGGAATGAGGCCAATCTCACCAGACCTAAGTCTGCTCTTAAGAACACGAATGCGACTGTCTAAACGTCTCCGCAATCTGTCTGCTTCCATCAGCCTCATTGATGTCCCATTCTCGGACTGTTCTTGCTTCAAACGTAAAATGAATTTGTATACGTTCTAATGAATTTCTGTCCACTTTCTATGAAACTAGGAGTGCCAAGCCTCAGCATTGTTCGTGGTTCTTTCACTGTCATTATCAAACTGGTTCCATATTGTCCTGAAACATTAATAAAAAATATAATTAAATTAGTACAACGTAACGAATCAAATAACAATCGAATAGAAAAGTAAACTTTTAAATATTGCTATACTTATGGGTGGAAGGCTGCACTCTTTTCGTCTACATAAGTGTCCACCAAGTAGTCCAGAAAGACTTGTGCCTCTAGGATGTTGGGTGTATCATCTTCTGTACATAGAAATGCATCTGGGTTGTCTTCAAGAGGAACAAGGAGAAGTGCAGCTGCTCTTTTAACCTATTTCCTCACCTCATTATCAGCCTTGTAGAGTGGAGTCAACCCAATATCTTGTACTTTTCTTCATATAGAGTAAAATAAAACAAACAAGTACGTACAGCTCACAGATGACGAGAAGAACCCTAGCAGAAGTAGTGTGACGTAGGTATGGACTCGCCCACTTTTCGCACGGGGGTTTCAAATGACACCACGGAATAGCACACAGATAACTACCCGGAGTAGCAGAGGACATGTAAGTATAAACCACACCTCAAAAACAGAAAATGGATTTGACCGTGTCGTTGACCTTTCCCCGCTACCCCTGTTTTAGGGTTCTTCTCGTCATCTGTGAGCTGTACTGTCGCTTGCCCCAATATCTTTCTTGTAGCGTTTATTGCTACTTGTTCAAAGTCAGTCATAAATTCTTGCACACGGAACTGGAAGCAATAATCTTCAGCTTTTTCTTCTTGATTTGCTGAAGCATGGGCGAGTACAGTAACGGACTTTTGTTTTGCAATAACAGGAGTGGATAGAACTATCCGAAATACTACTTTACCGTGCAACGTATGTAACTGCGAAAATAGGAGAGGACAAATTTTAAATGTTCCACCCATGACTATCTTTTCCGAATGGCACATTTTTTTTTTTGTAGGTTTCCGACGGTCCCAAAAACCTGTGTAAAATACCAATACCATATTATAGTAACATACGAAATACAACCACCTCACACTATACATTCTTTATACATTGTGAAATATCAATTTGCGATAAAAAGCGTTCTAAAGTGGAACACTAAGAACATACATACAATCAGAAGCGTACTCACAACTTTTTTTTTTAAAGGAAGGATCCAGAGTTTGGGATGGGTCCAATACTATAAATCACTACATCCATGTACTGTTGAACAAGTATTATTGTGCGCCCCAAGCAATAAGTAATTGTAAAACATTTCCACATACATTTTTAGTAAAAAAAAAAAAAAAAAAAAAAAAAAAAAAACAATGGTACAACTAGGTCGTTTTTATACGAAAAAGAGTATAGAGGAAGTGTAATATCAAATGTTTATGCTACATCAATAACTTCTCTGCTAAATAAGCATAGACTTGTTGAAAAAGTGTATGAATGTATTGTGCAGTCGCCCCTTGTCAGTTAAAAGCTCAGATAACGTGTAAATGAATCGTACATTGGGAATGTCAAAACTGACAAGTTGCTCCCAGGATTTTGTAAATTCTAAATTTGATAGAGCATAAAGCATGGGATCTGACCTGGGTTGCATTTGAATAAAATAGAACATTTACAAGAGAAACGGATTGTGATGTTAAAAAGGGGTTGAAATGAGTGTGGCGGGAGTAGCAATTGAGGGGGTTAGTGCAAAAGTGGTCTAACCCACATTTTTTTTTAAATGGAGAAAAATCAAGTTAAAGTTAAACACATGTGATTTTTTGTACAATATACTAAAAGCAAGCACAAGTGATTGAATGTGTCATACATTGTACATACATATATTGTACAGAAACACAATGTGCACTCTAGATCCCACTTTCCAAACTGCTACATCACATTCACTACTCGATCTCATCTTAACTAATAATCCGCAAAAAATTGTTCACTATGGACAATTACCAATTTCGGGTATATCTTACCACGATCTACTGTTCACCTGCTACTCTATACACACTTCGAAGAAACAGTCAAAATTTATTTCGTACAGGAACTTAAATAAAATAAATGAAGCTGCCCTTTTATTTGATGCGGCAAATATTCCTTGGCAGGTAATCTACAATTCTTCGTCTATAGACGAACAACTTAATTACTTTAATACCACGATATTAACATTACTTGATAAGCATGCTCCACTCATTAAACGCAAAGTATCGCGACCTTCTTCCCCGTGGATAACTAAAGAAATTCTAAATTTAATGGCTAAACGCGATTCCTCTTATAGACAATACACGAAATCTCGTAAACATAATCCAGTACAAGCTGATGACTGTTTTAAAAAATACAAAATCTTACGAAATAGACGTACACACTTAATTGGGAAAGCCAAAATGGAATTTGCCTCGAACCTAGCGAACAGCACTGGTAACTCGAAAATTTTGTGGAAAAAGTTAAATATATTAGGGATCAAGAGCAGTAGGAAACAAAATATGGCCAACAATAAATTTACTGCAGATGAACTTAATAACAATTTTTGTGACATTAAGTTTTTAAGTAATGCAGATTCTAAAATTACATATGATGAGAGTCCAGAATGTACAGAAAACGTTTTTTCCTTTAAATGTGTCAGTCCTCTAACAGTCATGAAGGCCATCAATAGAATAAAATCAAATGCTACTGAAGATGACCAAATTAGTATTGAATTTATTTTTAAAAAATTGCTTTTTATACTAAATCCCATCACTAATATTTTCAACCGTTCTCTTATGAGCGGCACTTTTCCATCTGCTTGGAAAACAGCTGAAGTCCTAGCGTTCCCCAAAACAAGTAATATCACAAGTATTAATGATTTTCGGCCAATTAGTATTTTACCTGCTCTTTCAAAGGCATTTGAATACATTGTAAGTGATCAAATTCGAACCCATCTAATGAAATACATTTTTTTTTGATCCGTTTCAATCAGGCTTCGGAAAGTACCACAGTACTGCTACAGCTGTTACTTATGTCACTGACGACATTAGACTAGCAATGGATAGAAAGCAAGTAACTGTTCTTGCTCTGCTAGATTTCTTTAAAGTTTTCAATCAATTATACATAAGATTCTCTTCTATAAATTGGCGACGAAATTTAACTTCTCTAATGGTGCTGTAAAATGGGTTAAAATTATTTACATGGGTGGAAGCAATTTGTAACCATAGCCGACACTTCTTATGCGCTACGGAATCTCACTCACGGCGTCCCTCAAGGAAGCGTCCTTGGCCCTATCCTATTCTGTCTGTACATTAACGACCTTCCTTCTGTCTTACAATACTGCAAGTATCACCTATAAACAGATGATTTTCAAATCTATACCCCATTTCTACCCGAAAACTTGGATAATTCAATTCAACAAATGAATGACGACTTGCACCGCATTTACTTGTGGTCAAAAGAAAATGGGTTAACCATAAATTCACTTAAATCGAAGTGCATTTACGTCTCCTCTAAACGACTCATACAAATGCACCGTTCGAATATACCAACAGTACAGATAATGGAACAATTATTTCATTTTCTGAAACTGTTACAAATCTCGGGGTAATAATAGATCCATTTCTTGAAACCTCACATTAACGCTGTATGTAAGAAAGCGTTCTGGTCTTTGCATTCACTCACTAGACTAAAGAAAATTCTACCCACTAAAACAAAGCTACTACTTGTAAAATCTCTAATATTTCCTCACCTTGAATATTGTGATGTAGCTCTATCAGACTTAAATGAAGAATTAGCGTATCGTTTGCAACGTATCCAAAATGCCTGTATACGGTTTGCTTATAATCTCAAACGATCAAATCATTTAACTCCACACTACAGAAAGATGGGCCTTTTGAAACTTGCCGATAGACGTTATTTGCATCGACTCACACTTCTCTTTAAGGCTTTGCGGTTTGAACAACCTTCTTACTTATTTGAACGCTTGCAACCACTAAATGCTCACCACGATCACAATACATGATCAGGTGTAAATAAACTCCTTTCTCTTCCCCTACATTCGTCAAAATTCTACTCAAAAGCGTTCTTTGCATCCACTATCCGTGCATGGAATGACCTCACATCCAACACAAGGCAATCTCAGACAATCAATCTATTTAAGAAGTCGGTTGAACAGACCCTCCATAAGTCTATCAAGGCTTACTAAACATCTAAAATGCTGATTTTTATTGTTCGTATCTTTTATTGTTCTTTTTGTTCACTAAATGAAAATGAAATGAAATCTTTGAGTTTTACGTCCCACGGTTATGCCGGTTAGGCTAAAGGAGACGGTGATGATGAGAGATGAGTGAAATGGTGGAATGAAGAAAGTGGGAGGAAACGGGAGAACCCCGAGAAAACCCACGAGCACGGTGTTTGTCCACCACAAAGTTCACTTGGCGGGGGCTGGGATCGAACCCGGGACCCCTAGCACCAGAGGTGAACGCTCTACCACTGAGCCACCACGCCCCCTTGTTCACTAAATGAATGTGACTATATTATGTGGTTATTTGTTATAATCCATGTGTGCAGGTGATGTGATGCGTGTGTGTATGTGTGTGATTGGGAGTGTTTTTATATATTTGGTCTAGGAATTAATTCGTGCGGTTTTACAAAAGATGGCGTAACTAGCTTATTGTCACATAGTTTCGTTGATCCAAACATGCGTTGAAAACTACTGTCATTGAGCATCTTGTTTAGTATATGTCAGTTGCTTGAAGCGGAAACAACAACATTTTTTCTTCAACTGAAAATGGCGCATTTTGTGCCTGATAAAGTGTTTTTGCGGGGAGTTATTCTTCATTGCTTTAACATGAAGAAAAGTGCTACCGCAAGTCATCATATTTTAGTGGAAGTGTTTGGTGACCATGTTCTAGCTGAGCGAACGTGTCAGAAGTGGTTTGCACGGTTTAAAGGTGGTGATTTCAGCTTGGAAGACCAAAAGCAATTTGGACAGCCAAAAGAATTTGAAGATGAAGAATTGAGAGCATTGCTTGATCAGGATTCGTGTCAAACGCAGGACGAACTTGCAGAAGCATTCGGAGTTGAGCAAACAACAGTTTCCAAACGTCTCAAAGCCATAGGAATGATTCAAAAGATGTCTTATTGGGTTTCACATGAATTGAAAAGAAAGACGTTCAAAGAAGAAAAACCGTTTGCGAATTGCTGCTTCGAAGACAGAAAAGGAAGGGATTTTTGCATCGAATTGTAACTGGCGATGAGAAGTGGATTCATTACGAGAATCCTAAACGAAAAAAGGCCTGGGTGAAGCAAGGTGAACCAGGTCCTTCACAACCGAAACGAGATATTCATTGTGCAAAGGTTATGCTGTATATATGGTGGGATTTGAAACGTGTGGTGTACTATGAACTTCTGAAACTTGGTGAAACTATTAATGGACACCGCTATCGACAACAATTAATGCGTTTGAAGCAAGCTCTGGCCTGAAAACGACCAGAATGAAATAACAGGCATAATAAACTTATTTATCAAGATGATAACGCTCGACCACATGTCGCAAAACCGGTCAAAACCTATTTGGAAACTGTCGGATGGAAAGTGTTACTCCACCCGCGATATTCACCAGACACTGCTCCGTCTGACTACTACTTGATCGATTGAATGAATAACGATTTGATTGGACAGCGGTTCACTTCTTCAGAAAATATCGAAAAATGGATCTTTGATTAGATTGCGTCAAAAGATGAGGAATTCTTTCGACACGGAATCTGTAAATTCCCTGAAAGATGGGAGAAAGTAGTGGCTAGCGATGGACAATATTTTTGTTAACGTATTCATTTACTTTGTTTTTGAAATAAAGCTTCATTTTTTATTAAAAACCGCACGAATTAATTCCTAGACCAAATATTTTATACACATTTTATTATTATAATAATAATAATAATTATTATTATTATTATTATTATTATTATTATTATTATTATTATTGTTGTTGTTGTTGTTGTATTACAAATTATAATCATTGCATGGTCAAGTGGGAGACAAGGAATGATTAACCTTAACTTCGCCATGTAAAAAACAGTCCATATCCGTGTGCACGTACAAAACTGTTTGAATTGTTCTTTCGTTTGATGTATTACTTAAAATTGTACATTAAATATAATAAATACTACAAAGCCTTAAAACCCCGATATTCATTTTGAAACACCCTGTACAGTATAATTTCAGATGTATATATACATATCTCAATACGGTAAATAATTTTGCATAATATCTAGTTAAGGTGGGGATTAAAACCCCGAAATCCCCCTTTTGTACGCTGCTGGTAAAGGCGATGTAGATTGGATAGTCTGCATCACATAAGAAAAAGAAGGCCTTTTTCCGATTTCAAACATTCTTGTGCACCAGATTCTTCTATTTGGTTTAATAGAAAGCGATTGTTTGCTTTCGGGAGAGTGTATATATAGAATCTTGTGTGTTTACTTTCACTATATAGATACCGCCTTTGTTATGTTCCAAAACGACAAAGAGAGAGAGAGAGAGAGAGAGAAAGCAATAGAGAGGATATGGAAGTTTGAGCAAGGTGTTCATATCTCACGTATTATTTCCGCTGCTGTGTTACCTATCTCTAAACCAAGTTCCAACGATGACCTGATGCCTCTCACAGTCCTCCAAGTTTAATTAGCTTACAGAGTCGAACTTGAAAGTTTGCTATCGGAGTTGTTAGCAGCTGATTCTATTCATATCATGTAACATCCACATCCACACCCACACCCACACCCACCCACCCACACAGACACAAACCAAGAACTGATGGAAGGAGATTGTTATTTAGAAAAAGTAAAATCTTTAAAATAGCAAATAATGTATTCAATTATCTGTACACCGGAATTTTACGACAGGTTGTTCTCGTTACTTAACTAACTAATGCTATAGCTTGAAAGAACCGAAAATTTATCGCCGCAGAAACAAAAGTTCACCATTAAATCCTGTGCCAACTGAGATTAGTCAGGATTGTTGTTATCCATCTTCCTAAAATACTGTATTTTCTTCGTGGTCTTCTGAAAGGTCTTTCCCCCCACAGAGTTGGTAACTAGAATGGTAAAGGTTAATCCACGTAGAGTTAATTGGGTTGTCTTTTTTTAATTCACACATGACTTGTCATGCCTGTGCCGTTCCCATACCGTGCCTTGAAGAAAAACCAGCTCGGCCGCGATTCTTCGGCTTTCTTCGCAGCATACGAAGCAACACGAAGTTTACCAGAGACTGGGAAATGGTATAGAAAGCAGAAGTCGCATGGCACGGTACGGTATAGTATGTGTGAATGGTGGCGACCGTGACAGGATAACGGCATGGGGATGGTACCCCATGTGTGGATCAACCTTAAAGATCCAGCTTATATCCGTCATACAAACCCTAAGGGCCTTATTTACAGTATTTTACGTATCTTGCTCTTACTATACGTGACATATTCATTTATAAGTATAAAATCACTAATATGGGTGTCGTGTCACTAGGGCACCTGAATCACGAATTTTGTCTGAACCATACGGGTAGGGATTTACCATACCATACGGGTAAGGTAAGATCCGTTATAATTCAGATAGACTCGGTGTGACCCGGTGACCCGAAAATAGCTAATATATCAGCTGAATTTTAAATTGATTAATGAGGTTCGCTACTCGAGCTTGAAAATTCAGCTTTCTGAATCCTTATTCCATTTTTTGAATATTTCAAATATAAGTTCATGTTTATTCATCTTCCCATACTGGAAAATAATTTAGTAGTTTTCAACATAGACGTGATATTAATAACATTACAATCTTATAAGGTCCATTAGCGTGATCCTAATAACATTACAATTTTGTAAGGTATACTAGCATGATCCTAACAGCATTACAATATTGTAAGGCCCACTAGCTTCATACTAATAAAATTACAATCTTATGAGATCTTCTAGCGTGATCCTAATAACATTACAATCTTATAAAGCCTACTAGCATGATTCTAATAACATTACAATCTTATAAAGCCTAATAGCATGATTCTAATAACATTACAATCTTATAAAGCCTACTAGCATGATTCTAATAACATTACAATCTTATAAAGCCTACTAGCATGATTCTAATAACATTACAATCTTATAAAGCCTACTAGCATGATTCTAATAACATTACAATCTTATCAGGGCCTATTAGAGTGATCCTAATAACATTTCAATCTTATACGGCCCATTTGCGTGATCTTAATCATTAAAACATTGGTTGCCATCAAATATTTTGTGATACGACATGCATAAATTGCTTTATAATTATCAGACCTCATCGTAATTCTTTATGGTTACTTTCTTATAATTGAAACGTTATTTTTAAGTTTTAGTTTCAACCAACGGCAGAGAAAAATAAAAGTCTTGAGATTGTAAAAATACATTCTTATAAATTATATATATATAATATGCATTAAATATAATCAAACGAGATGTTCTGTTTCTCTAAACAGAAAAATGTTTAAAAGAAATAGGTTAGGTGCTTCTCTATTTTATCAAAAAGTCCAAATCTATGAAACATACTACCCCACTACTGCCAGCAAAAAAAAAAAAAAAAAAAAAAAAAAAAAACTTGCAGTTCCTAATTAAACACATCATCTGCAGAAACCGTGGAAAGATTTCATGTCATCCAACATTTACACAGAAATCTTTTTTTTTTCTTTTTGTATTTTCCAGTTTTTCTGATGAACGGTGAGGAGAGGAACGGGGAGATTTTTTTCTTTCTTTTTTACCAAATGCCTCTCTGCCCGTCACGCACCCACTTTAATTACCACCTATCCACTACTGCACCACCCTCTTGCACCCTCCACTCCACTATATGGAGAATCCCGTAACAATACGCCATTTGGCCACATAATTACACGCTCTGGGAACTTGTGGTTTCTGATCACCCTGGCATCCCGACTAGAAACTCTATGAAACGTTGGTTTCGGTGGATAAAATGGGAAAGAAGAAAGAAAGAAAGAAAGAAAGAGATAGGAAAAAGCATATCTGAAATTGTGAAAATGCGAAACGATACGAAACCGCTAAATATCACGGATGATTCACACAAAAATATTGTCAAGCTTTGTACATTTTCCTGCTTCAGTTTTTGCTCTCTCTCTTCTTCTAAATTCATTGTCAGTTCCACTGAGAACACCACGTTTTCAAAAGAACAAAATTTTACCATTGGGACCTAATCAGACGTTTTGCAGTTTACTCTCCCTTTTTTAGGGCTCCGTAAACATATGCAAACCTCCATAAGCCAATTGTATTGATGGATCTTATCTCAAAATCAGAAGAAGGAAAAATAAAAACAAAATCCTGGCAAATATGAAAATAATCATGAATTTCCTGCATGAATTCTCTTACCACTGCTATCCAATCAATCAAATTTAGAACCGATCTTCAGTTGCTCATGCAACTATGTAAACTAATTGACAGATCAATATTTAACTCATGGAATGTGCCAACTAACTTGGGAAAATATAAATAAAATAAAATAAAATAAAAGAGAAAAACTGGAAAGATTGACTTCAAATTTTCATCTTTGGTCTACAAGAACATTAGGTACGGTTAAGCAAAAGTTTGACTTCATAAACTCATGAACAGAAACTCATGACTTCAAACTTATGCCTTCAAATTATAAACAGAAACTTGTGACTTCAAACTTACGAACAGAAACTTATGATTTCAAACTTATGAACAGAAACTTATGACTTCAAAACTATGAACAGAAACTTATGACTTCAAAATTATGAACAGAAACTTATGATTTCAAAGTTATGAACAGAAACTTTTGACTTCAAAACTATGAACAGAAACTTATGATTTCAAAATTATGAACAGAAACTTATGATTTCAAAGTTATGAACAGAAACTTATGACTTCAAAACTATGAACAGAAACTTGTGACTTCAAACTTACGAACAGAAACTTATGACTTCAATCTTATGAAACTTATGGTTTCCAACTTATGAACAAAACTTTATGACTTCGAACGTATGAACAGAAACTTATTACTTCAAACTTATGAACAGAAACTTGCAAGAAAATAAATTTGTGTAATAGAAACAGTGCAACTAAATGTTAATTTCAAATAGAAAGCTGATAGAGACAGAAGTTTTGTGCAAGCTTCACTTCAAACGTTCAAATAGGAACATAAAATGATAGGTTATAAGAACATCAAGGAATTAGTTGAAAATCTTTAGTTCAAACGTACTCCCATGCGCAAAAAATATTGCGCGTATACTGTAACTCACAATTTTTCGCAATTATTTTATTTTCCATATCTTTATTGGTAAAATTCAGTTATTAGTAAGTGGAGATAATAGAAAGCAATCCATCTAAGGAGATATTTCCAAAAAATATAATAAAATAATAAAAATATAAGCAAAAAACCAAATTATGTTCGGTTTTGTGTATACTGGCAATAATGTTTTCGAGGGAATTTTTGGAGTAGCACAGCACGATTGCAGAGGGAATAACAAGATTGGTAGAGGAGCTGAATCAAGGAACTGGAAATTGGAGTAAAATATTGCATTTATTGGCTTAAATCTAGGATGTAAATTGTCTGCCAAATATAAATTAGCTTCTGTAAGCAAGATGTTATACGGAAATATATAAACAAAGAGAAAAACTGTTGTCTTAAGTTTGGAAATGACATTCTCTGTAGCCATGAGCATTTATTTCTTAAGAAAAAGATAAGCAACGAAAGAAAATCTGTGTGGTCAAGTGGGTAGAGTGACGGACTAGTAATTCTTATACTGTTTTGACACCAGATCGAATCCCATCCAATCCTGTTAATTTTTTTCTTTACAAAACATTGTAGAAAGTGTATAATTTTTATGTTAATAAGAAACGAAATAATATAATAATGAAATCACTTTTTGTTTTTCTGATGACGTATTTATTCAGAATTAGCTTACTATTTATTACTAATAGCAATTGCTTTTAGTTTATGGTATGGTATGCTTAACCGTTCCCTCTCCGTTTTTACACAGCTTCAACTCACTGCGAGTGTCTGTGAGTCAGGAACAGAAAAAAACAAAACAAGCGCAACCTGCAGCTTTACACACAGCGTGACGAACACAGTCACAGCGATAGCTCGTTGTCATGAAGAAAAAAAACTGTTCTAGTGTTTCTGTATGTGTGTTTCTTTTTAAAGTATTGACTCTCTCTCTCTCTCTTCTTTTGTTTCATATCCACAAGTGCAACAAATGCAAGTCTGTGTAAAAAAAATCAAGAGTGCTTTCTTTAAACAAAACTAAATTTTACAGCTCTCTTTGTGAGGAACGCGAATGCTTCCAAAAGATGCCATGAATATTAACTATAATCATACCAAATTATACAGTAGCGTGAAAAACTGATAATAAAATGATGTAACATGCATAAGTTTTTTTTTCTAGAGTAACCACACATTAATCATAACAAATTAAATTTTTGGGATTACAAATTATCACATTACGTGTCGGTGTAGGCCTATTCCTTTTCACATTCGAGCGACGAAAAAAGGAAGTGTGGTGATAGTTATAAAAACCGAATACCAGATTTCAATAAATTCAAGTTACATGTCTTCTACATATCGAAAAAATGATTTTTCGATGTCTGTCCGTCTATTTGTCTCTCGGTTCGTCACGCTTTTACACGCACTCAAATAGAGGCCATTTTGTTCAACGTATCTGGACCGAATTCTAGACATAACGTTTTAATAACATAATATCTTTCGAATTTTATGTCCTTCGACACCTAAAAGCAAGGGTAATTTACAGAAGGATTAAAATTTAAAATAATTCAATTTTCTCAAATAAAAAAAAAGCTGTGACGATTTTATTTACTTTTGATAAATATATATTTTATTAACAAATCTCCACCACATATGAATAATTTTTCTGAAAAAAATATATATGGTGTAATTTACTGTATGGTATGCGTTCTTTTTGCACAATTTTCTCAACCACATTTCATAAATAAACGTATCATTAATTACCTAACAATATGACAACTCGTTCGAAGGAGTAGCTTAATCTTAGGGTGAGCTTTCCCCCGATGGTTTTCCCATTAACGCCTCAGGCAATTTTGTTCATATTTCGTAAAGAAATATTTCATTAATAAACTAACATAGAGCATAAATAGTTTATTCCGATAACATACAGAAGTGGTTTTCTCAAAGGTTGATTTTTTTGGACAATTGTCTCAGTAATAACTGAGACAAATTTGTTCTAATTTCAGTAAAAATATTTTCTGTAATAATCTTACAATATGGTATAACTCGCTTGTTCCGAAAAGAAAAATCCAAAAGAGATAGTTTACTTTGACAGTGAAATTTCTCCCGACGATTTGCTTAAAAATTACTCGATATACTGTCAAAATTACAGACAGAAGAGTTTACCTTTGGGGGTAAGCTTTTCTCGATGGCCTTCCTAAAAACAACTCAGGAGATGTTTGTTGTTCATATTTTATAAATACGTGTTACATAAATAACCTAGCTATATGGTTTAATTCCCTCATCCGGAAAATCTAGATATGGTATATTACTTTTGACAATAAGTTTTACCCTGCGATTTTCTCAAGAACGACTCAGGCGATTGTGTTCGTATTTCATAAATAAATGTTTTATGAAAACACTAACAATATAGCATAGCTCGTTTGTCCTGAAAAGATCCACAAGAGATAATTTATTCTTGGGGGTGACTTTTTGCATAATTTTCTCAGAAATTACTCAGACGCTTTTGCTTATAGTTCACATACAATTATATCCTTTATAATTCTAATATATGGATCAAATTATTTCTAACGTAAATATGACCAATGAGTACTTTACTTTTGGGCCTGAAGTTTCTTCTAGCAAAGTTTTCCAAAACATTATTTTATTCGCAATTTCCCAAATAAATGTTTCAATAACAGTTGCAGCCTAACATAAGTCAGTGTAAAAAATTCGAGCGAGAAAGTACAGTGCGTTTGCTCCGTACCTTTCTTAAATATATTTTTAAATGTTACACCTAATCACAATTTTCCGAGCAAAATCGAAACTTCTTTTTAAAGTGCCTTGTTGTGGTCAAATGGTTCAAGTGCATTGGTTCTGGATTAGATTTCCAGTGAGAGCTAGTGTATCTTCATCCAAGAGATGTGACACGTCGGTGCAAAGAAGAAAGTGTTTAAATAAGCCTAACCAAGCTAATCAACAAAAGAAATAATACAATGTTACGAAATTATCGTAGAAACGTTGTTAATATTAGGTAGGTTCAACTGGAATGTCCAAACAATTGTCAATTCCAAAGGTCTTTGTTTTCGTCCGGCGGGAGCTCATGTGGTTCGGATTTCACGTTAATCAGTAGGTCCACGTCTCATATAGCCTCGCTGCTGAAAGGGACGATAAACTCAAAATCACATCCCACATCTTTGTTTTCGCCTTTGTTTTAGCTCATAAATGTCTCTGTTCATAAGCTCCTTAGTGGTTAGCGTACTGCCTTTGGCGTGGAAGACCCGGCTTCGATTCCCGGCGAGAGCTGACGTGGTTCGGAGTCCACGTTAATCAGTAGGCCGACGTCTCATATAGCTTCGTTGCTGAACGAGACGTTAAACTCAAACTCAATGTCTTTGTTCATAAATGTCTTTGTGTATGGTTTTGCATATACGTGGCATGGACATTAAATTTTGATTTCTACGCTATATGTATCTAATTACATACACACCTATAGAACGAACACAACAAACTTGGAATATCTACATTGTTTGCGTATGGAAAATAATCACGCTCTACTGTACAGGACAGCCGTGTGCATGGAATTCCATACACATGGCAATCAACGTATTAAGAAATGTATAATAATAAACAGAAAACGATACGATCGCTTACATAATTTATAAATATAAGTTAATATTTAATAAGCATATAACTGCAATGGAATTAAGTTGTTTCTCTCTCTCCCTGAACGCAACAGCCCTTATTATTCTAAGGCGTAGAAGAGAACTTGTGGCACCCACGATTTGGGGCGGTGTGTGGTCACAACTTCGTATCCCTTTGTTGTTAGTCCTAGCTTTCTAGACGGATGCAGTTATTACCGGTAGAATATACAAGCAAATAGACTTTTGTATTACTATTAAAGTAAATAATTACACTCATTCCTTCAATGTGATACTTGTGGTTGCTTAACCTATACAGACAGTTGATCCATGGAAAAATCGTTAATAATAATAATAATAATAATAATAATAATAATAATAATAATAATAATAATAATAATAATAATAATAATAATAAATAACAGGAACTCGACAAATATTCTTGCAAATAATAGGAAAAAGTTTGCGTCACACTCTTCACTTTGCTGGACACACCAGTGTGGCGCGTTATACCGATTGTGGCACACTGGAATATAGGGTATTTTTTTTTTTTATTTTTTTTCAACTATTCCAACTGCTTCAAGTAAAATGGATCTATAATAATAAGAGAATGAATTTAGTCTTCTTACCCTTCAATTTAGAAATAAGGTTCGCGAGAATTTCATAAAAGAACAATGTACTCAGAATTGTATATAGTAGTTTGTTTTATTCGAAATTACATACTTCCTGCAACTGTTTTTTGATTGAAATGATTTGAAATGAAATTTTTAAGTTTTACGTCCCACGATTATGCCGATTAGGTTAAAGGAGACAGTGATGATAAGAAATGAATGAAATGGTGGAATGAAGAAAGTGGGATAAAACGGGTTAACCTCGAGAAAACCCACGCACACAGTGTTTGTCCAGCACAAGGTTCACTTGGCGCGAGCATAGATCGAACCAAGGACTCCATGCACCAAAGGTGAACGCTCTACCACTGAAACACCGTGGTCTCTGAAATTACTTAAAGGAGAAAGGAACTACTTTATGAAAACTTGATGACGAACACATTTGTTAAAAAATACCAGCTTTTCGTGAAATATTGCTTATAGACAGGGGCGAATTAAGGCTTTTGGGGACCTAGAGCCGACTATTTTAAGGGGGCCCTACGTTAAGAATAGTTCCAGTGCATAAATTTTCTTTGCTGCCTTCCACAGCCTCATAGGCTTATGGAACTACCGAGAACTATGCTGTAATATTTGAATGTGCACCAAGTTTACAATACCTAGGTAATTAGTTTAGTTAAATTCATTATTAACAATTAAATAATTGCATTCATTATTAACAGGTAAATGCTGCTGATGCAAAGACTTAAATCTAGCGATACCGCGAGCGTAAGTATTAAACAGAGGGATTTTAAAAAGCCCCCTGAGCTGGGGGCCCTGGGCTCCATTGGCTCCGCCCTTAATCCGCTAATGCCTATAGATTATAAATTAAAGGGGACGGGCCGGGTCCGTTCTAAAAATTCCGGCCCGTGCAGACCTCTTGCTCCTGTGTATATGCTATCTGAAAATACAGTAGAGTTTCGCTTATCCGACATAAAACAGGCAGGCAAAACGCCGGATAATATGGATGTGTTAAGGAAAGACCTATAAAAAGTCAAGCTATGATATAATTTTACACATTACGCATCTAATTATCATCTTTGCAAGAAACAAATATAATGCATTGACTCAGTGACGTATCCAGCATGAGGTCCTGGAAGCTGTCCCTTACCAAACCTTAAGCACTTTTTAATAAACCTACTTTTTCCCTTATGAGGTTTTTTTTTATGTCAGATTACTTTGAGTCAGTGTCCAAACTGTGGACAATGCGTTGTTGTTATAATTCTAACAAGTAACACTTCGCAAGTGTAACACTCCGATTTTGATAAAATTTGGCAGGTAGATACTATACATAAAATAAACAAATAAGTGCTTTTTTTATTTATTTTTTATTTTTATTTATTTATTTATTTTTTTTTTTTTTTTGCTGAAAAACGGTTTTAGGGGGCAAAAGCCCTCACCCAAAATTTGAAAGTTGACGCTCGAAAGGCAAAAACAAGTGGACCAAAGTGAACGAAATTGTGAACAGATATTGCGGACATAAAATTAGGGAATACGTGTTTTGTATTTTCCTGGAAAAAACGGTTAGGTGGGGCACAGATCCCTCCAAACCTTTGATCATGAAATATCAAAAGTGCTAATAACAGTATGTCAGAAGTGCCTAAATTTACATGAAGAATTGGAACAAAACTTTGTTAGGACAATAAGCAAAAAATAAACAAATTCGGCTTTTTTATTTCCTGCGAAAAAACGGTTTTAGGGGGCAAAAGGTCCCACCCAGAATTTTGAAATTTGACGCAAGAAAGGCAAGAAAAAATGTACCGAACTGAATGAAATTGTTCACAAATGATGTAGAGGTAAGATGAGGGAATACGTGCTTCGTATTTTCCTGAAAAGAGAAAAAAACCTTTTGAGTGGACCGAGGCGTTGAGTGTCGGAAGGATTGGACCGAAGCGAATGAAATTGTCTGTAGATATTGGATATGAAAAATAAAGCCTCTCGTGTTTCACAAGTGTCTCCATCAGATTTCTTCAAATTTGGCAGATCAACAACAAGCACAAACAGTATAGCGTATTTTGTAGTATTTCACGAGGCAACTTTAACCCTTACAATGTTTTTCCGCATAAACAAAGACACGTGCCGATTAATTTCCTGTTTGCTGTTGATCTGCCAATATTGATAGGGACATCTTTAAAACACGAAAGTCCTTATTTTACATACAGTCCATACAATATCTACACACAATTTCATTTGCTTCGGTCCACTCCTTCCTGCACTTTTACGGTAATATTTACTTTTTTTGGGAGGGGCTCTAGGCCCCAACACCGTTTTTTCATACAAATTAAATTGCATTTCATTTATTGTTTTGCAAATTGTCCCTATACGAAGTTTCGTTGCAATTCTCCACACTCTTTAGGAACTTCTGACGTATATATACTTATTTGCACTTTTGATATTTCCTAATCAACAGCTTAGAAGGTCCGTGCCCCACTCAATCGCTTTTTCCAGGAAAATACGAAACACAATTACCTCAATTTACGTCTAGAATATCTGTGCACGATTTCAAAATTTTGGGTGGGGAATTCTGACCCCTAAAACCAATTTTTCGCAGAAAATAAACCCGTATTCGTTTTTTTTTTTTTTTTTTTTTTTGCGTATTGTCCCTACACAATGTGTCGTTCCAATTCTTCATGTCCTTTAAGCACTTCTGACATACGGTTATTAGCACTTTTGATATTTCACGATCAAAGTTTTGGAGGGGTCTGTGTCCCACCGAAACGTTTTTAATTTTTTCAGGGAAATACGGAACCCATATTCCCTCATTTTTTGTCTACAATATCTGTGCACAATTTCATTCATTTCGGTTCACTTCTTCTTGCCTTTCGGGCGTCAACTTTCAAAATTTTGGATGGGGGATTTTGTCCCCTAAAACCATTTTTCGGCAGAAAATAAAGAACAGGCATTCGTTTAGTTTTTGCGTATTGTCCATACACAAAGTGTCATCGGAATTCTTCGTCCTTTACACACATCAGACATATTGTTACTAGCACTTTTGATATTTCATGATCAAAGGTTTGGAGGGGTCTGTGTTCCACCTAACCGTTTTTTCCAGGAAAATACAAAACACGTATTCCTTCATTTTACGTCTGCCATATCTGTGCACAATTTCGTACACTTTGGTCCACTTGTTTTTGTCTTTCGGGCGTCAATTTTCAAAATTTTGGATGAGTGCTTTTGCCCCCGTAAAACAGTCTTTCCGCAGAAAATAAAAAAAACGTATTCGTTTATTTTATGTGTAGTATCTGTCTGTCAAATTTTATCAAAATCAGAGTGTTACACTTGGGAAGTGTTACTTGTAAGAATATACGGTACCGTAATGCCATTGATACCAGGTGGAATTAAAGAACACTTTTAAATGGGATTACAATTTCGTTTCCGGTCTGTTTATAACATTACTGTATTAGAACGATACACTCATTGCCATTTGCTATTTTTGTTATGTGATATACGTAGCAGACAGTTTTCCTTACATGTCTCTAGAAAATATTTTTTGATTTCCTGTGAGTTAGAATTCAGTTTGACCGGCTCATAAATGACAAGTAAGAAACGTTTAAGAGAAATACAGAACTGTTGCATTGTTATTATTATTATTATTATTATTATTATTATTATTATTATTATTATTATTATTATTATTATTATTATTATTATTATTATTATTATTATTATTATTGATATTTTTGAAACATTAGAATTACGTGCTTACGAGGATTCGTGTCGGGTCCCCTCCGAAAAGAAAAGCTGGATATGAGCCTGCACTGAATGATAGACGTATGAGTCAAGGTATAGACGAGCGTGCTAGGCGATCGAGTCCGGAGCATCAAAAACAGACTAAGACCACAACTTGCAGTTCTTCTTGCCGATTGATGCTGCTTTTTACCTGCTATGATATGTCGGATAATAATGTGAAATAAACGAAGGTCAAGACCATGGCGTATTGGTGTTTCATGCACCTAAACCTGTAAAATATTTGTGCCGAAAACACCTTTCACTCACTAGCTAAATTTGAGGGTATGATAGCTCATCTTGCCTTATAAAGTATAGTCTTATAAAGAATATATATAGCTGATGAAATAAAAACCTTAACACCAAATTCAATGATTTTCTATAGTTTTCTTTTTTAATAACGGGAAACTTGTTTATTTCATCACGATAAATCACGTTTGATACTAAGATGTCTGTTTCTGACTATATTTATTTTTCATACTTTATTGGAGACAATTTTTTTTCAAGAAAAGAGGATGATAAAGGAAGCTATACAACACCATAAACTGAAAGCAATCGGTATTACTAATAGTACACTAATTCTAAATAAATACGTCATCAGAGGAAACAAAAAGTTATTTCCTAATTGTATTGTTTCAGTTTTATTAACATAAAAATTATACACTTCTATAATATTTTGTAAAAAAAATGAACGGGATCGGATGAGATTCGATCTGGGGTCAAAACAGCATAAGAATTACTAGTACGTCACTCTATCCACTTGACCACACAGATTTTCTTTTGTTGACTATCTTTTTCTTAAGAAATAAATGCTCATGGCTATAGAGCATGTCACTTCCAAACTTAAGACAACAGTTTTTCTCTTTGTTTATATATTTCCGTATAACATCTTGCTTACAGAAGCTAATTTATATTTGGCAGACACTTTACACCCTAGATTTAAGCCAATAAATGCAATATTTTACTCCAATTTCCAGTTCCTTGATTCAGCTCTTCTGCCAATCTTGTTATTCCCTCTGCAATCGTGCTGTGCTACTCCAAAAATTCCCTCGAAAACATTATTGCCAGTATACACAAAACCGAACATAATTTGGTTTTTTGCTTATATTTTTATTATTTTATTATATTTTTTGGAAATATCTCCTTAGATGGATTGCTTTCTATTATCTCCACTTACTAATAACTGAATTTTACCAATAAACATATGGAAAATAAAATAATTGCGAAAAATCGTGAGTTACAGTATACGCGCAATTTTTTTTGCGGATGGGAGTACAAATACGAGCGTAAAATATAGACTTCCAAGAACAAAAATTATTACGGTATTAGTTTAAAGATTGATTTCAAACATTTATTTAAGTTGGATTACAAGAACGTCACATATTACAGTATTAGCTGAATGTTCGACTGCAAACCTACAAGTAGGAACGTAAGAAATTACTGACCAAAATTTCAGAAACTATAGCTGAAAAGTTGTCTTTAAACTTGCAAACAGAAATGTAAATTAGTGACAAAATCTTTAATAACTGTTAGCTGAAAGACTGACTTTGAAGTTCAAAGTTACAAATACGTGAATGAAAAATTTAATTTACAAGAATTTCACGCACTTTTAACTAAAAAGTTGACTATGACGTTACAAGCAAATATCCAAAATTAAGTTTTGCAAGAACATCAAGTACTTTTATGCGGAAAGTTAAAGTCAGATTCCCAAACAGGAATTTCACTTACAATAGGTTTAATAAGTATTAGGCGAAAGGTAGAGTTCATAGTTACAAGAGCATAACATTCGGAATTTGAAGTTCTATCTCACTGGTATTAACAATGGGTACGCATACTCCCAGTGGTACGCTTTGACTCCTTAAGGATACATAAAATTTAAAAGAACATAGTTCTATTCCGTAATATAGTTCTATTGAACTTATAGCATGAGTCTCTTCTTTATAGTAAAACTGGATTATTTGACTAATAAGTAATGAACTTTATAATTTATTTTTGACATAGTTGCCTTAAATTTGAATTAAGGATATTTTAGACCTGGAGGTACAAGGCTGAGTGGAAAAGTATCGTTAAGAATACATAGTAAAAAGGATTGAATGCCACTGTTCTACTCAATAAAAACACGAGGGGGTTCTGAAAAGTTTTTGGCTTTGCCAAGAAAAACAAGTGTCAGAGATCCTGTATTTATTCAACGTATTTCCCATTGTGAGCAATACACTTTTCACAGCGTTGTTGAAGCCTTAGTAGACCACGCAAAAATGAAATGTTCTCAAAACGGTGACCCTTCAGGTGTTTATTCAGGTTGGAAAACATAAAATAGTCAGAATGGGTCAGGTCTGAGGAGTAAAGTGGGTGGTGGACCAATTGGAATCCCAGGGTGGCCAATTTGTTAGCAATAATGTTGGAGTTATGTAAGGTGTATTATCGTGCAACATCATGATCCCTTGATGCCTCTTAACTGCCTCTTTCAGCTTGTCTAGAGGATTAGCATAATACTTTCCAGTGATGGAGACGCCATTCGGTAGGTAGTCCACCATTATAATTCTATCTTTGTCCCAGAAAACAGACGCCAGGACCTCTTTTGGCCGATTTCTGGGTATAAAACTTTTTGGGACGGGGGAACCACCATGGCGCCATTCCTTTGACTGTTCCTTGGTTTCGAGATCATAAATATGGATCATAAATATGGAGTTTCATCTTCTGTTACTAGTCTAGTCAAAAGTCATTTGTCTTCTCCAAATGGGCCAAGGTGGCTTTGGATTTTTCGACATGTTCCTTCTTTTGATTTGTAGTCAAAAGTTTCGACACCCATTCCGCTGAAAGCTTTTGCATATTTAGAACTGTGGTAATAATATAACCAACTCGCTCCCTGGGGAGATGTCCAATATCTG
This sequence comes from Thermobia domestica, assembly GCF_964235325.1. NCBI lineage: Eukaryota > Metazoa > Arthropoda > Insecta > Zygentoma > Lepismatidae > Thermobia > Thermobia domestica. The sequence goes on from NC_137458.1 coordinate 301,490,335, forward strand.
GGCACTCTTTTTGATGGATATTCGACGGTAATCAAGAATCATCACATGGACAGCATCGCATATTTGCTTATCTGTTGAGGTTGATGGGAGTCTGCTACGGGTCTCATCTTCCACCGTAAACTAGCCAGTCTTAAAACGTGATATCCAGCTTTTACACAATTGTGTGAAGGACTTTTCTCCCCCAGCGTTTGGCACATCTCCATAAGAATTTCATTTCCAGACTTTCCCTGGAGCCATAATAACTTTATAACGGTCCTCAGCCCCGACGAAGTGAAACTTCCTCGTGCCTCTTCCATCTCACCTTCTACCTGCAATGACAGATATTGTATATACAATTAGGATTCAATTGATTTTAACACAGTTATGTATTAAAATATGGGGTTTTCATATGCAAACACTTTTATTTTTCTACTTCGATTTAATGGGAACAAAGGCAGGAACTTCTCAGCCCCACCTCGTATTATTCCGAAGTTAAAATTTATTAAATTTGAAGTTTATTACATATTTTGGAGAATTAATCAGGTTGAAGAATTATAGTAAATGCAGAGTTATATGTTATTTCACTTAAGCTGTGGGTCTCTTCTGTCCAAGATGTATATATCTAAATAATAATAATAATAATAATAATAATAATAATAATAATAATAATAATAATAATAATAATAATAATAATAATAATAATAATAATAAATCACGTTCTGAATTTGTAAAATGTATCTTATATTAAGCTTTGGTTTAATAATTATCAGTTTATTTATGATTAAGTTTGTTTCAGATCTTATAATGTTACTTTCAGTTACATCAAAGGATACATTTGAATACATTTGTTGATGCTCTTCGAATTTATCCGGACACACGGTAATTGAAAAAAAAAAAAAAAAATCTGTCAAAGAAGCGCTTGGAAACGGAAGGAAAAAGTTTCCTGAAATTAGAAGAGCATAATCTTCTATCTCATGATATCTTTCTCTCTCTCTTTATCTGTTTCCTCATTTTCTCTTGTTAGTTTGTAAGGAAATTGCGTATCATTGTCCCTGAGCTAGTGTGCTTCTTTTCGACTTCCATCCCGTTCTTCAGAGTGGAATACGTAAAAGGCAGCATGGAGTAAGTGTTGCAACTAGAGGCTAGTAATTACTAGAGGTAGGAATTTTAGATCTTGTTTATAATAATAATAATAGTAATAATAATAATAATAATAATAATAATAATAATAATAATAATAATAATAATAATAATAATAATTATTATTATTATTATTATTATTATTATTATTATTATTATTATTATTATTATTATTATTATTATTATTATTATTATTATTATTAGAATGCCGAAACTGACATACCCAACATAAAACATTAAACAAACACTTCCCCCCTTTTTTTTTTAACACAAGCGGCTTTTTAGCAACTTGGGTCAATCCATACGAAGTGATCCAGAGGTGGTTCCTCGACCATCTTCGAAAATTATAAAACTTTGAGTGTGACGAGCCTTGTGTATGGGAAGGTCAATAACGCTATTCACGTTCTCGTCTGTACAAGTGTTCCTGAACGGCGGCCATCTTTGTTGTCGGTAGAGTGCCATTTTTTTCGCATTTACAAGCGTTTACGAATACTACAGTTGCTCAGGACGTACGTATCAGACGAACTTCAAACAAAAACGAATGTTTAGAGGAGAGACTGGGGTACACGGAGAACATACTCTTGTTTCTAAATAAACATGCAGGGTTGGAGACCAACACATGAAATTACTAGAAAAAGTACAGAAAATTAATAAGTGGGGGTCACAAAATAGATTTAAAAATATCGAGAAACATTGATCTAGATTGAACAAAAACGATAAGATAGCGAGAAGCATTGATCAACATAGGACAAAGAGGATAAGGGATAGCGAGAAACATTGATCTACATAGAGCAAAATAGATTTTAAAAAATAGCGAGAAGCATTGATCTAGATAGACTAAAAACGATAAGATAGCGAGAACAATTGATCAACATAGGACAAAGAGGATAAGGGATAGCGAGAAACATTGATATACATAGAGCAAAATAGATTTAAAAAATAGCGAGAAGCATTGATCTAGATAGACTAAAAACGATAAGATAGCGAGAACAATTGATCAACATAGAACAAAGAAGATAAGAGATAGCAAGAAACATTGATTTAAATAGAACAAAAACGATAAGATAGCGAGAAGCATTGATCAACATAGGACAAAGAAGGTAAGAGATAGCGAGAAACATTGATGATTTATTTAGAACAAAAATGATAAGAGACAGCGAGAAGCATTGATGATCTACATAGAACAAGATTGTTGATTTTGAGTTTAATGTTCCCTTCATCAACGAGGCTATATGAGACGGGACCTACTGATTAACGTGGAATCCGTAAAACATGAGCTCCCGCCAGGACTCCAACCGAGTCTTCCACACCAAAGGCATGTACGCTAACCGCTTAGCCACGAAGGAGCTCAATATAGAACAAAAACGATAAAAGATAGCGACAAGCATTGATCTACATAGAACAAAAACGATAAGAAATAGAGAGAAGCATTAATCTACACAGAACAAAAACGATAAAAGATAGCAGGAAGCATAGATCTACATAGAACAAAAACGATCAGAGATAGAGAGAAGCATTATTAATCTACACAGAACAAAAACGATAAAAGATAGCGACAAGCATTGATCTACATAGAACAAAAACGATAAGAGATAGAGAGAAGCATTAATCTACACAGAACAAAAACGATAAGAGATAAAGAGAAGCATTAATCTACACAGAACAAAAACGATAAGAGATAAAGAGAAGCATTAATCGAATTAGTCAAAGAAGCGACAGTCCTATTAGCGACAGGAACTGTTATCTGTCCTATGAGCGACCGATTCATTTACATTGAGATGATGGAAGATGATATGATTCCATCTCGTAAGATATGTTTGCCTCTGGCGTTATTAGCGCCCGAACAACCTTGGTATGAAATATGTACGTGCCAGTGATACTGTTCGTCAAATATATTTTTCTCTACTGTAAGTGCAAATAAAACTCATTTTAATTCTAAGTTAGATTTGACATAAAACATATCAAATAACTTAAGGAGACAACAGGGATATTTCCATGAAAAGTATATTGCTATGTAATTATTGAAAATCCAGTTGTAATATCCCCTTTCTTCAAAAGCTCTGTTTTCTGTACTTAATTTGATTCAAATCTAATTACTCACTAAGCCCAGTAATATATTTTATTTTGAAAAACTTAAACGTGTAACAGTTTTGCCAACTGTCTATTTTTTAGGCTTTCTAAGACACTGTGAATAAAATGAAAAAAATATGTCAATGATAAAAGACAACTTTTGAGATCCCTTACATCTGATTGGCTATTCTCAACCAATCCCACCAATTACAATGCAGTGCACTCTAAACAATCCAAAAGGTAAACAAATTCTTTAAACTATCTCCCCTATTGTAAGCTACTAAAACATAAACTAATTGCTTAATTTGCCTTCCTCCCTTGTTTTGACTTATACATAAAAGCTTGTCGTGTAGCAATCTGAAATAATCCCTTATAACTAGACGAACTGTTAAGTCCTGCGAGAGATTTGTAACTTGTGTAATAATTTCTTCGAATACACTGTGTTTTCAGATTTCCTCAAGTGGTGAACACCCTCATTTTATGGGCGCCCGATGGGAAGGCAAGGATCGCCCCCCTGGCTCACGAAAATGTATACGTAATACATATAGCAAACCAAGTATATTAAATGCCAGATATACAAGATGTGATACAGCAACCATGAAGATGCTCCTCACTAGAAAATTTTCTTCGGGCGCCCCTACCTTTTTTTGATTTCTTTTTTATGCTATAAACATATTCAATCTAAACTTACGATCCTCATCATTTTAACATGAATTTTTTAATTATATTAGAATCATAGACAAAGGCGGAGCTACTCTAAATATTTAGTTAGCTTTCCACTTGATATAATCAGTGTATTCATAAAAATTAATTCAAAAATATAATATTAGGAAAAACGTATAAAATATTGTTAATGTAATGAGAGAAGTCTCACGTATTAAATTCAGGTAGAGCGAAATATTTCATAGTACCTTTTGTTAGGTTCTAAACCGCATTAACATGAAACAAGTTAAAGAAGAGAGAACCTTATCTTCTTCCATTATCTTAGCATGAACGAATCGGTGACTTATAGCGCAGTTAACAGATCGAATCGGTCGCTCATAGGACAGTTAACAGTTCCTGTCGCTAATAGGACTGTCGCAAGTGGGACGACACCCATTAATCTACACAGAACAAAAACGATAAGAGATAGAAAGAAGCATTAATCTACACAGAACAAAAACGATAAGAGATAGAGGGAAGCATTGATCTACATAGAACAAAAACGATAAGAGATAGAGAGAAGCATTAATCTACACAGAACAAAAACGATAAGAGATAGAGAGAAGCATTGATGATTTATTTAGAACAAAAATGATAAGAGATAGAGAGAAGCTTTGATCTACAAAGAACAAAAACGATAAGCGATAGAGAGAAGCATTAATCTACACAGAACAAAAACGATAAGAGATAGAGGGAAGCATTGATCTACATAGAACAAAAACGATAAGAGATAGAGAGAAGCATTAATCTACACAGAACAAAAACGATAAGAGATAGAGAGAAGCATTGATGATTTATTTAGAACAAAAATGATAAGAGATAGAGAGAAGCTTTGATCTACATAGAACAAAAACGATAAGAGATACAGAGAAGCATTGATCTACACAGAACAAAAACGATAAGAGATTCAGAGAAGCATTGATCTACATAGGACAAAAGCGATAAGAGATAGAGAGAAGCATTGATCTACATAGAACAAAAACGATAAGAGATAGAGAGAAGCATTAATCTACATAGAACAAAAACGATAAGAGATAGAGAGAAGCATTGATCTACATAGAACAAAAACGATCAGAGATAGAGAGAAGCATTAATCTACACAGAACAAAAACGATAAGAGATAGAGAGAAGCATTGATGATTTATTTAGAACAAAAATGATAAGAGATAGAGAGAAGCTTTGATCTACATAGAACAAAAACGATAAGAGATAGAGAGAAGCATTGATCTACATAGAACAAAAACGATAAGAGATACAGAGAAGCATTGATCTATATAGGACAAAAGCGATAAGAGATAGAGAGAAGCATTGATCTACATAGAACAAAAACGATAAGAGAGAGAGAGAAGCATTAATCTACACAGAACAAAAACTATAAGAGATAGAGAGAAGCATTAATCTACACGGAACAAAAATGATAAGAGATAGAGAGAAGCATTGATCCACATAAAACAAAAGAGAAAAGAGATAGCAAGAAGCTGCTTTTTGGAATCGATTTAGCGTTCTAAGTATAGGTAGCGTCTCGTCTTTAAACCTATTCAAAGCGGAAATGGTAGAAATGCAACCCCTGTCTGTTTCAACGGTGATGACTTTAAAGTAGAAATGGTAATAGATACCAAGAAGTCGTATTCTGCTATTAATTGAGTGTCGTAAGGGTACATTTAGTGATGTGAGGTGGAACATTTTCCGCTATATTTTTCCGGAAAATTTTCCGTTCTAAAAAAAATATCAGTAATAAAGTAACAATTCCTCAGTAATCATAAAATTGATTGCAATCATGTATAGAAATGTTAAAAAGTGAAAGATTGTTTAAGGAATCTGAACATTTTCATGGCTCAGAAAAATTTTCAGTACTATGTAGGAACAAGCAAAACAATTTTTCATGAATCGGAATATTTTCTGTCTTCTATGGCAAAATTGAAGAACTATTTATGAGTCGGAAAATTTTCATTTTGAAGCAAAAAGTAAATCAACTTTTTGTGAATCGGAATGTTTTATTGCTCTGTAGAAACAAGTGAAAGGAATATTCATAGATCGGAAAATTTTCATTACGATGTAGAAACAAGCGAAAAAAAACTTTTCATAAGCTGGACAATTTTGGATATTATATATAGTGATGTTAGGTGGAAAATTTTCCACTATATTTAACTGCACATTGAGCTACAAAATTGAATTTCTGTAGAGGAAAGTTAGTCAGCAACAAATTATAATTTTCCAATTAGCTTTCAGGAACCAGAAAATTTTCTAATATTTCAAGTTGGGTAGTAAAAATTTACATAGTATTTCTCTCCCCCCCTGTACGAGCCCCTTCGTTACTAAGCCGTTAGCATATGCGCCTTTGGCATGGGAGACCTGCTTCGATTCCCGGCGAAAGCTCATGTGGTTTGAATTTCACGTTAATCAGTTGGTCCCGTCTGATATAGCCTCGCTGCTGAAAGGGACGTTAAACTCAAAATCAACTCAATTCAACTCTCTCTCTTTCTCTGTATATATATATATATATATATATATATATATATATATATATATATATATATATATATATATGTGTGTGTGTGTGTGTGTGTGTGTCTGTGTGTTTGTGTGTAAAGTGCCGAAAACATACGTCGAGTTCGTAAAGTACAAATTTCCCATTCTATTATTTAAAATTTAAATTTATTAAAAGTGATGAATATTTTCAGATTCATAAGAACATACTTCACTTATTCGTACATCGTTGGTTAGAAGTAAAATTTATTGACAATAAATATTGTCTTGAAGTGAAAACCTAACTATTCTTCATTTCTTCAAAAATGTTTCTAAAACTTCAATGTGTTTTTCCCTCACAATTCACCTTTCATCTCACAAAATTATATTTCGTCAGTTTAATACGCGTAAGACGACGTTTTCTCATAGCTTTACTACTTTTCTAGATTTACATACTGCAAAATTTATAAATAAGTAGAGATAATATAAAGTGCCTACTGTAAATTTTTGACTATCCAAAATTCGAGTTTAAGTAACTCATGAAAACAAATGCTGACCATTTTCTGGACAATAAACATTTATTTATTCATGAGTGAAATATAACTAATAAGGAAGCTGATTTGTGTAGTTGTTCTTCCAATAAAATAATAAAAGAAACGTAAAAAGCTGCAGTATTAACGCTGCGTTCTAAAAGCAACAAGTAATTTCATTTTAATTTACAAAATAAAAAAAAACATATTTCTTTTTATATATGTACGTATTTGTTCTATCGAATCGTCATTATTTCCAACGCATTTTTATACATAATAATGGTAGTTTTACAATACAAATATCTGCTCTAAGATGTTAATTATACAAAATTCCAATATTGAAATTATGATTTACGAGTGTTAAACACAATAAAATCATTTTTTAAATTTTCTGTTACAAAAATAATCTTCATAAGGAACTTCTATGTAGTTATTTCATTACATAGGCACGTCTATATTTGAAGAAATAGTTGAATTTACTGTTTTTCAAATAATTGATAAATTCACAATGGTTTGTTTTTGATTTCTTGTTAAATTTTAAATATTGGAATGGGATATTTGTTCTCTACGAACTCAATGTATGTTCCCTGCTCTTCAGACACACACACACACAAACACACACACACACACACAGAGAGAGAGAGAGAGAGAGAGAGAGAGAGAGAGAGAGAGAGAGACTGTCTAAATATTTACTTCCCAACTTGAAATAGAAACTTTTCACAAAAAAGTTGTTTCACTTTTTGCTTAAAAATAATAACAGTTTTTCCACTCATAAAAAGTTCTTCAATTTTTCCATAGGAGACAGAAAATATTTCGATTCATGAAAAATTGTTTCACTTGTTCCTACATAGCACTGAAAATTGTCTGAGCCATGAAAATTTTCAGATTTTTTTAACGATCTTTCAGTTTTTAACAATTTGTTTAGAACGGAAAATTTTCCTGAAAAATATAGAAGAAAATTTTCCACTTTACATCACGGCAAAACAACGTTGTAGGAGTAAGTGGAGTATGTTTTTATGAATCGGAAAATTTTCATCACTGAGTACATTCTATCTCTACTCTAAGATTTCTAACAAAACTGAAAGTGGTGGAAAACTATTACCATTTCCAATTTCAATACTCATTGGGATAATATCACACTATACGCCAAACTCCTTCCCGTAATGTCCACGTGACACCGCTACTTGTTTTGTTGTATAGTCACTTCCGGTTGTGTTTTTTTTCGTACTTCGCAGTGTGTCTGTGGTGCTAGCTTTACACAAGGCTTCTAGCTATACTGTGAGAGAAAAGAACATCATATCACACATATTCTTTGTTGTCATTTTGATAGCAATATATTGACGGTCGTGTCGCTGCATGCATTTCATTTCAAGTCTCTTTCTTTCTCCCCCCTTTTTTTTTTTACACTCATACACAGATAGGCGTCCATATGCACAACACGTTCTTGTTGTTTATTATTGGAAATCTCATTTACTTGATAACACAGCAGTCCGTATATCTCAGGATCATGCACTGTCAACGAAATTGATCAGAATGATGATGAAAAACAGAGGAAACGTGTACTCACTGAGTTTTGTTTATATTAGGGGATAAAAGGGGGAAGCCTTTTATGTAAAACAACCCACCCTTTCCACCTCTAAAGTGAACAGAAAGATAGATAACGCGAAGCATGGACTAGTGGTCAATAGTAATTCGTGATTTCCATATCTACAGACAAACTCGACGTTCCCTACATTCTGATGATGACAGGGAGGTCATTTTTCCCCCCTATCATCATCTTTTCATCTACACGGAGGATATGAACCTACATGCTGTGAAAACATGTTGTCGAGGTATGATGGAATCTGTAAGTTATCATGCATGCTACTGAATATTGTCATGTCAGACTCACTAGCGTGTTTTTTTTTTTTTTTTTGGGGGGGGAGTGTATTATTCGTTTAGTATGTTCGCACATACTACACACTGCTTTATCTGGAGATCAATCAGTTTACAGAGTGACTGGTATTCAAAGATTTTAGTGTCAGAATTTTGATCAGTGGCAAACGGTTTATCTTATATACAAGTTTGGATATAGTATTAACTGGTGGTCTAACAATATTTACTGTAAAACATTGTGCAGTTGGACCTCGATAACTCGAATTGTTTTCCACATTACCTTGAACTGTCCATAGCACTCGATGTTAAAATAATCTCTTTAACTCGAATATTTAAAAATTACAAGCTCGATAAGTCGAATTTTAAGGGTTTCATAAACATATTTAAAAACCTCGGTAACTCTAACCTCCGTATCTGGAAACCTTTATGAGTCGAAGTTTACCTATATAATTCGAATTTGTCTTGATGTAACCTCGATAACTCGAAGCTATAGATCTATGCTTTTACGTAGTTGTCATTGTTGCTACTCCTGTCATTGTTCAGAATGTGCATTGTAATTGAGTCAGTCCATTCTGTGATCAAGAATGTGCCGCTCGACCATTTCTAATCTATTTTTTCATGAATGTTTATCCTATATCAGGGTACTTCAAAACCACAATTAATTATTTTTTTACAACATCCCATGGCGACACAGGGGCTGGCGCCATTTTTTCGATTTTAGGCGTTTACGTTGTTTTGAATATCTCAGCATGCATTTGTCCTACCAAATTGAAAATTGCTGGACGTCTCCAACTCGTGCAGAGCTAAAACGTTGATCTCTTGACATTTTTTCCTAAAACCACATGAAGGGGGTGGAATCAGGGTCTGCAATAGCAACATTTTTGGACATTGAAAACATGTTTGGGAAGAGGAAACAACTGACGTAGAGGTCTGAATTTGTGTGTGCATGTAGTCTGGGTCATAAGTTAATACACAAAAATTTACAGACCTCTAGCTGCTCCCAAAGGCCTGAAAAAAAATCGTAATATATTATATTCGTATATATTATAATCGTATATATTACAATTTGTACTAACGTTTTGATAAAGTAAGTAAAATCGCATTAACTCTACGTTGTTTTACGAAGAATTTGGAATAGAAGAAACGCGTATATTGTGTGACTTAAGTACCCTTTTTCCTTCCTTTTTTAAACGAATCTAACATACGAGTAGAGTCTCTCGCCATTTATTTCTGGTAATGGTCTTCCAAAAGTGTTACTATAAAATACGATGTGGTCAGCTGGTCTTCCTTCCCTTCATAACACAATTCAGAAAAGATACAACACTCATATATATATTGTAAGACGGGTAAAAACCAAAAAAAAAAAAATCACGTAAAACATAGTGCACATATACACAGTTTCACATATTATATTATATTACGTACTAGAACCATGACTGAAACAAAAAAAAACGAGTGTTTATGACCAGTTTCCATTCCAAGGGTTGTTTATTAACAGTGAATCACTTTAAGAGCATATGTGTCATTTTGGAATATGCGACCTCTTCTTCTTCTTCTTTTTTTTTAAACTTTCTAAGTTACGAGGTAATGCTTTTTAACTCTTCTCTCATACACCAACCTCAATACAGAGAAGCTTACTGTGATTTTCTCTTCTGTGGTTTCAGAGGACGAGAACTTGCGTTGTCAAGATTGTTCGTTCGTTTGTTTGTTGCACTGGTTAGAGGGTTCTTGCGTTTGTCCTCTTTTTCTCTTTTTATTTAGCCATAAACACTGGAGGTTTCAGGATAGACGACAGGTGTTCCCCTGCCAGACGCTTGTTCCCACTAGAATAGCAGTTGTGAATGCAGCTTGTGAACAAAGGTGAGAAGGAAGGATTTTGTTACGTGTGTATACGAGTGTGTTTGAAGCGAAAGTAATAACTACTGCTAAGAGCATGTTGTGTTACGTTTGTGTTATAGGTTCGCTGTTGGAGAGATGAAAGACTTAAGAGAGAAACAGGGAGAGAACTGGGCGCGGTGGTGGTGGTGGTATTAAATCAGCATTGAAGAAGTTCCTGACGAAATCGTTTCTTCACCAGTGTACTTCAGAAATATTAAATCAATCGTCCGCGAAAGTATTCATTCGCCGCAAGCTTTTTTTCGACGAACTAAGGCAGTGGCTATACCAGGACGCGTTTCCGATGCGTTATCCGTCGCAGCGAACGCGACTTAGGTGGCTACTCGGTAAATTTACTTTCGCCATAGTTATAAATCATACTATGAGCCAGTCCGGGTTTCCAGGTCTTTTTACTTCTCATAATTTATAATAGTAGAGTTCAAATACTCTGCATAAGGCATCTTCCAAGCAGCTATTTCTTGCTGAAATCCACTTCCTGGCAACACGTCTTTCCTTTTCTCCCTTCCTTTAGACATTTTTTTTACTGATTCCGAAACAGCAGCCTGTCTATTGCTCCCGAAAAAACACCAAATACGCTCGAGCCGACGTATTCTGAGTGCTTTTATTGCTTTCCCGTTTGCAGAGCATTATGATTAGCCATCCACATTTAAATATATGGTCAGCGTATTCTAAGCCATTCAGATAATATAAACACCTAAAAGTGCTCTTCCTTATGTCGCACACAGACAAAGGATATTATTACTCTTTCAAATATTACTCTTTCGCTCCTTTAGTTGCATTTGGGAAACAGCTGTTTCTGTACTTTGATATTTTGAAAGTGAAAACTCTAGAAAGTGAAAAGAAAATAAGAAATCGGTTTATATATATAAGAGCTGGAAAGCAATGTCAGGTCTAGGCGCAGTACAAGAAAAACCGAGCACTAGCTAATCTAATCTTTTTGCTCTGCGTCTAACACTTGAGATGCAAAGCAGACGAAAACAATCCGCTGGTTACTATGACAACCCATGACGTCACGCTCACAGACCGATGGCAGCGCCATCTCACCCGGGACGACACATCGTCCCGCCCACCCGAGCGCTGATTGGCTCTTTCGGTGTGCAGACGATGCAAACTGATTTCTATTGCACATATTGGAAGTTTGTGGTCTGTATATCCTTTGTCTGTGATGTCGCAGTATTGGTTCCAGCGTGGTCTCGATTGTGGCGTTCGATTCGAAATATTCCATCCCAAGATGGCGTATTCGGCAAGTTTCAGTCAGCTGATATATGTAAACAAACAAAATGCACATATCAGAACTCCATTTGTATAAATGTACAGTAAGGGACATTTCTAGATGGTATATCCATATGGAAATTTACGGCAAAAGTGTACCATCCAGAAGTGTCCCTTAGTGTACAAGCATCAGATAACGTTTAATAAAGATTGATTAACCAAAATAGCGTTAGTGTATCCAATTCGATTATCTCGGGTAGCTTCACTATGCATGCGTGAATGGTTACAAAAGTAGAATAAAATTAAACTATGTTTGTTATAAAATATAGAGATTCACTTTAGCAGACAATGTGAAACATTTTTTGCGAAGGAATGGAAGTGTGAAATAAGTAATTACTGTCAGTGCACAGCATATTGAAATGAATTTTGAGTGACAGTGAAGGTATTGTATGTGTAAGTGTGCTCTTCCACTATTCTCGTTTATGCGTATCCCCTCCGTCGTTGACGCGCCTGTTCGCTACCTCTCGGGTCCGTCGCTGCGCTCATGCCCTGGCTCGGTTGCATAGCATTCGTGCTTTTTAGTGACTACCTAGCATAAGTTCTTTCATTTTTCTGCACTCTTTTTTTATGTCATATGTCCACACTGAATATTCAGAACCCTCCTAAAGTCAATCTGCAAGTAGTAATGGACCTCCTCATGTAGTGTATGCTTTCCTAAAAGAAATACAAAACTCTAACCTAACTTGAAAATGTAAGAAATGGGTTAAAATTTGGTTGAACGGTCTGCTCGAATAATTTTCAATTTGGTAGAACCGTTTGCATATCGAAAGTGAATTAGGGAACATACAAAAGGTTTATTGTTATCATCAATAACAACAATTCTTTTCATTTAACTATACTATCATCAACATCATGAATATAATGCTATTATTGGCAGGTCATTTGCTGCAAGTGTCAAGCTCCCTTACTCCATGGTAGTCAGCTAACCTCTTGGTCTACATGTACGATTTTCCTGCATTGGCATAATCTAACAATTGTAAGATACTTAATCTTCTCTCTTTCTCTCTCTCTCTCTCTCTCTCTCTCTCTCTTTCTTTCTTTCCTGCTACCATACTCTCTAACATGACCCTAATGATGCAATTTCTTCTTAGCCAAAGTCCCAACCAGTTTCTCTCCCTTTTCTTAACACTATCTAAAATTTGTCTTTTCTACCCCACTATTTCTAACTGTTCATTTGTTTTCTCTCGACCTCAGCTAATTCTCTCCATTCTTCTCCATACTTACATTTCGAAAACTTCCGATCGTTTTTCATCATTTTTGCGTAATATCCATATTTGTGCCCCTTACAGTACAATACTTCACACGAAATATTTTTGAGCCTCTTTTCTTAACTCTATTCAAGGACTCACAAAATAGAATTTTCTTCATCTTAAAGCTTCTTTCGCAATTGGTATCTTTCCTTTTATTTCACATTTTATTTCCTCCCCTTCTATTTCTATGTATGACACCGATTCTTCGTTTCAATCACTATAACTTTTGTTCTAACCAGTGGCGTATACTGTTTTGAAGGCATGAGTTACCACTGACCTTTTATTATTATTATTATTATTATTATTATTATTATTATTATTATTATTATTATTATTATTATTATTATACAAAACATGCGTAATAATGAACAAAAAGTGGTTGGTGTGCTTTCTTGAACTTCTGCTTTGAGACCATTAATGCTTTCCGCCGTAAATTAAATTCCATCATACATTTGCACAGTAAACTTTTCGTGGATTGCATTCGTAAAATGTTAATTTTTACCAATGTCACTTCATTCAAGAGTCGCCTCTGTTACTGACGTTGGTTGCCATTGCGTACCAGTCTTTGCAAAAAATTCTGAGTATAGCAAAGTAACACAAAAATACAGACGAAATATTGACAGACAGAATTTTGAAAAATACATAAACCCTAAGATACAATAAAGAGTAAATATATTTTTCACTATTTATATCAATGGTAGATACTTATTTAACAAATAGCACCAACCATTACTGTAAATATAATTTCCTAGTATCATTAATCACTCAAATGTGTATATGTATCCGTAAGCGAGGAAGCGGACTTACCCAAAATTAAAATCTTAAAGCCGCCCCTGCTATTTAGTCTTAAATCTATCAGTGTATTGATTTTAGCCTTACAAAAAAGTTTTATAATCAATTTACTTTGTAACAAAAATGAATATTGATAATTCTCTTCGTAGCATTTCATTTTCCCCTCTAGATATTACTCACAATGCTCACTAGAGTAATAGAAGTTAACACATTCACCAATCTACAATACTGTCTGCGAGCCTTATTTTGAAACGGCTGGCGTAAAACCAACGGATTCAACTCAATGCAAATAACGCAAATAAGTAATTATAACTACAATAACAAGACTCGCAAAGTGAAACACAAATTTTGCATTCCGTTGACGCAAAGCGCTACGAAATGATGCCCCGAAATTCTCAGATAGATCCAAAATGGCTACTAGGTCATTGTTCTTAACTTCGATTTACTCGCTTCGCCTTCGATCCACAGAGAGGAAACCTGCTTGATTGCCAGTCGTGCCTCGTTAGCATACTGGAACCTACGTTGGCGCGCAAGCAGTTACACACTCTTCTTTGCTGGCAGTAGTAGACAGCGGTATCCCAGAGGTTGTCAAATCATCACTGTCCACGAAAGCGAGAGGGATTTCGTTCCAAGTGTTAGCGGCTGCCTTAGTGCGTATTCACTTTTGCGAAAAATATAGAGAAGCAAGTACCATGAAAAGAATATAATAAACTGTAAACGTATTATTATAAATTAATTTATACGTGTTAATTTTCTTTATTAATGTTGCAGGGTTACCGCCGGTAGCCTCGGTTGCCCATAAAATACGCCGCTGCTTCTAAGTTTATTTTCCTCCTATGAGGTTTTCTTTCACAAAGGGAAACTACGGTGAACTTTACGGCGATCGAAAACTGAAACCGAAAGTAATAGATTTGATGACTTCCGGTTTCAGTAGTGGCAATAAGGTTGGTAATATTAATATTATTATTATTATTATTATTATTATTATTATTATTATTATTATTATTATTATTATTATTATTATTAATAATAATAATAATAATAATAATAATAATAATAATAATAATAATAATAATAATAATAATAATCGCATCTTAATGATAACATGAAATAATTATATTCTGTAACAATTCAGTGTTGGTTGTTAAACCTGTATATTTACCACGGTCGTTCTTTCTGGCCTTATGGTGCTAAGCAAACACCGCAAAATTTTAGTACTCACAGGGGGAAAAGATCTAGTGGCCACGGACATCATAATTGGCTAAATAGGAGCTCAGTAACATTTTAAAAGTACCAAGCATCCACTTTCTTTTTTATTATGATTTCTACTAGAAGTTACAGAAGGTAAATTTTAATGCAAACGCTAACGAAAAACAGCTCAAAAAGATAAACCCTGTACATAAGTGATTGCTGAAATCTTGTGTCGGGTTAAAGATAAAAAGAGTTTGTAGAAGGTAAGTTTTTCGAACATGACTGTACATGGCCTACCTCGTGGCTAGCTATAAGATTAGTGTACGTCCGTTTGGTACGCAAGCCCTCGGTTCGATTCCTGGTAGGAACTAATTTGACTCGGATCCCATATTAAGCTATAGGCTTACATCTAATAAAGTCTCATTACTGAACAGGACGCTAAATTCCAAGTCAACCAACATGACTGTACATTTTTTTTTTTTGTGATGAGTTAAAAACAACAATGTAACAGCGGAAATCATTGTTAAAACCACGCGACAATAACCAGGGACGGTCCTAGGCAATTTGCCGCACCATGCAGTGGTATCATTTGCCGCCTCACTTTCTCCAGAAAGAACAAATCTTAAAAGCCAAAATTTTAAGTATTCTACCTCATCATGAACAACGAAGGAGAAGGAAAGTGCACTCGCACTCAAAAAGGCCTAAGCATTACAAAAACAATCTCGTTTTGTCTGGTTTTCTTTTTTTTAAATAATAATCTATTATGTTAATGAAAGACAAAGCAAACACATCTGCAGAGGAAAGATAGTAATCCTTTTTGTAGAATTCAATATCGAGCTTCAATCTCAATATACCAGTTTGCAATTCCAGTGCAACTAGCTCTTTTATCTTTATTTCTTGATTTTCTTTCGTCATCTGTTAAAAATTAAAAAAAAAAACAAAAACAAAAGACTTATTTCCACCTTCAATGATAAGGAACTTGCTTATGACAAAGGCAAGACTAATTTTCATATCAAAATTGTGATAACTAACTAAATCAAACAGGTGTTCGCTACTGTTCGAGAATTGAGTTCTTGTATTTGACAACAATCAAGAAATTCTAAAACAAATAAATTGCATTGTGAAAATCAATATTTCTAACAATAGTGCTCATTTCGAAGTTCAACTCTACTCTGCTAAACAGAATCTGATTGTTGTAAGGTACGAAAGATGGGAATAATTGAGAAGACTGGTTTTCGTGGTAGTAAATTACATTCATTGTTCACTGCGGAGTGACAGTCCGCGGGCGACCACTGGAGGGTTATTTACAACTCTAAAAGAAATTCAAGTCAATGCTCAAGGAAATAAAAGCTCCAATAGAAAAAAAAACGCCAAATGTGAAGTGCGTGAGGTAAATACGATTTCCAAGTCCCTACTATGAAAAGTTAAGACAACTCAGACGAGTCATCCAGAAGAAGCGCGGGGCGTGCTGACTTCCAATATGCTGTTGGATCACGATAATGCTCGCCCTCTGGACGTACTCAAAAACTTTTGAAGCAGTTCCACTGAGATGTTTTTGATCATCCTCCCTATAGTCCGGATTTGGCGCCTAGCAACATGAAACAGGCACATGAAACAGTGGCTTGCGTCGCACCGCTTCGACAATAACAATGTGCTTCACAATGCTGTTAGCAGGTGGCTTCATTCTAAGGTTGGATTTTTTTTTTTTTTTTTAGAAGGAATTTCAAACCTTGTACAACGTTATGACAAGTACGTCAATTTGAACGGTGAATACGTTGAAAAATAATGTAATGTTTTATTTTTCTAATGTGTATAACAAGAGTTTTGTATCTGAGAGTGTATGTCATTGATAACCAAACGTTTTTTTTTTTTTTTCGAAAGGCCCTCGTAATGGATATTGGTCCCATTGAAATATTTTATTTATTTGATGGTGACAGATATAGTGCTCTGAAGAAGATGCTCTGCTCAAGCCAGCATAAAATGCACGAATACCATTACTGAATTTTTCAACTATTTTCTTTACTTTCTTATATCACGCATAGGTCTTTTGCCTAAACTAAATTTGCTTACTACAGTACTATCTTGTTCTTTCCTCACAAATACATTTAAAATATCTACTTTTATTTTCTTCCCTCATAATGCACACATCTTCTGCTTGTTTATGAATTCCTCTATTTTCTTATAATTTTCCTCTACTTCAATTATCTCTGAGTACAAAGGTCTTCTTTCATTCTTCTCTATCAGGTGCTAACCAGTATTATTCTCATATTATTACAATCGCCTTTCTCATTCCTTGAGTAAAATGCCTTATATCTTTCTTCTCAATTCTCCATTACATTTTCACCTAACTTCACACATGTCCAATCAAATCTAGATTATTTCTCTTCTTCTTTTCTTTAAGATATTCTAATTTTTTTCTTTGTACCAATGTTCTATGTTCCTATCTCTAAGGCCGGGTAACTTGGCGTGGGTCAGTACCATATGATAATAAATTTTGGAAAATATTACGAGAAGTTTGAGTCTGTAAATGCGTTAAGATTATGTGTATGTTTGCTAGTAACGAAGTGTGTACTTTCTATTATGTTATATCTTCATAGATATCTACCTTGAAAATAAAGGTAGTTCAGTAATGCGTTTGTCTTCGTAATTATTAAGACCATTAGTGTTGGTGTGATTCCTAATACTCAGGGAACTCTTAGTTCAGCCTTTCTCCTCTCATTTTTCCCAGGATACTTTGCGGTCGGTGACGTCACGTGGAGGTATCGCCAAGGATGATATAAAATAGAGGATCTGCCCATACCACAAAATCGTGAAGCCATACGTATCCTATGATTACTAATTTTCTTACCTGTGAAAGGTTATTTCGGGTAATTTCTTCTCATTACTATTTATACACCCATAGGTGCAGCACGTAACCATTGTATAATAGGGTCTATAAAACTGAAGCAACGGCTTAAATAAAAATAAACGAAGACACACTATATGTCTACATATGAAGATCGCATGTTTTGAGCCAACATATATGGCAGTCATTCAGTTACTTAATAGGATGAAAATACATATGAGCAGATCCTTTATTTTATAACATCCTTGGGTATCGCGAGGTATCATTCAGGAAAAGAAGTGAAAAACTGCATACGCAATTGCACTAGTTGGTATACTGTTTCAAGATGGGCAAAAGTCACTCCACAATACGTCACGGACAAGGAGTCGATCAGAAAGCTAAACGCGAACTGGGGCTACCTGCAAGGGCGCCGATTTCTCTGTAAATTTGGGGGGGACATTCAGATGCAGAAGGTACACAAATTGAATTCAAATTATGCCAAATATTGTAAATTCACAAATACAGTAGGGGGGTCCACCTAAGCTTTGGGGGGCCCGGGCCCCCTCGCGCCCTTGGCTACCTGTTATTTTATATACCTGGCCTAATACTATCCTCTTTTTTTTTCGCTGTTGAGATCGTCTTTTTCTTTTCCAGTTATCTTTCCCGCTATAGCACTTGTCAAAACTAGAAATGATATCGGGAAAAATCATAGTACGTGCCCAAGCAAGCAGCGAACGTATAAATGAAAATTCGACCTTAATGAGTAGATCTAATTCAGTCAAACTGTAAGCGCAGGATCTTGAAACTTATGCTTATCTCGTTCTTTCTAAAGATTCCTTTAATTTCCTCCTATGTTTATAATGAAAAGAATAATAAAAAAATCTAATAAGCTCTACCTTTCGACAATTAAATCTTTAGTACGCATCACCGCTAGATTAAGTACGTATCTGGAATTTAAAAAACAAATAGAATAGTTTATTTAAATGAAAGAGCGCCCTGGTTATATGGAAATATACGTAACAGGAGTTTGATCTTTTTTACAGATTAGATAACCTGACGAAACCCAACCGTTTTTAGTCTATGCTTGGCATTGAATTGAATTCAGGCCAAAGATTAGCGGAAAGTTTATTTTTTTGTCTTTCTTTCAGCATAAGATTATTCCTCTGTCGTATAGATATAGTGTGTATATATAAAGTTTGTACCTTTTTAACACATAATAGCCAAAGAGATTAAAAATTTTTATTGCGAGCCGGTTAGAATGATGTAAAAAGGAGAAAAAAGAAATGGCTCATATGCTTTTAAAAAAAGTCTAATGGGGGGGGGGGCGGAGTTTATGAGCAGAAGATTGAACTTTCAGTATCGCGGAAATGAGAGTGATGATTTGAAATGACCTTTTCTGCAGCTGCCGCAAAATCTTCCATTAAATGGTTGACGGCGAGGTGTGTGTGTGTGTGTGTGTGTGTGTTTGCGATCGAAGAGAAGGGAAGAAGAAAAAAATATATAAAATTACTTCCGGAATGAAATTGGTATAATTATTGCGTGATAACTTCTCTTCTTTCCCTCCTCCTCCTCCTGTTTCCCAAATATGGGAGGAAGAAAAGTAGAAGTGGGATGAGAAGGTAGGAAAAGAGGGAACAAACTGATTTCCCTTTCATGTTGAATGACAAGACTTTATTGGAACAAGTTCTGCTTCAGTGCTTAATGATTAAATTCCATCCACCACCTACTCTCTTATTTAGGTAATTGAACCGAAAGTCTTGATTGGCGAACTACCAAACCTCACACATCACATACATATGTCAAGCCTACTCCACGAATATTTTCAGCATGAATACGGGACAGAGATACATCATTGTAGAATGCTTAATACAAAAAAAGAGAAGAAATGAAATGACGACATTCCTAGTTCTACGTTTCAAATTATGCCCTGCAGCTATAAGGAGATGAATAAATAATAATTAAAGAATTGATGGAGAATGTGAGAGGAAACGGCAGAACCCCGAGAAAAACCAAGATACACAAGCGTCATTGAAGATAGTGAGCCCAAGTATAAGCGAGTGTGAGTCTGAACTAGCGTGAGTATGATTGAAGATAATTACCCTGAGCTTGAGCGAGTCTGAGCCTGAGCTAGCTTGAGTTGCATTGAGAATAGTAAGTATTATCTTGAGCGAATGTGAGCCTAAGTTAGAGCGACCCTGAGTAAGCATGAGGAACATAGTGAGCCTGAGCAAGCATGAGTTTAATTGTGTATCTGGAAAGACCATGAAGGACCAAGCGTGAGTCTGAACTAGCGTGAGACTCACTGCGGCTACTGACCCTGAGCTTAAGCCAATGTGATCCTGAGCGAGCGTGAGTCTGATTGAGGATACTGAGTCAGTGCATGAGCGAGTGTAGGCCTGAGTTAGCGTGAGCTTATTGCGGATAGTGAGCCTGAGGTTAAATGAGTGTGAGCCTGAGCTAGAGTGAGCCTCATTAAGGATAGAAAGCTCAAGTATAAATGACTGTGAGCCTGAGCTAGCGTGAGCTTGATTGAAGATATTGAGCCTGAGTTTGGGCGAGTGTGAGCCTAAGCTAGCGTGAGTTGTATTGAGGATAGACAACCTGAACTTGAGCCAGTTGATCCTGAGGTAGCGTGAGCCTCATTGAGGGTAATGAGCCTGAGCTAGCCTGAGCTTCATTGTGAATAGTAACTCCGTGAATGAGTGAGTGTAAGCCTGAGCTAGCGTGAGACTCACTGGGGTTAGTGAGACTGAGTTTGAGCGGAGCAAGTGTGAGCTAGTGTAAACAAGTTTGCTCTTCTTGAGTTTAAATATTTTATTTGTAATTAGCATATCAAAATGTAAATTATGTAAGGTAATGAACTAAGTTTGAGTGAGTGTGAGCCTTAGCTAGTGTGAGCCTCCTTGAGGATAGTGACCCTGAGCAGCGTAAACCTCAGTGTGGATAGTGAGCCGGAGCTAGCATAAACCTCATGGTACATAGTGAGCTTGAGCTTGAGCGAGTGCGAGCGTAGGCTATAGTGATTCTCACTAAGGATAGTGAGCCCGAGCTTGAGTGAATATGAGCCTTAACTAGGGGAGCCTAATTGAAAACAATGAGCCAAAACTTGAGTGAGTGTGAGCCTCCTTGAGGATAGTGACTCTGAGCAGTGTAAACTTCATTGAGGATAGTGAGCCCGAGCTTGAGCGAGTGTGAGCGTAAGCTAGAGTGATCCTTATTGAAGATGGTGACCCTGAGCTAGAGTAAGCGCCAATGAGGATAGTGAGCTTAAGCTTGAGCGACTGTGAGGCTGAGTTAGCATGACCCTCATTGTGAATAGTGGACCTGAGTTTGAGCGAGTGGAAGCCTGAGATAGAGTGAGCTTCATTGCTGGTAGTGAGACTGTGCTTGAGCGAGTGTAAGTGTAAGCTAGAATGATCCTCATTGAGTATAATAACCCAAAGCTACCGTAAGCTTCATTCAAAATAGTGAGTCTGAGCTTGAGCGAGTGTGAGTGTAAGTTACAGTGATCCTCATTTAGGATAGTGACCTTGAGCTAGCATGAGCCCGAGTTTGAACGAGCGTGAGCGTAGGCGTTATTGCAGATAGTGATCTGAGCTTGAGAGAGTGTGAGCGTAGGCTTTAAGGATAGGGATCCTGAGCTAGCGTGAGCCTCATTGCGGATAGTAATCCTGAGCTTGAGCGAGTGTGACCCTGATCTAGCGTGAACCTCATTACAGATAGTTAGCACTGCTGTGAGCACTGCTTACAAAATCTGTTTTAGACCGGCACAATTCATCCGAATATTTTATGCTCATATACTCTCGATGCTGAAAATGAAGGTTTTTGAACCATCAACCAATCAGTTCAATTATATCGCTGGTGAATTTCCTTCCAATAAAGAGCACTTAAACATTCCAAAGAATCGTGGAATAAATGCACGAGATTAGTAGTAAACTTTGATCAACTATCAGAGAGTTGTCATGGCAGGAATTATTTCTCAAACTTGTGAGAAAATTGTGAATACTGTGCAAATGGAACACGAAAATGTCACCAGAGTGAGCAAAGTTTCTTTCCTCCTAAATTTATTGTTGTTTCAATGTTATTTCGTGCAAATAGCCTGGACTATTTAAGAAACAAACGTATAATCAATAGAGTGATTATTATTAGGTTGAAAGAAGAAGAAAAGAAAAAAAGTTGCTAGCACGCTATTCGAAATGAGCTTTAGAAGAAACTTTTTAGAAGTTTCGAAAAGTTTGACTTTTTCAATAACTATAATGATATAAATACAACATTACCTGTCAGCGTGTCATACAAATAATAAAAGTTACGTGAGTTAGAAAATACTCAAAACTTAACGCTTAAATCTACGACTTTTTATATTTATTCACAAATTATTTATTTCTTTTTACAGTGGGGGGCCGCGATGGCTCAGTGGTAGAGCGTTCATCTCTGATGCTTGAGGTTTGCGGTTCGATCCCAGTTCGCTCCAACTGGACTTTGTGGTGGACAAACACTGTGTGTGTGAGTTTCTTCGGGGTTTTCCCGTTTCCTCTCACTTGATTCATTCCACCTTTCCATTCATTTCTCATGATCACGTCTCCTTTAGCCTAGCCTGCGTAAACGTGGGACGTAAACCTGAAAGCTTTCATGTTTTATTTTACAGTGCTATAGATATTAGGGGTGGACACAAAAACCGGCTTTCCGGTTTTCTTCAAAACCGGTTTCGGTTTTTTACCAAATTTGTTCTACTTCTGACCAGAATAGTGTTTCGTTGTTCTCCGGAAACCGATTCCGTTTCCACAGTAATAGCTTTATGTGTTTTCCAAAAGTTTCCAAACTAGTTTCGGTGAAAACCGAACCGGTTTTGAAGAAAATCGAAACCCGTTTGAGAGAAAAACCAAAACTGGTTTCGGTGAAAAACCGAACCGGTTTTGAAGAAAATCGAAATATCGGTTTTTCGGTTTTTGTAGAAACCGGTTTCCGGTTTTTATAAAAATCTTTTTTGCCTATCCCTAATAGATATAACATATTGGACATTCCATATTGAAACATAAAAGTACTGAGACTATGCATGGCAGGGCCTGCTGGTCTGAACAAAGACCGGGATATGAATCCAGCGCGTGCGCAAATCGTCACGCAAGATAAACTTATACAGTATAGACCGTTCTTCACCGCATTATCTGGCTTAAGTGAGAGCTGGATTATATGATTACGCCACCAGTCCCCGTACATATGTATGTATTTTAGGGCTCATATACAAGAGAGGATTTAAAAATTTCTACAAATGTTATGTTTGTATACACTTAAAGAGAGTTTCTCAACCTGTGGTATGCGAGTCGTTGGTCGATGATACGTATGAATTATGGCGGAAATAACAGTCAATATTGTAATGTAACACGTGCTTGTGTTTATAAACAATTACACGTGCTCCTGTTTGTAAACATCAACCACATATATTTACAATGGAGTACTTCACCTTACGTTGGATACTTCACCAAGAAGCAGACGCCGAACCACAGCACCTCCTACAAATCACATGATAACGTGGGATCAGCAACGCCTATATAACGAAGAGGATTCAATGGACAGGCAGTAGTCTACGATTGGCCATCTCTCCTCTAGCTTGCCTGGAGCTCTGGGAGAAACACGACCTCAAAGCCTCTAGTTTTCTGCGGTACTCTGGGCTTCCCTTCCATCTGGTTTAGCTTGTTCGGAGTTCTGTCGGGATCCCAACCTCAGTTGCTTTAGCCTGCCTGCATCAAAGCTGCAAGGTCTTGGTCTACCTTTTCTACCTCGCATTAGAGAAAAGTTATAGTATTCCTGTAAATACTGTTGTATTATATTAGAAGATTTTCGTAATAAACCGGTAGTGGCAATTGATTACAGACTCTGATTTACTCAACATAGTCTACCTACTCCTTCAAACGGAAGAACTTTTATAATATGCTTTGGTGGTACGCCGGGGGAAAAAGTTCCAACTCCTTGCCCTAAAATATAGGTAAAACGAAATATAGGTAAATATAGGAAATATAGGTAAAACGAAATTGTGAGAATTGTCATTTTGAACTGTAGGTAAGGGGATTAAAAATTTTTCCATTATCATTACCACTTCTTTTGAAACGCTTAGCAATGTCCCATGCTCCCTCTCGGAGACCTGATGAACGAAATATAATTTCAACAGGCCCGCAAGTAGAGGGAGACTAGGGGGACCTGGTCTCCCCAAAACTTTTCGTCGCCCCTCCAGATCTTAACACACAATGTTATTATTAATACAAAAAACACAATTTAGCTAATGGTAAGAGAATGTTTAATGACTTGCCCCCCCCCCAAACATATTCGTGGGCCCCCCTCCAAATCTCTGTGGCTGGTTGCGGGCCTGAATTTCAATATCCCCTTTTGCCCCCTTTGTGAGTTCCTTCGTGGCTAGGCGATTAGCGTACGCACCTATGGCGTGGGGGGCTTGGGTTCTATTCCCGACGGAAGCTCAAGTGGTTCTGACTCTACGTTAAGCTGTATATCCACGTCTATTGTAGCCTCGCTGCTAAAAAGAACGACAAACTTAGAAAAAATAAATCTGTCTGTCTTTTCCTCCTTACTGTTCGCAAAATCTCAATTTATCAACAGCCTTCAGGTCAAAGAAAACATTTGAACAAAGTTTCTAGTCAACTTGCAATTATCCGAGTTAATTGGGACCGAGCATACCTTGGATACAAAAAAAAAAAAAAAAAAAAAAAAAAACTAGGGATGGCCACAAAGTTTCGGTTTCGGCGGAACCAGTCCGCGAGGAACCGGTTCTTGGAGATCCGAGTTTCAGAACCGGTTCCGGAACCGCTTTCATACCTGGATTCGAAAACCTGGTTCCAGAACCGGATCTTGGGAACCGGTTCCAGACCTAGATCCGAAGAACCCGTTCCAGACCTGGATCCGAAAAACCGGTTCCGGAACCGGATCCTTTCAGAGCCGAAAACCGGTTCCGCTAGGAACTGATTCTGGCCATTCCTAAAAAAAACTTGATAATTCGGGGATCAGATATTAATAGTACGTACTGTAAATGACAAAATATTTTTTATAGGAATTGTTCATTACAGTATACTAAAATTTATTTTAAAAAATTTACATACATACAGTGCCACACAAGACTTATTTTGGAAAGAGTAAGTGATCGTTTTCTGGGAATTATTTGGACTCCTCTTTGATGGTGCTATGCTGTACCAGGGCCGTGTCATGGGGGTAGCGACGGTCCCGGGCACCGGAGTAAGGGGGCGAAAAATTCGTGAGAAAAAAGGAAAAAAGATAGAAAAAATTGCTTGGAATATATGTATGGGGGCGCCGTCGTATACTCTCGCCCCGGGCGCTGATTTTCCACGGCACGGCCCTGTGCTGTACCAACGCTATAGGTTGAGAAGGTCGATTGGCGGTGGTGCGCCACCAGGTTCGGGCCCTCTTAACCCCAAAATTCTTAACTCACCATACATTGGTACACTTTCTCAATAGGAAATGATTGATGCATGAAAATTTGATCTTACACTTTATCTGTGCTCTTTCACTTATAAAAATAATCGAGTTACAGTATATCATTTTTTCTGAAAATATTGTGGAAGTATTTTACAGTGAATTATCGTCTTTTCGGGTGCAGAATAATACCCGCTCAATATTACATAGACATAGGGGCTTGTAGTATTGGACTTTCCTCCTAAAGCTTGGACCTCTCTTAACAAAAAATTCTGGTAGCCCACTTGTCAATTTGCAATGTTTTTATACTGTCTCGGTTAACCGGGATTCGGATAATGTTGAGTCTTCTGTAGTTTCTGTGCCCAATAGTTTTGGAGATATGGTAAATGTTATGGTACGTTTCCATTTTACATGAATCTTTGTAGCTGTCATAAAAAAGACCTTGCAACCCGATCTTTCTATCTACTGTTTAGATTTTACAACTTCTTGTAAGCAAGAAAGGTATCACCACCCATGCAGCACTGCACTCTAGTGGACAAACAGTGAACCTCCTCATTAAAAACGTGTATTTTGGCCCACTTTCCCTCCCTGTGAAAAGAATCCGTTGTTTCGGAAGCGGCGAAACTGGTTTTTCCTTTATGTCAGCAGGTGGGCGATAGCGGGTAGCAAGCAAGACGTCCCAGAATGTTGCACACTGTTCAACTTCTTGCAAGATGGAAAAAATGTTTTATGATCCTTTTAAGGCTGTGTGTACATGGTGAAATACGGTAGGGTTTCAAGATTTTTTTTTTTTTTAATAGCTACAAGTTCCTCTAACGTGGCAACCCATCTTTAGAAACAAAGGTTTTAAGGTCTTATTTACCCTTGCCCAACTCATATTTCGTGAAGTTAAGTTTTTTTTTTTCCTATGATCCAAGGGGAACACCTGTACAAAATTTCAAGTTCCTCCGTGAAACAATTTCGGAGACATGCTAACAATGGGGAAAAATTCAAGCCCGCCTTTTCCCCTTTAAGTTCCCATTGCAAAACTTTATCTTATCTCTAAACCTTGGATTTAAAGAAAATATTCGTACAATAATTAAAGTTACTATGCCCAATGGTTTCCTAGATCTGTTGGAGAGTCAGTGGATCATTTTCAAGTTTGATAGTTTAAATGGCGATCATCTTAGAGGAAATTAGAAAAAAACTTTCAGAAAACAAATGGATAAGATAATATCCACCACATGATCTGGGATGGAACCAGGAACTCATCACGCTGGCAGTGAGCACTCTATCACTGCGACATTATATCCACTATGTATACAGGGTGTTTCAAAATGAATACCTGAGATTGTAGTATTTCTAAATATAGCTTCAATCCTCTTTCTTAAATTCCTCAATCTCTTTAAAATTCTCCACACAGATGTCACTGGAATTGCTAATTCACGACTAGCCTTCAGGATTGATTTCCATGCGTGAAAGACTCTCTCAGTCGTTTAACACATTCTTCAGTCACTCTTGGCCTATGGTCACAGTGGATCCGACTTTCACCGATTTTTTAGTCTGACATATTCTGACGACATCGGCGAAATAAACAAATGCGTTGAGAGAAGTGTATGTGGTCAGACTGGTGTCGACATGGTCTGGCGACTACGGACGACTTCTACCGAGTACCGATCGGAAACAAATTATTTCGTTTTTGTCGTCAGACTACGCCAGACTAGCGGGTGGTTTACAACTCATCGCAAGTATTGAAACTGCCATTTACATGTTACTTCGAAAATTACTTTGGTTCTCTATGCGTCCTCAGATCTTCTGTAAGATGTGCCAAAATGTATCCTGTTCCATTCTGAAGTACTGAAAAAACTTCTCTGGCTGCTCCTCCAACTTTGGAAATAGCGTGTCAAACTCGCCATATTTGTGTCTTTCTTGAAAAATAGTATTTACATATTCGCTCCTATCTTCCTCTAAAAGTAATATTTTTAACACAGGATTTTCTAATAGCAGCAATTCCTCGTCCATACTGTGTTCCACAAGAAGACAGACTGACAACGGATCGGTTGCAGTGTGATCAAGCAGTCGGCAGACGCGGTCTGCCGACCAGTCGGCCGTAATCGCCAGAGTGAAAAATCGTATGCACTGTGACTGTAGGCTTAGTCGTTCCATACTCTTCCCTTTGTACAGACAGCCGGTGTCTTCGAACTGATGATACCATCTACAAATGTTATTAGGCCTATCATTTGGTGATTTGCAACCGAACTCAAGCACGTTTCACTGTAACAATATACTCAATCTTTGCAAAATGTAAAACACAAAAAGCTTTCCGCTTACTAGTCGCCATCTTTGCTACTAGCGCTTTCTAACGGTAGACAGGGGAAACAGTATATGCGCATGCGTACGTACAGAACTGTTTGAAATTGCTCTTTTGTTTGATTTGATATATTATTTATAGTTGTAAGATAATTGTAATAAATATTACAAAGCCTTAAAATCCCAATATGCGTTTTAAAACAAACAAACAAACACACACACACACACACACACACACACACCTATATATTTAACACGAAGCTACGATTGGATTGTCGTGTGGGCAGGAGGCAAATGACGAACGTATCGTGTTCCGTGGATGTGTACGAGTCAGTTCAACGCTGCTGCGGTCCCATATTACGGTGTGTGTAGCGAGTAGACATTGTTAAAGTCATTGTTGTGTGAATTACCGCCCTAACGCAATGTTCACGCGTGCAGAACAGCGTGTGTTTATCAAATTCCAGGTAGCAAGAGGGCGAAATGCTAGGACGATTCACAGAGGATTAGTAGAGGCCTGTGGTAAAGCTGCTCTACCGTGTCGGACAGTGGCGAGATGGGTTGTTTCATTTCAGGCGTGATGACAGTCAACAGACAAAATGTGGACGGCTACGGACGAAATTCATCTTACAAGACTACGGACACTGCTTGACGATGATCGACGCTGAACTTGTAGTGACTTGGTGCAGGAGCTGAACATATTTTCCGGATCAGTGTTCCGCATGCTAACACAAGATCTTGGTATGCGAAAAATTGCAGCCAGATGGTACCCCATGCTTTGACCGAGGTTCAAAAGTGGCATAGGTGAGAATGTGCGGACCTACACCTTCAATGTTACAATAAGGAAGGTGATGACTTCTTGCACTGCATTATTGCAAGTGACGAAACGTGGGGAAGATCCTACGAGCCTGAACTGAAACGTCAGTTGAGTGAATGGCGCCTCCCAGAATCTCCAAGCCCGAAAAAGTTTAGATAAGATCCAGCAAACGTGAAGGTAATGATGATAATGTCATATGACCACGAAGGCATTATCCTGTCACATCAAGTTACACTGTGCGTTACCGTCAATGCTGCATACTATGTTTCATACTTCAGTCACCATTTGCGACCAGCATTGCGGCGCAAACATCCATACCTCCTGGAGTCTGGACCAATTCTCCTACACTACAATGCTAGATGCCATACAGCCAATCCACTTCAGACTCTGTTACGACGATGGGATTGGGAGGCACTGGAGCACCCGCCATACTCCCCGGATATGAACCCCTGCGATTTTGATCTTGAAGCATGAATGAACCTCTCAGGATGAAACGTTTCATGGACATTCCCAGCATTGTTCGTGCCTTAGGGCGCACTCTCAACACCCTCTCATAAAGTGGGGCTTTGACAGGTATTCAACGGTTACCAGAGATTTGACGAAGGGTTCAACAGGCTGGCGGAGACTACATCGAACTACTGTAAGCTTCCTGAGGTGAGTGATTCACTCACTACGTTCGAGTTGCCACTTCGAGTTAAATGACCCTCGTGTATATATATATATATATATATATATATATATATATATATATATATATATATATATATATATATATAAAGATTAATGGAAAGAGGACAACTCAAATTTTTAGCAAATTTTAGTCCTGCACCCGCCCCTTTCCTTGTTTTTATTTCGAGAATCTACCGTATTTCCCTGGCAGACTTTCCTTCTATTATTAGCAGCTCATACATGATGGTTCCCATATGATGATACGGCAGTCACGCAATCAGTGCAAATGATAACTACTTCATGACACGAAATGGAATAATGAAGGCTGTACAAGATAACAAGAGCCACACAATATTAGTCAAGATTAGTACAGAAAGAACAAACACTGAACCTAAAAACATTTATTATCAGTACATCCTAACAAGTAGCCAACCATCTGGAAAGGAAAAATTAAAATAGTAGAAGGGTACGGAAAATGTCAAACTTGTTTGTGCTTCATATAGCAAACCGTTATACTAACAAACAAAGAAATGATAAGAATGTTCAAACAAGGATGGACAGTTTTTGACAGTAAGATAGTTGCAATTGACAAATAAATGTTTTATTAAAACTAGTTCTGTAAAAATAAACAGAGCGTGGGTTGTTAATAGTAGCTAGCGTAGCAAAGATTCTATCATTCAACTAGATCTACCTTTGTGTGTCTGTACATCTGATCCACCACAACAATCAGAATACTTATTTGATTTTAATGAAGCTTGGTATATTTATTCCTTCAGTCCATAGCTATAGCTTACCTGAGATCCGAACCACGCAGTGAGGTTCAAAATATTATGAAGTTTAAAAATAATACTGTGTAGGATCAGTGAAGCACAATTGTCTAACATTGGAAGGCGGGAAGATTTCAGACTACTAAAAGAGCCAGAGCACGAAGTTCAGTTTGAAATACTACAGAATACAATTCTTTTTAAAAATGGAAAAGCCAAGAGAAACTTTCTTTTGTAGCAGTCGGACACAAATCATCATACATATCCCCCAAAAAGCACTTTTCAAATCTGATTATTGGGGACAGTCCCCCATTTCCAATATTCGGAGGACATATCTTCTATTTCCCCGGGATTTGTGCCCGTATCTACAGCTGAGACAATTTTCCAGCATAAAGAGAGGGGCATATCCTCTTCTGCCACTTACTGCAATTTGTGTCCAAGTAGCAGGAGGGGAATTAATAAAGATTGATGTCATCTAAATACGCCAGGACACGAAGTTACAGTTTGAAACATTGAAGAATACGATTCATTATTTAAAAATGAAGGAAGCCAAGGGATATCAATTTCATCTCACTTTCCTTTGTGACAGTCGAACACAAATCATCACAATTTCAAATTGAATTATTGTGGAAGACATTACCCCCGAATTCCAAGATTGGGGGACATGTGTCCCTCATCCCCCAGGGATTTGAGCCAATACCTACAAGAAAAAGTCGAAATATGGCTTGAGGCGCTTGAGTTCGTCACAAAGTTTCCTCGTGAGCTACAAGGGGAAAAAGTATATACCTGTATTTCTTTGTTTTCTCCTGTACAACATGGACACTTTTTTTAATTAGATTAGAAATAGGAAACGTTCCGTACTGTAAAGCGTCGAAGAACTGTGTGTCATGTTGTAGAGCTTACCCCATCGACTTCAAAATCACAGCTGCATCTCAAAAATTTTAAATTTAGTTTATCGTGGGATGGGTAGTGAATCATATATTAGGAGGTACTCACAACTAACCAAACGATAAATGCCGATCTCTATTGTTAAGAGTTGGGGAGGCAGAGATCTTAGGTCTAAGCTACCGCCTGTCGATCGCAAAGGTGTCACCTTCCAACATGATAACGCCAGATCTCACACTACTTCTCGGAAAGTAGTACTGAACTTCGTTTGAGAAGTGCTACCGCACATCACAGAACACCTTCACTCGCCAAACTGTTGATATTGTGACTATAGAGTAGACGCTTCCGATAATCTGGCACGTTCGAGACTTTGCCAATGCCGGGTTACCGAATATGTCGGATTATCGGGCAGTGCATCGCACGATCTCTAAGCGCTAAGTAGTAGACTGAGTTGATTTGAGTTGAGTTTAACATCCCTTTCAGCAGCGAGACTATATGAGACGGGACCTACTAATACAGCTATAACATAATGTTTGGTAGCAAATATTGTTTACCTGAAATAGCAGGGTAATCAGTTCAACTCAAAGACCACCAAAAGTTAATTTTAATTCTAGATTTTAAAGAATACGACTGATACAGAAATACTGTATTGTTCTAGGTCTTCAATAAATTGAATTTAGAAAACAAAAAAGTCCCATTTACCCGTGCCAGATAATCGGGCCTTTCCGACTGTTATATGCCGGAGTAACGGAAATCTACTGTAGGAATAACATAACAAATCAACGTTGACTCAAAACTGAAGATTTATAAGTATGGGATTTTTTCTTACAATGGAGATGCCAAATATGTCTGATCAAATTGTCAAAAATTTATTTTTGTGTTATAGACCTTATAGTCTCCAGTCTACATATTATTATTACTAGCAGAATATCAGTTCTTCGCACTGGAGAATACATTTAATTTTGGACATAAAGTGCTGAATTTGGATTCAAACGGCATCGAAAGTGTCACTGTTCACCTCAGCGACCCTGGGAACTATGGATTTGACACTAATATCGGTCATTTTTCAGTGTTTTTAAATATCTCTCCCTCCTCTTAAGTTGCACCGTCAAAAGTAAAATGATAAAAAATCACCCCAGTCCCAAACCTATTCTATGTTGAAAATTTGATCGAGAACGGTCGGGTGGTTCAAGAGTTATTAAGTCACAAACATAGTCACCTTCATTTACAC
This sequence comes from Thermobia domestica, assembly GCF_964235325.1. Taxonomy (NCBI): domain Eukaryota; kingdom Metazoa; phylum Arthropoda; class Insecta; order Zygentoma; family Lepismatidae; genus Thermobia; species Thermobia domestica. Next base: position 301,522,408 of record NC_137458.1, read on the forward strand.
ACACACACTCATATATACAGTGAAACCTCTATTAACGGACACCTCTATAAAGCGGACACCTCCCGTAACGGACATATTTTGTAATCCCTAAACACTGTAATAGGAAAAAATATATTGACAAACCTCTCTAAAGCGGACACTCTCTAGTACGGACACGGACAAGTCTTTACTGCCTTTTATAGGTATTATTTACCTCCGAATTACGGACACTTTCTCTAGAAACAAGTTGAAAAGTATAGTAAAAATACATTTTTAGTAATTCATACATGTGTCACCAAGGAAGCATTCTGACAGCATTTTGCCTTCTCAGACGAAGCGCCTCTATTTAACAACACTCTCATGTCTTTTGCTTGTGTCCCACTCCGACCCAAACTGTTTTAGACGCAAAAGTGATTGATAATTTTCCGCCGTTTGGGATGACATGTTATTCTACTGTCCCGCTGGAATCTCTAACCAAGCAGAAGACAAATTTGGTATTTTTTGCCCGCGGGCACGCATATTGTCCCAAGAAAGACACTGCTGGACTGCAATCAACCACAAATTAAAGCGACATACTGAAAACGTAGTAAAGTGATAAGTGTAAAGAGCAGAGAACTATAACATCTTATTTCCATGTTCTGCCTCGAACATAGAGTATTGGATGGCGAAGGATAATGCAGGTACAGTAACATTTTGGCAACAATCGTAAATATATGATTCATGCAAAAAATATTTTTTTTTTCAATTGCATATTACCTTGTTTACTCTTTTAAGTAAAAAAAATATTGAAACCTCTCTAAGGCGGACACCTCTTTATAGCGGACAATTTTTGATTCCCCACGGCCGTCCGCTTTAGAGAGGTTTCAAGCAAAAGACATGAGAGTGTTGTTAAATAGAGGCGCTTCGTCTGAGAAGGCAAAATGCTGTCAGAATGCTTCCTTGGTGACACATGTATGGATTACTAAAAATGTATTTTTACTATACTTTTCAACTTGTTTCTAGAGAAAGTGTCCGTAATTCGGAGGTAAATAATACCTATAAAAGGCAGAAAAAAACTTACATATATATACTATGTAATCAAAAGTAGCTGGGCACCTGGCTGAAAATGACTTACAAGATCATGTCGCTCTTCATCGGTACTGCTGGAATTCAATATGGTGTTGGTCCACCCTTAGCCTTAATGACAGCTTCCACTCTTGCAGGCATACTTTCAATGAGGTGCTGGAAGGTTTCTTGGGGAATGGCAGCCCATTCTTCACGGAGTGCTGAACTGAGGAGAGGTATCGATGTAGGTCGGTGAGGCCTGGCACGAAGTCAGCGTTCCAAAACATCCGAAAGGTGTTCTATAGCATTCAAGTCAGGACTCTGTGCCGGCCAGTCCATTACAGGGATGTTATGGTCGTGTAACCACTCCGCCACAGGCCGTGTAATATGAACAGGTACTCGATCGTGTTGAAAGATGCAATTGCCATCCCCGAATTGCTCTTCAACAGTGGGAAGCAAGAAGGTGCATAAACATCAATGTATGCCTGCGCTGTGAGAGTACCACGCAAAACAACAAGGGGTGCAAGCCCCCTCCAAGAGAAACACGACCACACCATGACACCACCACCTCCGAATTTTACTGTTGGCACTACACACGCTGACAAATGACGTTCACCGGGCATTTGCCATACTCACACCCTGCCATCGGATCGCCATATTGTGTACCTTGATTCGTCACTGCACACAACGTTTTTCCACTGTTCAATCGCCCAATATTTACCCCATCAGGATGCCGCGGTCGGCAAGAGGGATTGCCGCCGTCGACGGTGGCAGGCCGCCGGTAGGCAGCCGGCACCCATCCGCGGCGGCACGACGATCTACTTGTTCAAAATTGCCGACCTTTTGCCGAGGCGGCAAGCGGTCGAAAATCGTAAAAAATAATGCCCTTTGCCGACTCTTTGCCGACTGTTGCCGACCGCCAGAGTCGGCAAAACAGTCGGAAAGACCTCTTTCCGACCCTCTGCCGACTCCTTATGCCGGCCTCTTTTCGACGGCGGCGCCGGCGCATTTACTGCACCTTTACGGCTGTTTGCCGACTGCTCGGCAAGGCAACTTTCCGACGGCGGCGCCGGCGCATTTAATGCTCATTTCCGGCTGTTTGCCGACTGCTCGGCAAGTCAACTTCTCGACGGCGGCGCCGGCGCATTTAATGCTAATTACCGGCTGTTTGCCGACTGCTCGGCAAGGCAACTTTCCGACGGCGGCGCCGGCGCATTTAATGCTCATTTCCGGCTGTTTGCCGACTGCTCGGCAAGTCAACTGTTCGACGGCGGCGCCGGCGCATTTTATGCGCCTTTCCGGCTGTTTGCCGACTGCTCGAAAGGACCTCTTTTCGATGTCGGCTTCCCGATTCTCCCACTGGCGGCATCCGACTTCTTGCCGCCGTCGAAAAGTGGCCCTTTGCCGACTGGAAATCAACGCTTCAGGAAGGCAAAATTTTCATCAGCTTTTACATTAGTCTTGCCTAAGTCTTCCTCCATGCTATGATTTCTCGACAAGGAGCACCCTTGGAAGTTCTTGAAGTATAATACTTGCATTTTTTTGTGTGTCCCAGTACAAAATTTGTTCTTTTTTCTTTTTTGCAGCACTTTCAGCCAAAAAACAAGAAATTGAATGGGACATGGAAGTATTATATACTTTCAGAACTAGCAATTGTGCCCTTCATGAGAAATCATAGCACGGAGGCAAACTTAGGCAAAGCTACTCTAAAAAGTGGTGAAAATTTTGCCTTCCTGAAGGGTTGATATCCAGTCGGCAAAGGGCTACTTTTCGATTGCGGCAAGAGGTCGAATGCCGCCTGTGGGAGAATTGAGAAACTGACATCGAAAAGAGGTCCTTTCGAGCAGTCGGCAAACAACCGGAAAGGCGCATAAAATGCGCCAGCGCCGCCGGTGGAAAGTTGCCTTTCCGACCAGTCGACAGACAGCAGAAAAGATGCGTAGCACTGCAATGAAAATCATGGCGGATTCCCACCAGTAATAAAAATGAAATGAAATCTTTAATTTTACGTCCCACGGTTATGGCGGTTAGGCTAAAGGAGACGGTGATGATGAATAATGAATGAAATAGTGGAATGAAGAAAGTGGGAGGAAACGGGAGAACCCCGAGAAAACCCACGCATACGGTGTTTGTCCACCACAAGGTTCACTTGGCGGGAGTAGGGTTTGAACCCGAGACCCCTAACACCAGAGGTGAACGCTCTACCACTGAGCCACCGCGCCCCCCCCCCCCCACCAGTAATATTGCACTCGGTACATACGCAGTACATTTCTACAATTCTCAGTACGATTTAAGTGCTATATAGAGGAAAAGTATCTGGGAATGACTTACAAATGCTTAAAAGCGAACTAAAAATAACAACTGAGCAGCTAATAATGAACGTTAAGAATAATTCAATTAACATGTCTGTGCGCCTAATGTGAAAAACTTATAACAGTCAGTACATTTTCCCCCTGAAAGCACATCTTTCACTATCACGACCACTAGGAACAACACTGTTCTATGCAATCAAAATTTGCTAGTTGCAAACGCTTTCTTCGGAAAAAAAAAAAAAAAAGCCGCAGCAATCCGTCGGAAATACGGTCTTTTTAGGTTGTCGTTTTCCCATCAACTATTGGAAAAGGATTTTAAACGTCAATGATTTTCTAAATTTTTTTAAAGTACAGGGGTCACACTCCCAATGGAAAATGAGATTTAAAGAAAAATTAATGAAGTAAAACTTATAAATAAAAATACTGTAATAAAAGGTATGTGGTGGCGGAGAGATTCAAACCGAGCCTACACGCAAAAAAAACAAACAAAAAAAAAAAAAAGGTTAAACAAGAAAAAGGTGGACAGTAACCATGTTAGTTTGTCAATATATGGAAAACAGAGACGTGTATCCAAGCAGCCAAGCCAAAATGTCTCTGCATTTGTTGTAACTTTGGTATTAAAAAAAAAAAAAAAAAAAAAAAAAGTGGCCGGAGCGATCACTTGTCTGCTTACACCCATGACTATATTCGTAGAAACCAAACACTGAAATGCACTAAACACAAGTTCTAACGACTAAGCTGTCAGTTCTAACTCTATGCCTTAAATATTTATTTAAATACACTTTAAAAGTGGAAATCATATTAAGATAAAATAACAATTAAGTAGGTAACTATTTGTTCATTTAATGCGTTCCTATATGATTTATACATTAATTGTATACAATGAAACAGAAAAATGTGAGAAAATAATTTATATCGTAAATGAAACAGCCACATGTACAGTATACTCATAGTGCATACCCATTATATAGAGAAAAAAGGTTAATGAAGTCATTTACATAAAAAATGAAGTGTTTTAACATAATACTTTGCAAAGATCCTTTGTTTTAAAGGAATTCTTTAAGAGAATAAATGAAGGGAAGATCACAATTTTTTCTGGTCTATATTAGCACTAAAAACACACCAAATTGTATTAACAAAATACAATGCACATCGTATTAACTTATATACATTAGCCTATGTAATGAACCTTATCATCATTTAGAAGTTATATGTAATATACCTTCGGATGTACTACTACTTTTTTTTTTTTTTTTTTTTTTAAACAGAAATTTGTAGCATTCCATAACATTGAGTTTTAACACAGATAGCCTTCATACAGTATGTAAAATCAGAAAAGCAAATATATATGAAGTGATTACAATGTTCAAAAAAGCACTATATTATTCTAAAGAATTCCTGCTATCCATATTTTGTCTTGAATAACTCAGCCATTTTTCTTTTTTAGCCCATTGATATATACGAGGAAATCTTCCTCTGTTTCTTTGAGATTTTAAGGGTTTTACTTTTTATTATTTTTCTTCAGGTCTATTTAAATGTCTCTTACTTTGTGGAAATAAAATTCTGTGTTGTATGTTTTTAATATTCATAAATGACATCTAATTTAAATAATAATATACTTATATATACTAAAAGATCATTTTGACAAAGCAAGGGACATTTAAATAGATATTCAGAAGAAATCAGTAAAATCAGAACATCAAAAATTTTATTCATTTCAAAGAAAAGGAAGAATACTTCCCCTACAAATCAATGGGATAGAAAAGAAAGGAGGCGATGGTACTGAACCTCACCGTTAAGGAGCTTGTACTCTAAGAAATATAATTACACTTTCTCTCTTAACTGATTCCACGCAAAAAAAAAAAAAAAAAAAAAAAAAAAGTGAAGAACAATATCAAACAACAGTTGTCTTTATAATTGAAGAAAACTTCAAACCTATGAAATAGTAATGTAGAATTTAAATAGCTCAGAATCAGGATTGTGAGAATATAGAGAGATACAGAAAATTTTACAACACTGCATAGAAAAGATGAAGTAATAATAAAAAAAGAATTTAACGACAAAAACTGGGATAGGGAGACTAAGGTAATATTGGCAAAACAAAAATCAATTTCAAAGCCGTAATTCTCAATATTCGCTTCAAAGGTAAGTGATGACCATAATTCCCGTGTGATTTGAAATAAACCGCATTAAAATGGGAAATGTTTTACAAATGTTATGATTGAATGAAATTCACCCGTTCTAAAAGGAAAAAAAAAAAAACTGTAGTCCCACATATATCCTATCACTCTTCACAAATATCTTTAAGGATGTTAGTTCATATGATTTTTGTCAATACTCTCCGTTAGTGGCGTAGGGAAGGGGGGCCCAGAGAGGCCGGGCCCCCAAAGAGGTCCGACAATGTAGTTTGATGTTTGTAATTTTTTATATATTTTTATGTTTATATATTTTTTGTTTGGAATTGTTCCATATGTACCTATAACAGCACTTGCCCCACCACACACACATCCTGGCTACGGTACTGCTCTCTGTGGGTCTTCTTCCATTGCAACACTTCTGTATTTCTTGAGCAACATTTCCCCTTGCTTCCAGAAATAAATGAACTATCTAAAATAGAACAAATACAATGCTTTGTAAAATATACTCTTCAATGTGTACGGCGTTGGCACATCACGTATATTTATTACAATAGAAAATATACTTCATCACACCAAAACCAAACCAAACTACACAGTGTAATAGACCTTGTTGCAATGAACCGGCTTCAACGCTATATGTTAGACGCTATATGTTACAAGAAAACCTGTAAGAGTAATGAAAACTATAGTCACTGATGAAGAATTCAATTACGTCGAAACACTTAACTTTTACTTAATCTTTATTACAACAGTACGGTCGCCACCCCAAACGAGAATCAGAAAAGAAAAGAAATCCTGCCGTATATCCAATGGTAGGAATTTGAGTTTCTTGAGAAATCTTTGAAACATTACCTTGAAGCTGCAAGTTAAACAATAAATCCCTAAGTCCCTCACCAGACAAAAAGATGTATTAAAATAGAATATTTTATTTAGTGAAGATAGCATTATATTACTTTGAAATAGAACTTCGATACGCGTCAGGGTTTTGCGACACTATTGTATTGGCAATTGAGAATTTTGTATTCGGCTGAATACAAAATATTACATCTTAAAATAAAACCTTGTTAATGGAACAAATAAAATGCACATATACTTAAATAAACTACAGGTAAAATCGATCAGGTGGGCAAAAATGATAAAAGTTTCAAAACAAATACATTTTATGTTCTCCTAGGAGTCAATTTGAGTAACATATCTAAAACACAAACCATCTGTAATGAGAATTCAATCGAATGAACATAACTTTGAGAAACGCTATAAAAAAAAATCACAAAACTATAACTTTACATTTGTTCGTTTGTCTGCCGAGCTCCTTTATGGCTGAGCGGTTAGTGTACGCGTCTTAGGCGTGGGTGACCCGGGTTTGCTTTCCGGAGAGAGCTCACGTGGTTCGGATTCCACCTTAATCAGTAGGTCCCATCTTATATAGCCTCGCTGCTGAAAGGGACGTTAAACACAAAATCAACTCAACTTTCGGCCTTTTAAGTTAAAATTTTCAGAGTACAAGCACAAGACACTCTAAATTCCCTGTTTAGATTTTGGCGGCATACCAACGTAATATATCAAAATGGCGGCCATTTTGTCAAATGAACGAGTATCTACGCTACGAAGCGCAATTTTCAGTCTTTTAAGTTGAAATTTTGACGGTAGAAGCACAAGATATGCTAAATTTGCTGTGTAGATTTTCTCGGCGGTCCAATGTAAAAAAAAAAATAATCAAAATGGCGGCCATTTTTTCAAAACGGCAGTGAGTAGAAAATTGTTGCAAGTTGTGACAATGACAATATTGAAATATAAATCACATTTTAACACTTTTACCCCAAAGACATTGAAATATTTCGAAAAAAAAAAACGATTAAACCCGAAAAAACCCAATTAAACTCGAAAAACACCCGAAAAAATGGGCCCAGGTGGGTTTGGCTTTTTCAAAAAAGCCCGGGTTTTTTCAAACTCTCGTTCATGATGAGCTTTTCTCCTCAAAAATGTTTTAATAGTAGTCGCTAATGGTTTTCTACAGATGTTAATGTTAAATTGTTAAATTTTTTCAAACTTCCGATGTCCAAGTTTTTGTACCTACACATCGTGAAACAGTGTCAGGAGAAAGGGTTAACACTCGGAAAATGAAAATGAAATATTTGAGTTTTACGTCCCACGGTTATGCCGGTTAGGCTAAAGGAGACGGTGATGATGAGAGATGAATGAAAATGGTGGAATGAAGAAAGTGGGAGGAAACGGGAGAATCCCGAGAAAATCCACGCACACGGTGTTCGTCCACCACAAAGTTCACTTGACAGGAGCAGGGTTTGAACCAGGAATCCCATGCACCAGAGATGAACGCTCTACCACTGAGCCACCGCGGCCAGCAAAAAATCAAAATAAGACAGTCTGGTGCAGGTGTAGTTTTGGTGCACTACATTTTGGAAGATTTACAGGTAAAATTCAATACTTTCCATGAAAAGACATGTTTATAAGGAACGAATTTCTACAGGTAACTTAATTACATACAATGTAATACAACTGTATCTTACGTTTACTAATGTTAAACCATTACAAGTGCTTTACGACGAATAAAACAAATGAGTGCATATGAAAAATGGCTCTATTAGATGTTATTTTCCACGGGCGGCTTATTTCTGCACCGTGTACACCGGCATCATATTTCTGCACAGCGTGCAGAACCTGTATTTTGTTTACAAGTGGAGAGTTACTAGTATGAAACAACAACAAGTGTTGTTGAAACTTGTATTATTCTCAAAACGCACTTCCTTCCATTACCCTCACTTCTCCGCATACACACTATCGCAGACGTGCCTGCTCCCTTCGGACGTATTCCAGCGCGGGCCCACCAGCTTCGCCCTATCTGACTCGGTTCGATAGCATTCGTGCTATTTAGTGGCCACCCAGCACAGATTGTTTTGTGCTTTTTTGCGCTGTTTTTATGCTAGACATCTGGAAGCCTTATTTATACGCAAATCGTAAAAGAATTATAATTTTTCAACAATTACTTCTAGAGGTCCCCTTGAATTTTATTTATGCCAAGTAAAATATATTCCGCCCATTTGAAACCGACTAGGGGACAATAAAAAAGAAACTGGTGAAAGAATTATAATTTTTCATTTTTTTTTTTTTTTTTTTTAGTATTGCGCCACAAGTAAACCTGTACACAAGAGCGTTTAACCACTACCTCATTTCTCCTGTTTTTTTTTTTTTTTCTAAATTGGAAGTTTTCGCTCACATGTGAAGCAAGTCCTGCAGTATATAATCTAGTGGATCTTATTAGGTTACTAAAGATACACTAAATACTAGAGAATACTAAAGGAACACAAACCTTGTCATGGCACAAGCATTATGAGAAATTGTCCACGTTTCTCTAAGATAATTTAGCACCAGGTGCTAGTTGGCCACTAAAGAGCACGAATTCTATATAACTGAGTCAGAGCAGGGCAACGCGGGGGTGTGTCCGAAGGGAACAAGTGCGTCAGCGACGGTGGGTATACGCGTAAGCGAGGGTAGTGAAAACATATGGGCTTTGGTAATCATACATTTTTCAATATCACTTTTTATGGTTTCATACTAGTAACGCTTCAGTTGTAAACATAAAATACAGCTTTCGTACACTGTGCAGAAATACATTGGCGTTGAGTTAGAAGACACTTATCTTAAAAACTAAGACATGTAAACTTTTGCAATTTCAAGAAGAAAATAATGTACTACAGTTTCTTAACTGTCCCTCGTTTTGTAAATAAAAATTAAGTGAAACCTTTAAGTTTTTTGTCCAACGGTTATGCCGGTTAGGCTAAAGAAGACGGTGATGATGAGTAATGAATGAAATGGTGGAATGGAGAAAGTGTAAATAAACGGGAGAACCCCGAGGAAACCCACGCAGACAGTGTTTGTCCATCACAAAGTTCACATGGTGATGGCTGGGATCGAACCCGGGACCCCAAGTACCAGAGGTGAACGTTCTACCACTGAGCCAGCGCGGACCCTACAATTGTAAGCGAGTTCTTGATATACCGGTAACTCTTTACTTTGGGCAAGGCAATGATATCCTGTCAGTACATAGTATTGCCGAACGAGCGTTAGCGAGTGAAGGCGGGTTAGAGCCCCGCAGGGCACTTTGTTTTCTGTCTTTCCTTCTTGGGAACTGTAACTATAATTGCGGGAACCAGTTCAGATGACTTGATTATTGTCACTGCCTTGCCTAAAGTAATGACTTGCCGATATACCTTAGGGGGTTCGTGAAGGTAAGCAGCAAGGCAACAAATAGAATCGAAGTTAATACACAGGTTGGGCTAGGTAGTACCATTTAAATTACTTTCTTTGATACCCCCCCCCCCAAAAAAATTTTATATGCCAGAAACGCCAGTGCGCGGGAACATACTATAACCGAATCTTTTTCATGCGCAGCAACAATTAACATATGTAACACAACATATAAAATTCATGACAATTTGAAATGTATATACATAATATTAAATTAACTCACCCCATGTATATGCATAATAAGTGCAATAATATATGCAAATGTATATGAATAATATTTAATTAACTCACCACTCTCTCACTTCATGTTTTCGTGGTATTTGCTTAACCAGCAACTGCGTATAGTTCCAATGAATGAATATTTTTATGATAAACATTATTTTTCCCATTTGTAAACTTATCTCAACGAATTTTTTTTGAAGGACTTTACCCACACTGCATCACAATGTGACAAATGAAGAACGCGAACCGAACATACAGGCAGCGCAACCAGACTACGATTTCTGCAATCAGGCTCTTCAGCGGCAAAGGCGGCTCGGCGCCTGTCCGAACATCTTTTCAAGGTCGGTCCATCCGCTGTTTGCCGACCTTCTTTCGGCTCCTTTACTTGTCGGCACGCCGCCAACGTTTCGGCGTCTTTCCGACAATATTTGCCGCGGTCGCCGTCCGCTGTTTGCCGTCTCCTTGCAAAATGTTTGTCAAGAATCCTCTCGTACTTGTCATTTATTTTAAGTATTTACTTCTCATATACCCTTTACGTGCAGTCCCTTTACTACATTTCTTTTCATGCATTTACCTTTTTCGTGGTCGGCACGCCGTCAACGTTTCGACGTCTTTACAACCATCCTTTGACGCTGTCGTTCCGTCCGCTGTATGCCGACTTTCTGCCGACTCCGTTTTCACAAGACATATTTTATGGAATTAGTGCCCACCCACAAGAAAAACCTTCGGACAGTTTCAATTTTTACTTCATCATTAAAGAAGATACAGGCTCTATTCATTTTCCAAAATTCGACTCTTTGCCGCTGGTACGCGTTATTGCAACTTTCGCCGACGTCGTGCCGACGTCGCTTTTCAAGAAATTGCCGGCAGTCTCTTTTTGCAGTCGTCGTCCGACTGTCTGCCGACTGTTTCGAGAAAGCTTTATACGAGGGAAATATAAGCCCTAATTCGTATTTTAAAGCAACAAATTACCTTCTAACTCTCTTTGTTTTCTATTGGTGAACGAATCTCTTTTTGCTCGTCGCGGTCGAAAATCGAGCGGAAAGACGCCGGTGTCCGGCGCCGGCAATCCGACCGCGGCATCTGGTCGGCATGAACAAATTGTCCGACTATAGGCGGCAGGATCCTGATGGGGTACGCTCCTTACAGCAAGCGAGGCGTCGTTTGGGATTTACCTGCGTGATGTGTGGCTTATGAGCAGCCACTCGACCATAAAATCCAAGTTTTCTCAGCTCACGCCTAACTGCCATAGTACTTGGAGTGGATCCTGATACATTTGGAATTCCTGTGTGATGGTCTGGATAGATGTCTGCCTATTACACTTTACGACCCTCTTCAACTGTCGGCGGTCTCTGTCAGTCAACGGACGAGGTGGCTTGTACGCTTTTGTGCTGTACGTGTCCCTTCACGTTTTCACTTCACTATCACATCAGACACAGTGGACCTAGGCATGTTTGGGAGTGTGAAAATCTCGCGTACAGATTCCTGGCACAAGTGACACACAATCACCTGACCACGTTCGAAGTCCGTGAGTTCCAAGGAGCGCCCCATTCTGCTTTCTGACGATGTCTAATGACTACTGAGGTCGCTGATAATGAGTACCTGTCAGTAGGTGGCAGCACAATGCACCTAATATGAAAATCGTATATTTTTTGGGGTGTCCGGATACTTTTGATCACATGGTATATATATATATATATATATATATATATATATATATATATATATATATATATATATATATATATATATATATATATATATATATATATATATATATATATAGAGAGAGAGAGAGAGAGGTTATTACATTTGCTATGAAGTTTATTACAACCCAATAAACACTACACCATATTAGTAAAGTAAATATATTGTTTTTTGAAATTGTGAATATGTAATATACAGTATATGTAAAAGAAATCCTTAGCCTTATTAATTAATCTCTGTAGTCATGGATTCTCTTGGTTTCAAAACGTTAGGTACTTTTCATAAAGTACATGTGGTAATTTCGCTCCTTAGTTTACGAAGAATATTGCTGCACAAACAATAGTAATTGGGATTACGTGTAGATTGAATAAACTTAACCTATCATAGATGTATAAAGAGTAATCCTATTTGCCTTCTGTTCCAAGGTTAGCATTATTCTTGCACAAAATGTTATTATAAAACCCCCCCTTTTGAATACTTTATGACAAAAATGTCGCAAAGAAAACAAAAAAACAACATACAGCATGAAACGCAGATCAACAGCATTAATGTCTAAATCTTTGAAGCGAAACTAATTGAAAAAATGGATTATTAAAACAAATAAAGCTTACAGAAGAGCAAATTAATAATCCGTTATTTGTGTATATCTCTTTCTTTCTTTTAGAAAGGGATTAAGCTCTACGGAGATTAAAAAATATATATAGTAGATTAGATATCTATTTGTTAAAACGCATTTCAGGTATAGTTCATTCTGGGAAATGAGAAAAATAAAGGAGTACTTAAACTGTTTTTGTTCTTTTTTCATGAAAAATACTTATTCAATTGTGCAAAGAGACGATAAATGGAATATATATATATTGTGGCAGGCCGGCGGTATGCGTTTGCGTAGACCGGCACCCACACAAGAGAGTTTTGTAATTTACCAAAATACTTCTAATTAGTCAACCAAAGTTTCTGCAAAACATCAACTATAACTCGAGCGGCAAAGTTATACTGGAAACAGGAACTCAGCTAACAAAACAGTCCGAAGAATCTTAGTATTACACGGTAGCGTTGGCCTGGGCCAAGACTTATTTTCTAATGGAAACAATGGAATCGTTATCCTGATTAAGGTTTGATAACCAAACAATCCTTTGGGATATCTCTTGAAACAAAACTCGACAAATATGTTCCTTGCAGTAAGCCTGCAGTTTATTGGCTCTAAGCAAATTACAAGAACCAGAGCCGGGGCGATAGTGTAAGTACTTTGTATATTTATAAAAGAGTTTAACTTACGTGGCGGTGTTCCAATAGATAGTAAAAAATAACTCACTAAATAAAGTCACTGATAAAAACAAACTTAACTGTAGCACTTTTCACAAATAAAACAAAACTGCACTAGACTGGGAGGGCACGAATCAGTCCTAGTGGGTAGGTAGGTAAAAGGTATACTATTTGATCTACCGGTCTGCGAACAGACATCAAATAGGGTAGGCTACCAGAGGTTAGGAACAGGTTACCGTTTGATCTACCGGTCTGCGAACAGACATCAAACAGGGTAGGTGTAAAGGTTACCGTTTGATCTACCGGTCTGCTAAGCAGACATCAAACAAAGTTGGTTACCAGAAGGAATTAAGGTTACCGTTTGATCTACCGGTCTGCGAACAGACATCAAACAAGGAAGGTATGAAATGAAATGAAATTCTGAGTTTTACGTCCCACGGTTATGCCGGTTAGGCTAAAGGAGACGGTGATAATGAGTAATGAATGAAATGGTGGAATGAAGAAAGTGGGAGGAAACGGGAGAACCCCGAGAAAACCCACGCACACGGTATTTGTCCACCACAAAGTTCACTTGGCGGGAGCAGGGTTTGAACCCGAGACAACAAGGAAGGTGTAAGGGTTTACCGTTTGATCTACCGGTCTGCGAACAGACATCAAACAGGGTGTAACTATTTGATTACCCGTGCGTTTAGGCCAGCTAAGCAATAAACTTAGAGTCTGTCAAAACACACATCAAATAGGGGTGCGACAGAACTTTAGCCGTCAACTTCCTAAGCTTGCCAGCAGTTTCTGGAGCGAGTCCGGGCTGAAGCGAAACTTGCGGAAGTAGATTGCCAAGTTCGGAAGGAGGTAACTTTAGCCGTCAGTTTCCTAAGCAGACCAGCAATTATGGGAGAACCCTGGCTGAGCCATCGAGCTTTCAGAAACAGATTGCCAAGTACTGGGTAAACCAAGGGAGTGAGGTAGGTAACCAAGAGAGTGAGTAGGCAGGCCTCCGTAGAGGCAGAGAGGTTGGAAGGCAGAGGGATGGACAACTAGAGACTTCTTCGTGATAAGTTCCTGAACTGAGACGTACCTAACGAATTGCGTACTCCTCGTAGTCTGCACGTCTCTGAGGGGTTCAGGAGAGGGACGTTGTCCGACGAGAGAGCCCAAAACATGCGTTTTTAAGGGCCTCGGTCGGGGGTGCAACCGGCACCAATTTACGGTCTGTGTGCAAAATAGTAACGTGTGCAAACGTTGCACCAAGACCGTAAGGTCAGAGGTTGAGCATGCGTGGAGATGTAAAAAGTACCTAGGGCGAAGCCCGAGGGAGATCAGTATCCTGAAAAGAAAGATTATTGGTTTTGCACACGGTTCCGGGTGCATAAGAGCTCGGAAGGGTTCCACTCTGAGGGGTGGAGATACTAGCTATTGCAACAAGCCATGCCATTAACATCTAGATTGGCTAGAACAAGGTGCCTAGAGCGGAGCCAGGCAAAAGATAAGATTTTGTGTGTGCGCATGCGTGTGCGTGTGACGTATAGTCCTTGAGTTTAGGTGTGTGAGCCCCTTTCTCTGGAAGAATGATATTACATCGAGATTTACAGAGAATTGTACAAACAGTATCTTAAACTATAAAACATATACTAAACATAAAAGATTTCAAGTAATAAACTTGAAAGGTTTTATACATAATGAACTCAAGACCCTTTGACAGTGTATCTTACTTGTTTTCGACCAAAGACATACATATATATTTAATGTTTCGAAGAACGAAGAAGAATCTTCTTTTTAGAAGCAGAAAATGACATTTAAAAGATACACCAAAACTATATGGGTTTTCTTAACAGTATTCTACCACTAATAATAATAATAATAATAACAAGAATACATATATATCAGACACAGAGCCAGACATTTCCCTGTTACAGAGGGAATGTCGTTATCTACCAGACGGTTGACCCTGAGGTCAAGAAGGGGGAACTCGGTTACTCACAACGGGAAGACAAGAAGTCTTTCGTTCTAACTAAGAGAAAAAAAGAACACTCAACACGAATTTGTATTTTAAAAGAAGTAAATGAAATACGAATTCTGTTGCAGTTTTTAAAAATGTAAAAAAAAGAAATATTTATTCGCAAAAAGAGTTTTGCGAATTTGCGGCCCACTACAATATATATACATATATCTATATATACAGTGGCGGATCCAGGATATGATCAAGGGAGGGGCTAAACCATAATTTGCCGTTTTATCCAGTGTAAAGCTGAATTGAAGCCCATTTTATCCAGTGTAAACCTGAGCGCCAAGGGGGAGGCTATAGCCCCTTTTTTCCCCCTTGGATCCGCTTTTATATATATATATAAAGAGAGAGAGAGAGAGACAGAGTAATGCAAGAAATAAATAAAAATATGAATAGATATAGATAAATAGATAGATTGATTGATTGATAGATAGATAGATAGATAGATAGATAGATAGATAGATAGATAGATAGATAGATAGATAGATAGATAGATAGATAGATAGATAGATATACTCTTTTAACACTTAGCTCCCAAGGAATTGAAGATTATTAAGCTTATTTTAAAGTGAACACCTCAAACAATTCTGTGTGATTACAAGAAATCCTACCTTTTGCTCTACCAAACGCTTGGTCCCAATGATACCAACCTCAAATATTATTGATAATTAACATTGATTTCACACTTATTAATGAATCATTATATCTATTTTACACCCCTAAAAAATTTGTTGGTATGGATCATTAAAAATCCCATAAATATCATTAATTTCTGGAAAAAATCCCTTTATATCTTCCTGAAAAAAATGTCAAAATATCCCACAAAATGGGATTTTTCTCACGGGTTGGCATCACTGCTTGGTCCAGATATTCAATAAACACAATTTGGCAAATAACAACATCTGCCGTAGAAGTAGTGAAGAAAAACTAAAAATTTGTATCTTAGTTCAGGGTTTCCCAGACTATGCAGCGGCGCTTTGTTGCATCTTGACTGACCTACAGGGGGAACATCGAAATAGAGGGGGTGGGAGGTTTCGCTAGGAATAAATCTTATCTTGCGTAGTTTTTGATCTCGACCATCCTTTTACTGATTCAAAAAATATATTAAAATTGAGCTAGTGGCGCCGTGTAGCGTAATCGCTAACGACCTCGCTTTTAGTGCGAACAGCCGGGGTTTAATTTTCGGGTGGGGTTATTTGGTCACAGTCCAACGCCGCTTCCTTTCTTTCTCGTTTCTTTTTCTTCCTCTTCTCCAATTCCACGAGTACTGTGTTCGTCGAGGAACGTCATCCCTAATATGTGACGGGCTAACATAGCCATAAATGCCCAAAACCAAGAAATCTAATTCCTAATCCTAATCCTAGTGACGAGCTAACATGGCCATGAGTGCCAAAAGCTCAAAAATCTAATTCCTAATCCAAATAGTAGTGACGGGCTAACATGGCCATAAATGCCCAAAGCCTAGAAATATAATTCCTATTCCTAATCCTAGTGACGGGCTAACATTGCCATAAGTGCCAAAAGCCCAGAAATCTAACTTCTAATCCTAATTCTAGTGACAGGCTAACATGGCCATAAATGGCCAAAACCTAGAAATATAATTCCTAATCGTAATCCTAGTGACGGGCTAACATGGCTATAAGTGCCAAAAGCACAGCAATCTAATCCCTAATCCAAATACTAGTGACGGGCTAACATGGCCATAAATGCCCAAAACCTAGAAATATAATTCCTAATCCTAATCCTAGTGACGGGTTAATATGGCCATAAATGCCCAAAGCCTAGAAATATAATTCCTAATCCTAATCCTAGTGACAGGCTAACATAGCCATAAATGCCCACAGCCTAGAAATATAATTCCTAATCCTAATCCTAGTGACAGGCTAACATGGCCATAAATGCCAAAAGCCTAGAAATATAATTCCTAATCCTAATCCTAGTGACGGGCTAACATGGCCATAAATGCCAAAAGCCCAGAAATCTAATTCCTAATCCTAATCCTAGTGACGGGCTAACATGGCCATAAGTGCCTAAAGCCCAGAAATCTAATTCCTAATCCTAATCCTAGTGACAGGCTAACATGGCCATAAATGTCAAAAGCCCGGAAATCTAATTCCTAATCCTAATCCTAGTGACGGTATAACATGGCCATAAATACAAAAAGCCCAGAAATCTAATTCCTAATCCTAATCCTACCTAGAACAAGGAAACTGTGTATACGAGTCGTCTGTTCTGACTTGGGATGCTGCTGGAAAAAACGAGCCTTACATTAAGGACATCATGAACAACAACAACAACAAAAACAAAGTATGGGAAGAAGTAGAGATGCGAAAACGTTGACTTAAAAATAAAAAAAAAGACATTTTGGCATTTTGGGCATTTTAAGTTTTCCTTATTCGAGAAACACTTTGTTTCCCTGTAATGAATTCTACAAGTAAGTGCTTTTACAACATTCAGTGTTTGTAATGTCCGTATCAAGTCGAGGGCTACTGGCTATCTTGATTGGTTATCACACTGGCATTTCGGTAACTGACAGTAAATTATGCAATCCACCATATCACAGCTGTCGTGTTGGTTGCCTAAGGATATGCTCAAGTGCCTTTTAAATTTATCGTACGTTCATAATCTGAAACCTAATTTGCGAAGATCTCCTGGACGTTATAGTGTACATGCTACCTTCGGAGCATTTTTGGTTGCATAACGGAACATTAATAATAACAATAATAATAAAATAATAGAAGTAAGAATCGAATATTGCATTGTCATTGTGTCGCTGGGCAAACTTTTATTATTGCATACCGTCGGTAATTTAAAGTAGGTATACAATAACTGCAAATTTGGAGCAAAGTAAACAATTTTTATTGATTACTTCCGGTTTTCGGTGATTATTCCTCAATGGTAAGTCCGATCAGGATATGCAACCCCTAACGATACTCGGCGCGCGATCTCGAATCACGTCTCAAATTTATTGAAGAAGGTTCAGGTATCTCTTAGTAGTATACGGACAAACCAATGCCTAAGTCGACTAAGGAGTACTTCACTCCAATTAAAGTTGCAAGATTTGAAAGCACGGCTGATCAATTTCTGTTATAGAAAAGCATATTAAAAAAAAAAAAAACACCCGTTTATGACTTTGATTTTGTGAATTAAACTCATTAGATTCTAACAGAATATCTGAAAGAATTTCCCGAACAGAGAAAGAGATATAAGCGAGATATTATACTAAAGCAGAATTTATTTATGTTTCTTGGATTATGGTACTGCATAAATAGAAGCTAACAGGCAAGAAAAAAGTACCAATTGTCTTGCAAATTGGAAATTCGTCCAATTACAGCTTTTGGTGTAAAATTGGAAGGTAACTAACGCATAGTCAAAAACTAAACCTTCTACACGCAATGTGCTAAATAATTATACATATTTACTTTTGATTTTAAAGTATTAACCCAGTTCTATAGTACGTAAGGTATAAGGTCGTTGGCTTCCCGCGAAAAGTTGTAGTGACGTTTATGGGAAGTGGCCAGCTTGGTTACTCGTGGCTCGCTGAGATCGGAAATCGGCGGGTGGTGATTGGCTATCTTCTTACCACACCCCCAATGACGAGCAGGTCCAAGCGCGGGAAGCCACCGATGTTATAACTTCTGGACTTTAGTGGCCATGTATAAATTTCGCCATCGTGGAAACTTGGTGATGAAATTTTAAACTATAATAATTTATTATGTTTCTTCGTTCTTGTTTCTGAAGACAATACTTTTACAATTAAGGAGTCTAGAGGAAGTTGTATGAAATAATATCAGCTTTTTGAACACATTGAGAAAAATCCATTGTACAAATATACAAAATCCTTATGTTTCTACGGAAATCAGTACGGAGCATACCTTATCCATATGCAACATACTTTTCCCACTTAGATTTTGCATCATGCCTTTGCTGGATATATGACATCTAATAGTCTTCCGTAGATTACATACATATACGTATGTTACACACGTCAGCTGTATGTTCCATACGTCCATCTGTATGTGAGATCCTTAACCACCTACACACAGTTGTTTTCTTTCATACGGAAAGTATGTATAGATGGAACACTTATACGGAAAGTATTATAAAACATACGTTCTCAGCTCTGCAGAATGTTACACTTAGTTGCATGTTAAGTCCAAAAACTACAGGATTTACACATGTAACCTACGTTTATACGTACGCCACATAGTTTTTTCTTCTTAGTGCAGGGGCAACTAAAACAGAATTTTAGAATAGTTTGTATCAGTATTTAAATTAGTGTCATATAATAGCCAGAAATTTGAAAAAAAAATGAAGATATTCACATAATAAATGCTCAAACAGGGCTGGTTTTGACAGTTTTTTTAAACTTTAAAGTGAGGTTTCTCTGCTTCAACGATTTTGGACTTCTATGTTTTTTTCTTCTCGACTTTCTCCGTTCGAAAGAAATGAAATCTAAGTTTTGCATCCCACGATAATGTCGGTTAGGCTAAAAGAGACGGTGATGATGAGAAATGAATAAAAATAGTGCAATGAAGGAAGTGGGAGAAAACGAGAAGGCTTCGAGAAATCCAACCAACACTGTGTTTGTCCACCAACAAGTTCACTTGACGCGAACAGAGATCGAACCAAAGATCCCATGATCCCATGCACCAGAGGTGAACGCTCTATCACTGAGATACTACGGCCCCCTCTCTCTCCGTTTAAGATATTAAACATGTGTATCTATGTTTCCTTATAATTACTTTCAAGCGCTATTGCAACAACTTAGGGATCAAACTTTTGTTGTAAATAATAAATAAAAAACATAACGCGAAATTATATGGTTACTAGTGTAGTGCAACGTTTATATTGATTAAAAAGTGAGTTAAAATAATTACTTCTATCATTTCATTTATATAATATTAGGTGAAAAGTGTCAAGTTCATATGTAGATATCGTGTGAACTACAAAATAATTTTGCAGCACATTTCATTGTCTTCGGTTAATTAAATACAGCAATTTGCTTCAAGATAATATTGTAATGAATTGGTAAAATTGCCTATACGCTGTCTGACAATTTACGCAGCGGCACTTGTTTTTCGTGTTTGAAATGCATTGCCTGTTGCTCTATTGAATCATTTTTTTTTTAATCAAATACGTCAGAGATACGAGGAGTGTTCAGAAAGTAAGGTTACGGGGAGCCTGCAGTGAAACGTGTATATGCAATAAAACATGCAACCAATACAGCTAACAGATAGTACATACATTAGATTATTTTTCAACATAGTCTCCATATCCGTTGAGACGCTTGTTGCATCGTGGGATGATTTTGAAGATTCCCTGCAGGTAAAAATCCTGTTCTTGTGTGTTCATCCACGTTGTCACGAAGTGTTTCACCGCCTCGTCTGAAGTGAAGCGAAAACCTTCTAGGTGCTCCTTCAAGTGCGGGAACAGGTGAAACTCGCTTGGAGCGAGGTTCGCACTGTAGGGCAGGTAGTTGATGATGTTCCAGCGAAACTGCTTCAACAGGGTGGTGACCTTTCGGTGGTTTCCTCTACCAGACCTAAAACTTTCGACACTATTCTGCGACATGCTGACCAGGACATTACTGTCTC
The DNA here is from genome assembly GCF_964235325.1 of Thermobia domestica. Lineage (NCBI taxonomy): Eukaryota > Metazoa > Arthropoda > Insecta > Zygentoma > Lepismatidae > Thermobia > Thermobia domestica. The sequence continues at coordinate 301,542,938 of NC_137458.1, forward strand.
TCCACCAGCTGCCGGTGAATTTTAGCCGCAGGTAGATGTTTCACCCAGAGAAATCGAACAACTAAGCGGACTTCTTCGCAAGATCATTTTTTCCAAACGAGTCGCCATTTTTGTTTACATACAACTAGCGCTGTAGGTGGCTGAGACTCTGCACAGTTGCCAACTCCATGTCTTAAAATTATCACACACTCCTCATTTCTTTGTAACAGACTAAACTCTAGAAATATCAGAGTTGTTACCAGAGTTTCTGATCCTCTCATGCAATAATTATAAAAGCGGATCGGGATAAAACAATGGTAAGCGCCAGCGAAATTAAGATATTAGGTGAAATGGTATGGGATTGGACCACAAAACATTATGAAGGTAGTTTAAGTTTGGACATGTACTTGCAGATAGCATCAGTAGCTTGTTTGGTATGTGTTATTGCATTGTATTGCATAAAAGTAAAAAAAACAAAATTACTTGAAAGTTAAAAAAATGTCGTTTATCTTTGTTTTCCTCTCAGTCGCTTATACAGAGTGTTTCAAAACAACACCGACAACGTTTGGGAGGCGATTCCTCACACCAAGATAAGGCAAAAAGTATAGACCAACCTGGGTGCACAAATGCTTCCTTTCGGAATTATAGGCTACCAAAAAACATGAAAAAAAATAAACTTTAAGGCCCATAGCTCCAAAAATATGGGATGTACCTTAATCGGGTCAAGACTTCACTTAGAAGCTGACGTATTATTTATCAAAATATCCAAGTTTCAGAATCCTGCGGTACTTACGCAACAATTTTTACACAGGTAGTTGGTGAGTACTTCTAATGAAATGCCCGTAGCCAAACTCCCTATATAAAAATTGCTACATGAGTACCTTAGGATTCTGAAGCATGTATTTTTGGATAGTGCACATATTAGTTTCTATGTGAAATGCTGACCCGACTACAGTAGGTCCCATAGTTTTTAGAGCTATGGACCTTTAAAGTTCAGTTTTTCATATTTTCGGCAGCCTATAACTCCGAAAGGAAGCATTTGTGCACCCAGGTTGGTCTATACTTTTTGTCTTACCTTGGTGTCAGAAATCACCTCCCAAATGTTGTCGATGTTGTTCTGAAACACCATGTATTTATCGTATCAGTGTTCAGGATTTTACAGGAAGCGTTTAAAATTTAACACAAAAATTGCGCACACTTACCTTATTCCGAAACTTGAGACTCCTATATCATTTTTGACAATTAAGTTTTCAATTACAAATGTTTACAGGTGAGCCTATCTGGAATAGATAGAACAACGTTTCCTCCTATCTTCCTAATGTGTTTCTAACATAGTTACAAGTATTTACAATAATTCAATTAAACTCAAGAGATGTATGATGGAACTTTATCCAAAAACAATTTGAATAATAATAATAAAGGATAAGCAGTGTTTTTACTGATTGACGATATTTACATTAACTCAGTCAAGTTTCAGACATGGATGTTGAAACTTTAATTAAAGACATTGAATCAATAATAAATAAAGAACAAGTCGGGTTTCTTTAATGGTAGACAACATTCACCCTAACTTAATCAAATTTAAGAGATGAATTTTTAAACTTTGTCCAAAGACAAGTTTGATCAATAATAATTAAAGAATAAATTATGTTTCTTTATGGTAGATAATATTCACAATTACTGAATGAAACTTATGAATAAAGATAGACGGAACTTTGCCCAAAGACAAATTTTATTAATAAGAAACAAAGGATAAGTCATGATTTTATTTTTACGCAATATTCACAAAAATTCAGTCAAATTTAAGAGACGAATGTAGAAACTTTGTCTAAGGACAAATTCAATCAACAATAAACAAAGACTAAAAACAAAGGCTAAAAACCAAGGATAAGTCATAATTTTATTGCTACACAATATTCACAATAATTCAGTCAAATTTAAGAAACGATTGTTGGAACTTTGCCTAGGGACAAATTCAATCAGCAATAAACAAAGGATAAGTCATGATTTTATTGGTACACAATATTCACAAAAATTCAGTCAAATTCAAGAGATGGACGTTGAAACTTTGCCCAAAGACAAATTGAATCAATAATAATCAGAGGATAAATCGTGCTTTTACTGAATGATAATATTCACAATAACTCAATCAAATTTAAAAAACGAATGTTGAAACTTTGCCTAAGGACAAATTCAATCAACAATAAACAAAGGATAAAAATAAAGGATAGGTCATCATTTTATTGCTACACAATATTCACAATAATTCAGTCAAATTTAAGAAACGATTGTTGAAACTTTGCCTAAGGACAAATTCAATCAACAATAAACAAAGACTAAGAACAAAGGATAAGTTATGATTTTATTGCTACACAATATTCACAATAATTCAGTCAAATTTAAGAAACGAATGTTGAAATTTTGCCTAAGGACAAATTCAATCAACAATAAACAAAGGATAAAAATAAAGGATAGGTCATCATTTTATTGCTACACAATATTCACAATAATTCAGTCAAATTTAAGAAACGATTGTTGAAACTTTGCCTAAGGACAAATTCAATCAACAATAAACAAAGACTAAGAACAAAGGATAAGTTATGATTTTATTGCTACACAATATTCACAATAATTCAGTCAAATTTAAGAAACGAATGTTGAAATTTTGCCTAAGGACAAATTCAATCAACAATAAACAAAGGATAAAAATAAAGGATAGGTCATCATTTTATTGCTACACAATATTCACAATAATTCAGTCAAATTTAAGAAACGATTGTTGAAACTTTGCCTAAGGACAAATTCAATCAACAATAAACAAAGGATAAAAATAAAGGATAGGTCATCATTTTATTGCTACACAATATTCACAATAATTCAGTCAAATTTAAGAAACGATTGTTGAAACTTTGCCTAAGGACAAATTCAATCAACAATAAACAAAGGATAAAAATAAAGGATAGGTCATCATTTTATTGCTACACAATATTCACAATAATTCAGTCAAATTTAAGAAACGATTGTTGAAACTTTGCCTAAGGACAAATTCAATCAACAATAAACAAAGACTAAGAACAAAGGATAAGTTATGATTTTATTGCTACACAATATTCACAATAATTCAGTCAAATTTAAGAAACGAATGTTGAAATTTTGCCTAAGGACAAATTCAATCAACAATAAACAAAGGATAAAAATAAAGGATAGGTCATCATTTTATTGCTACACAATATTCACAATAATTCAGTCAAATTTAAGAAACGATTGTTGAAACTTTGCCTAAGGACAAATTCAATCAACAATAAACAAAGGATAAAAATAAAGGATAGGTCATCATTTTATTGCTACACAATATTCACAATAATTCAGTCAAATTTAAGAAACGATTGTTGAAACTTTGCCTAAGGACAAATTCAATCAACAATAAACAAAGGATAAAAATAAAGGATAGGTCATCATTTTATTGCTACACAATATTCACAATAATTCAGTCAAATTTAAGAAACGATTGTTGAAACTTTGCCTAAGGACAAATTCAATCAACAATAAACAAAGGATAAAAATAAAGGATAGGTCATCATTTTATTGCTACACAATATTCACAATAATTCAGTCAAATTTAAAAAACGAATGTTGAAACTTTGCCTAAGGACAAATTCAATCAACAATAAACAAAGGATAAAAATAAAGGATAGGTCATCATTTTATTGCTACACAATATTCACAATAATTCAGTCAAATTTAAGAAACGATTGTTGAAACTTTGCCTAAGGACAAATTCAATCAACAATAAACAAAGACTAAGAACAAAGGATAAGTTATGATTTTATTGCTACACAATATTCACAATAATTCAGTCAAATTTAAGAAACGAATGTTGAAATTTTGCCTAAGGACAAATTCAATCAACAATAAACAAAGGATAAAAATAAAGGATAGGTCATCATTTTATTGCTACACAATATTCACAATAATTCAGTCAAATTTAAGAAACGATTGTTGAAACTTTGCCTAAGGACAAATTCAATCAACAATAAACAAAGGATAAAAATAAAGGATAGGTCATCATTTTATTGCTACACAATATTCACAATAATTCAGTCAAATTTAAGAAACGATTGTTGAAACTTTGCCTAAGGACAAATTCAATCAACAATAAACAAAGGATAAAAATAAAGGATAGGTCATCATTTTATTGCTACACAATATTCACAATAATTCAGTCAAATTTAAGAAACGATTGTTGAAACTTTGCCTAAGGACAAATTCAATCAACAATAAACAAAGACTAAGAACAAAGGATAAGTTATGATTTTATTGCTACATAATATTCACAATAATTCAGTCAAATTTAAGAAACGAATGTTGAAATTTTGCCTAAGGACAAATTCAATCAACAATAAACAAAGGATAAAAATAAAGGATAGGTCATCATTTTATTGCTACACAATATTCACAATAATTCAGTCAAATTTAAGAAACGATTGTTGAAACTTTGCCTAAGGACAAATTCAATCAACAATAAACAAAGACTAAGAACAAAGGATAAGTTATGATTTTATTGCTACACAATATTCACAATAATTCAGTCAAATTTAAGAAACGATTGTTGAAACTTTGCCTAAGGACAAATTCAATCAACAATAAACAAAGACTAAGAACAAAGGATAAGTTATGATTTTATTGCTACACAATATTCACAATAATTCAGTCAAATTTAAGAAACGAATGTTGAAATTTTGCCTAAGGACAAATTCAATCAACAATAAACAAAGGATAAAAAAGGATAAGTCATGATTTTATTGGTACACAATATTCACAAAAATTCAGTCAAATTCAAGAGATGGACGTTGAAACTTTGCCCAAAGACAAATTGAATCAATAATAATCAGAGGATAAATCGTGCTTTTACTGAATGATAATATTCACAATAACTCAATCAAATTTAAAAAACGAATGTTGAAACTTTGCCTAAGGACAAATTCAATCAACAATAAACAAAGGATAAAAATAAAGGATAGGTCATCATTTTATTGCTACACAATATTCACAATAATTCAGTCAAATTTAAGAAACGATTGTTGAAACTTTGCCTAAGGACAAATTCAATCAACAATAAACAAAGACTAAGAACAAAGGATAAGTTATGATTTTATTGCTACACAATATTCACAATAATTCAGTCAAATTTAAGAAACGAATGTTGAAATTTTGCCTAAGGACAAATTCAATCAACAATAAACAAAGGATAAAAATAAAGGATAGGTCATCATTTTATTGCTACACAATATTCACAATAATTCAGTCAAATTTAAGAAACGATTGTTGAAACTTTGCCTAAGGACAAATTCAATCAACAATAAACAAAGGATAAAAATAAAGGATAGGTCATCATTTTATTGCTACACAATATTCACAATAATTCAGTCAAATTTAAGAAACGATTGTTGAAACTTTGCCTAAGGACAAATTCAATCAACAATAAACAAAGGATAAAAATAAAGGATAGGTCATCATTTTATTGCTACACAATATTCACAATAATTCAGTCAAATTTAAGAAACGATTGTTGAAACTTTGCCTAAGGACAAATTCAATCAACAATAAACAAAGGATAAAAATAAAGGATAGGTCATCATTTTATTGCTACACAATATTCACAATAATTCAGTCAAATTTAAAAAACGAATGTTGAAACTTTGCCTAAGGACAAATTCAATCAACAATAAACAAAGGATAAAAATAAAGGATAGGTCATCATTTTATTGCTACACAATATTCACAATAATTCAGTCAAATTTAAGAAACGATTGTTGAAACTTTGCCTAAGGACAAATTCAATCAACAATAAACAAAGACTAAGAACAAAGGATAAGTTATGATTTTATTGCTACACAATATTCACAATAATTCAGTCAAATTTAAGAAACGAATGTTGAAATTTTGCCTAAGGACAAATTCAATCAACAATAAACAAAGGATAAAAATAAAGGATAGGTCATCATTTTATTGCTACACAATATTCACAATAATTCAGTCAAATTTAAGAAACGATTGTTGAAACTTTGCCTAAGGACAAATTCAATCAACAATAAACAAAGGATAAAAATAAAGGATAGGTCATCATTTTATTGCTACACAATATTCACAATAATTCAGTCAAATTTAAGAAACGATTGTTGAAACTTTGCCTAAGGACAAATTCAATCAACAATAAACAAAGGATAAAAATAAAGGATAGGTCATCATTTTATTGCTACACAATATTCACAATAATTCAGTCAAATTTAAGAAACGATTGTTGAAACTTTGCCTAAGGACAAATTCAATCAACAATAAACAAAGGATAAAAATAAAGGATAGGTCATCATTTTATTGCTACACAATATTCACAATAATTCAGTCAAATTTAAAAAACGAATGTTGAAACTTTGCCTAAGGACAAATTCAATCAACAATAAACAAAGGATAAAAATAAAGGATAGGTCATCATTTTATTGCTACACAATATTCACAATAATTCAGTCAAATTTAAGAAACGAATGTTGAAATTTTGCCTAAGGACAAATTCAATCAACAATAAACAAAGACTAAGAACAAAGGATAAGTTATGATTTTATTGCTACACAATATTCACAATAATTCAGTCAAATTTAAGAAACGAATGTTGAAATTTTGCCTAAGGACAAATTCAATCAACAATAAACAAAGGATAAAAATAAAGGATAGGTCATCATTTTATTGCTACACAATATTCACAATAATTCAGTCAAATTTAAGAAACGATTGTTGAAACTTTGCCTAAGGACAAATTCAATCAACAATAAACAAAGACTAAGAACAAAGGATAAGTTATGATTTTATTGCTACACAATATTCACAATAATTCAGTCAAATTTAAGAAACGAATGTTGAAATTTTGCCTAAGGACAAATTCAATCAACAATAAACAAAGGATAAAAATAAAGGATAGGTCATCATTTTATTGCTACACAATATTCACAATAATTCAGTCAAATTTAAGATACGATTGTTGAAACTTTGCCTAAGGACAAATTCAATCAACAATAAACAAAGGATAAAAATAAAGGATAGGTCATCATTTTATTGCTACACAATATTCACAATAATTCAGTCAAATTTAAGAAACGATTGTTGAAACTTTGCCTAAGGACAAATTCAATCAACAATAAACAAAGACTAAGAACAAAGGATAAGTTATGATTTTATTGCTACACAATATTCACAATAATTCAGTCAAATTTAAGAAACGAATGTTGAAATTTTGCCTAAGGACAAATTCAATCAACAATAAACAAAGGATAAAAATAAAGGATAGGTCATCATTTTATTGCTACACAATATTCACAATAATTCAGTCAAATTTAAGAAACGATTGTTGAAACTTTGCCTAAGGACAAATTCAATCAACAATAAACAAAGACTAAGAACAAAGGATAAGTTATGATTTTATTGCTACACAATATTCACAATAATTCAGTCAAATTTAAGAAACGATTGTTGAAACTTTGCCTAAGGACAAATTCAATCAACAATAAACAAAGACTAAGAACAAAGGATAAGTTATGATTTTATTGCTACACAATATTCACAATAATTCAGTCAAATTTAAGAAACGAATGTTGAAATTTTGCCTAAGGACAAATTCAATCAACAATAAACAAAGGATAAAAAAGGATAAGTCATGATTTTATTGGTACACAATATTCACAAAAATTCAGTCAAATTCAAGAGATGGACGTTGAAACTTTGCCCAAAGACAAATTGAATCAATAATAATCAGAGGATAAATCGTGCTTTTACTGAATGATAATATTCACAATAACTCAATCAAATTTAAAAAACGAATGTTGAAACTTTGCCTAAGGACAAATTCAATCAACAATACACAAAGGATAAAAATAAAGGATAGGTCATCATTTTATTGCTACACAATATTCACAATAATTCAGTCAAATTTAAGAAACGATTGTTGAAACTTTGCCTAAGGACAAATTCAATCAACAATAAACAAAGACTAAGAACAAAGGATAAGTTATGATTTTATTGCTACACAATATTCACAATAATTCAGTCAAATTTAAGAAACGAATGTTGAAATTTTGCCTAAGGACAAATTCAATCAACAATAAACAAAGGATAAAAATAAAGGATAGGTCATCATTTTATTGCTACACAATATTCACAATAATTCAGTCAAATTTAAGAAACGATTGTTGAAACTTTGCCTAAGGACAAATTCAATCAACAATAAACAAAGACTAAGAACAAAGGATAAGTTATGATTTTATTGCTACACAATATTCACAATAATTCAGTCAAATTTAAGAAACGAATGTTGAAATTTTGCCTAAGGACAAATTCAATCAACAATAAACAAAGGATAAAAATAAAGGATAGGTCATCATTTTATTGCTACACAATATTCACAATAATTCAGTCAAATTTAAGAAACGATTGTTGAAACTTTGCCTAAGGACAAATTCAATCAACAATAAACAAAGGATAAAAATAAAGGATAGGTCATCATTTTATTGCTACACAATATTCACAATAATTCAGTCAAATTTAAGAAACGATTGTTGACACTTTGCCTAAGGACAAATTCAATCAACAATAAACAAAGACTAAGAACAAAGGATAAGTTATGATTTTATTGCTACACAATATTCACAATAATTCAGTCAAATTTAAGAAACGAATGTTGAAATTTTGCCTAAGGACAAATTCAATCAACAATAAACAAAGGATAAAAATAAAGGATAGGTCATCATTTTATTGCTACACAATATTCACAATAATTCAGTCAAATTTAAGAAACGATTGTTGAAACTTTGCCTAAGGACAAATTCAATCAACAATAAACAAAGACTAAGAACAAAGGATAAGTTATGATTTTATTGCTACACAATATTCACAATAATTCAGTCAAATTTAAGAAACGAATGTTGAAATTTTGCCTAAGGACAAATTCAATCAACAATAAACAAAGGATAAAAAAGGATAAGTCATGATTTTATTGGTACACAATATTCACAAAAATTCAGTCAAATTCAAGAGATGGACGTTGAAACTTTGCCCAAAGACAAATTGAATCAATAATAATCAGAGGATAAATCGTGCTTTTACTGAATGATAATATTCACAATAACTCAATCAAATTTAAAAAATGAATGTTGAAACTTTGCCTAAGGACAAATTCAATCAACAATAAACAAAGGATAAAAATAAAGGATAGGTCATCATTTTATTGCTACACAATATTCAGAATAATTCAGTCAAATTTAAGAAACGATTGTTGAAACTTTGCCTAAGGACAAATTCAATCAACAATAAACAAAGACTAAGAACAAAGGATAAGTTATGATTTTATTGCTACACAATATTCACAATAATTCAGTCAAATTTAAGAAACGAATGTTGAAATTTTGCCTAAGGACAAATTCAATCAACAATAAACAAAGGATAAAAATAAAGGATAGGTCATCATTTTATTGCTACACAATATTCACAATAATTCAGTCAAATTTAAGAAACGATTGTTGAAACTTTGCCTAAGGACAAATTCAATCAACAATAAACAAAGGATAAAAATAAAGGATAGGTCATCATTTTATTGCTACACAATATTCACAATAATTCAGTCAAATTTAAGAAACGATTGTTGAAACTTTGCCTAAGGACAAATTCAATCAACAATAAACAAAGGATAAAAATAAAGGATAGGTCATCATTTTATTGCTACACAATATTCACAATAATTCAGTCAAATTTAAGAAACGATTGTTGAAACTTTGCCTAAGGACAAATTCAATCAACAATAAACAAAGGATAAAAATAAAGGATAGGTCATCATTTTATTGCTACACAATATTCACAATAATTCAGTCAAATTTAAAAAACGAATGTTGAAACTTTGCCTAAGGACAAATTCAATCAACAATAAACAAAGGATAGGTCATCATTTTATTGCTACACAATATTCACAATAATTCAGTCAAATTTAAGAAACGATTGTTGAAACTTTGCCTAAGGACAAATTCAATCAACAATAAACAAAGACTAAGAACAAAGGATAAGTTATGATTTTATTGCTACACAATATTCACAATAATTCAGTCAAATTTAAGAAACGAATGTTGAAATTTTGCCTAAGGACAAATTCAATCAACAATAAACAAAGGATAAAAATAAAGGATAGGTCATCATTTTATTGCTACACAATATTCACAATAATTCAGTCAAATTTAAGAAACGATTGTTGAAACTTTGCCTAAGGACAAATTCAATCAACAATAAACAAAGACTAAGAACAAAGGATAAGTTATGATTTTATTGCTACACAATATTCACAATAATTCAGTCAAATTTAAGAAACGAATGTTGAAATTTTGCCTAAGGACAAATTCAATCAACAATAAACAAAGGATAAAAATAAAGGATAGGTCATCATTTTATTGCTACACAATATTCACAATAATTCAGTCAAATTTAAGAAACGATTGTTGAAACTTTGCCTAAGGACAAATTCAATCAACAATAAACAAAGGATAAAAATAAAGGATAGGTCATCATTTTATTGCTACACAATATTCACAATAATTCAGTCAAATTTAAGAAACGATTGTTGAAACTTTGCCTAAGGACAAATTCAATCAACAATAAACAAAGACTAAGAACAAAGGATAAGTTATGATTTTATTGCTACACAATATTCACAATAATTCAGTCAAATTTAAGAAACGAATGTTGAAATTTTGCCTAAGGACAAATTCAATCAACAATAAACAAAGGATAAAAATAAAGGATAGGTCATCATTTTATTGCTACACAATATTCACAATAATTCAGTCAAATTTAAGAAACGATTGTTGAAACTTTGCCTAAGGACAAATTCAATCAACAATAAACAAAGACTAAGAACAAAGGATAAGTTATGATTTTATTGCTACACAATATTCACAATAATTCAGTCAAATTTAAGAAACGAATGTTGAAATTTTGCCTAAGGACAAATTCAATCAACAATAAACAAAGGATAAAAATAAAGGATAGGTCATCATTTTATTGCTACACAATATTCACAATAATTCAGTCAAATTTAAGATACGATTGTTGAAACTTTGCCTAAGGACAAATTCAATCAACAATAAACAAAGGATAAAAATAAAGGATAGGTCATCATTTTATTGCTACACAATATTCACAATAATTCAGTCAAATTTAAGAAACGATTGTTGAAACTTTGCCTAAGGACAAATTCAATCAACAATAAACAAAGACTAAGAACAAAGGATAAGTTATGATTTTATTGCTACACAATATTCACAATAATTCAGTCAAATTTAAGAAACGAATGTTGAAATTTTGCCTAAGGACAAATTCAATCAACAATAAACAAAGGATAAAAATAAAGGATAGGTCATCATTTTATTGCTACACAATATTCACAATAATTCAGTCAAATTTAAGAAACGATTGTTGAAACTTTGCCTAAGGACAAATTCAATCAACAATAAACAAAGACTAAGAACAAAGGATAAGTTATGATTTTATTGCTACACAATATTCACAATAATTCAGTCAAATTTAAGAAACGATTGTTGAAACTTTGCCTAAGGACAAATTCAATCAACAATAAACAAAGACTAAGAACAAAGGATAAGTTATGATTTTATTGCTACACAATATTCACAATAATTCAGTCAAATTTAAGAAACGAATGTTGAAATTTTGCCTAAGGACAAATTCAATCAACAATAAACAAAGGATAAAAAAGGATAAGTCATGATTTTATTGGTACACAATATTCACAAAAATTCAGTCAAATTCAAGAGATGGACGTTGAAACTTTGCCCAAAGACAAATTGAATCAATAATAATCAGAGGATAAATCGTGCTTTTACTGAATGATAATATTCACAATAACTCAATCAAATTTAAAAAACGAATGTTGAAACTTTGCCTAAGGACAAATTCAATCAACAATACACAAAGGATAAAAATAAAGGATAGGTCATCATTTTATTGCTACACAATATTCACAATAATTCAGTCAAATTTAAGAAACGATTGTTGAAACTTTGCCTAAGGACAAATTCAATCAACAATAAACAAAGACTAAGAACAAAGGATAAGTTATGATTTTATTGCTACACAATATTCACAATAATTCAGTCAAATTTAAGAAACGAATGTTGAAATTTTGCCTAAGGACAAATTCAATCAACAATAAACAAAGGATAAAAATAAAGGATAGGTCATCATTTTATTGCTACACAATATTCACAATAATTCAGTCAAATTTAAGAAACGATTGTTGAAACTTTGCCTAAGGACAAATTCAATCAACAATAAACAAAGACTAAGAACAAAGGATAAGTTATGATTTTATTGCTACACAATATTCACAATAATTCAGTCAAATTTAAGAAACGAATGTTGAAATTTTGCCTAAGGACAAATTCAATCAACAATAAACAAAGGATAAAAATAAAGGATAGGTCATCATTTTATTGCTACACAATATTCACAATAATTCAGTCAAATTTAAGAAACGATTGTTGAAACTTTGCCTAAGGACAAATTCAATCAACAATAAACAAAGGATAAAAATAAAGGATAGGTCATCATTTTATTGCTACACAATATTCACAATAATTCAGTCAAATTTAAGAAACGATTGTTGACACTTTGCCTAAGGACAAATTCAATCAACAATAAACAAAGGATAAAAATAAAGGATAGGTCATCATTTTATTGCTACACAATATTCACAATAATTCAGTCAAATTTAAGATACGATTGTTGAAACTTTGCCTAAGGACAAATTCAATCAACAATAAACAAAGGATAAAAATAAAGGATAGGTCATCATTTTATTGCTACACAATATTCACAATAATTCAGTCAAATTTAAGAAACGATTGTTGAAACTTTGCCTAAGGACAAATTCAATCAACAATAAACAAAGACTAAGAACAAAGGATAAGTTATGATTTTATTGCTACACAATATTCACAATAATTCAGTCAAATTTAAGAAACGAATGTTGAAATTTTGCCTAAGGACAAATTCAATCAACAATAAACAAAGGATAAAAATAAAGGATAGGTCATCATTTTATTGCTACACAATATTCACAATAATTCAGTCAAATTTAAGAAACGATTGTTGAAACTTTGCCTAAGGACAAATTCAATCAACAATAAACAAAGACTAAGAACAAAGGATAAGTTATGATTTTATTGCTACACAATATTCACAATAATTCAGTCAAATTTAAGAAACGATTGTTGAAACTTTGCCTAAGGACAAATTCAATCAACAATAAACAAAGACTAAGAACAAAGGATAAGTTATGATTTTATTGCTACACAATATTCACAATAATTCAGTCAAATTTAAGAAACGAATGTTGAAATTTTGCCTAAGGACAAATTCAATCAACAATAAACAAAGGATAAAAAAGGATAAGTCATGATTTTATTGGTACACAATATTCACAAAAATTCAGTCAAATTCAAGAGATGGACGTTGAAACTTTGCCCAAAGACAAATTGAATCAATAATAATCAGAGGATAAATCGTGCTTTTACTGAATGATAATATTCACAATAACTCAATCAAATTTAAAAAACGAATGTTGAAACTTTGCCTAAGGACAAATTCAATCAACAATACACAAAGGATAAAAATAAAGGATAGGTCATCATTTTATTGCTACACAATATTCACAATAATTCAGTCAAATTTAAGAAACGATTGTTGAAACTTTGCCTAAGGACAAATTCAATCAACAATAAACAAAGACTAAGAACAAAGGATAAGTTATGATTTTATTGCTACACAATATTCACAATAATTCAGTCAAATTTAAGAAACGAATGTTGAAATTTTGCCTAAGGACAAATTCAATCAACAATAAACAAAGGATAAAAATAAAGGATAGGTCATCATTTTATTGCTACACAATATTCACAATAATTCAGTCAAATTTAAGAAACGATTGTTGAAACTTTGCCTAAGGACAAATTCAATCAACAATAAACAAAGACTAAGAACAAAGGATAAGTTATGATTTTATTGCTACACAATATTCACAATAATTCAGTCAAATTTAAGAAACGAATGTTGAAATTTTGCCTAAGGACAAATTCAATCAACAATAAACAAAGGATAAAAATAAAGGATAGGTCATCATTTTATTGCTACACAATATTCACAATAATTCAGTCAAATTTAAGAAACGATTGTTGAAACTTTGCCTAAGGACAAATTCAATCAACAATAAACAAAGGATAAAAATAAAGGATAGGTCATCATTTTATTGCTACACAATATTCACAATAATTCAGTCAAATTTAAGAAACGATTGTTGACACTTTGCCTAAGGACAAATTCAATCAACAATAAACAAAGACTAAGAACAAAGGATAAGTTATGATTTTATTGCTACACAATATTCACAATAATTCAGTCAAATTTAAGAAACGAATGTTGAAATTTTGCCTAAGGACAAATTCAATCAACAATAAACAAAGGATAAAAATAAAGGATAGGTCATCATTTTATTGCTACACAATATTCACAATAATTCAGTCAAATTTAAGAAACGATTGTTGAAACTTTGCCTAAGGACAAATTCAATCAACAATAAACAAAGACTAAGAACAAAGGATAAGTTATGATTTTATTGCTACACAATATTCACAATAATTCAGTCAAATTTAAGAAACGAATGTTGAAATTTTGCCTAAGGACAAATTCAATCAACAATAAACAAAGGATAAAAAAGGATAAGTCATGATTTTATTGGTACACAATATTCACAAAAATTCAGTCAAATTCAAGAGATGGACGTTGAAACTTTGCCCAAAGACAAATTGAATCAATAATAATCAGAGGATAAATCGTGCTTTTACTGAATGATAATATTCACAATAACTCAATCAAATTTAAAAAATGAATGTTGAAACTTTGCCTAAGGACAAATTCAATCAACAATAAACAAAGGATAAAAATAAAGGATAGGTCATCATTTTATTGCTACACAATATTCAGAATAATTCAGTCAAATTTAAGAAACGATTGTTGAAACTTTGCCTAAGGACAAATTCAATCAACAATAAACAAAGACTAAGAACAAAGGATAAGTTATGATTTTATTGCTACACAATATTCACAATAATTCAGTCAAATTTAAGAAACGAATGTTGAAATTTTGCCTAAGGACAAATTCAATCAACAATAAACAAAGGATAAAAATAAAGGATAGGTCATCATTTTATTGCTACACAATATTCACAATAATTCAGTCAAATTTAAGAAACGATTGTTGAAACTTTGCCTAAGGACAAATTCAATCAACAATAAACAAAGGATAAAAATAAAGGATAGGTCATCATTTTATTGCTACACAATATTCACAATAATTCAGTCAAATTTAAGAAACGATTGTTGAAACTTTGCCTAAGGACAAATTCAATCAACAATAAACAAAGGATAAAAATAAAGGATAGGTCATCATTTTATTGCTACACAATATTCACAATAATTCAGTCAAATTTAAGAAACGATTGTTGAAACTTTGCCTAAGGACAAATTCAATCAACAATAAACAAAGGATAAAAATAAAGGATAGGTCATCATTTTATTGCTACACAATATTCACAATAATTCAGTCAAATTTAAAAAACGAATGTTGAAACTTTGCCTAAGGACAAATTCAATCAACAATAAACAAAGGATAGGTCATCATTTTATTGCTACACAATATTCACAATAATTCAGTCAAATTTAAGAAACGATTGTTGAAACTTTGCCTAAGGACAAATTCAATCAACAATAAACAAAGACTAAGAACAAAGGATAAGTTATGATTTTATTGCTACACAATATTCACAATAATTCAGTCAAATTTAAGAAACGAATGTTGAAATTTTGCCTAAGGACAAATTCAATCAACAATAAACAAAGGATAAAAATAAAGGATAGGTCATCATTTTATTGCTACACAATATTCACAATAATTCAGTCAAATTTAAGAAACGATTGTTGAAACTTTGCCTAAGGACAAATTCAATCAACAATAAACAAAGACTAAGAACAAAGGATAAGTTATGATTTTATTGCTACACAATATTCACAATAATTCAGTCAAATTTAAGAAACGAATGTTGAAATTTTGCCTAAGGACAAATTCAATCAACAATAAACAAAGGATAAAAATAAAGGATAGGTCATCATTTTATTGCTACACAATATTCACAATAATTCAGTCAAATTTAAGAAACGATTGTTGAAACTTTGCCTAAGGACAAATTCAATCAACAATAAACAAAGGATAAAAATAAAGGATAGGTCATCATTTTATTGCTACACAATATTCACAATAATTCAGTCAAATTTAAGAAACGATTGTTGAAACTTTGCCTAAGGACAAATTCAATCAACAATAAACAAAGACTAAGAACAAAGGATAAGTTATGATTTTATTGCTACACAATATTCACAATAATTCAGTCAAATTTAAGAAACGAATGTTGAAATTTTGCCTAAGGACAAATTCAATCAACAATAAACAAAGGATAAAAATAAAGGATAGGTCATCATTTTATTGCTACACAATATTCACAATAATTCAGTCAAATTTAAGAAACGATTGTTGAAACTTTGCCTAAGGACAAATTCAATCAACAATAAACAAAGACTAAGAACAAAGGATAAGTTATGATTTTATTGCTACACAATATTCACAATAATTCAGTCAAATTTAAGAAACGAATGTTGAAATTTTGCCTAAGGACAAATTCAATCAACAATAAACAAAGGATAAAAATAAAGGATAGGTCATCATTTTATTGCTACACAATATTCACAATAATTCAGTCAAATTTAAGAAACGATTGTTGAAACTTTGCCTAAGGACAAATTCAATCAACAATAAACAAAGGATAAAAATAAAGGATAGGTCATCATTTTATTGCTACACAATATTCACAATAATTCAGTCAAATTTAAGAAACGATTGTTGAAACTTTGCCTAAGGACAAATTCAATCAACAATAAACAAAGACTAAGAACAAAGGATAAGTTATGATTTTATTGCTACACAATATTCACAATAATTCAGTCAAATTTAAGAAACGAATGTTGAAATTTTGCCTAAGGACAAATTCAATCAACAATAAACAAAGGATAAAAATAAAGGATAGGTCATCATTTTATTGCTACACAATATTCACAATAATTCAGTCAAATTTAAGAAACGATTGTTGAAACTTTGCCTAAGGACAAATTCAATCAACAATAAACAAAGGATAAAAATAAAGGATAGGTCATCATTTTATTGCTACACAATATTCACAATAATTCAGTCAAATTTAAAAAACGAATGTTGAAACTTTGCCTAAGGACAAATTCAATCAACAATAAACAAAGGATAGGTCATCATTTTATTGCTACACAATATTCACAATAATTCAGTCAAATTTAAGAAACGATTGTTGAAACTTTGCCTAAGGACAAATTCAATCAACAATAAACAAAGACTAAGAACAAAGGATAAGTTATGATTTTATTGCTACACAATATTCACAATAATTCAGTCAAATTTAAGAAACGAATGTTGAAATTTTGCCTAAGGACAAATTCAATCAACAATAAACAAAGGATAAAAATAAAGGATAGGTCATCATTTTATTGCTACACAATATTCACAATAATTCAGTCAAATTTAAGAAACGATTGTTGAAACTTTGCCTAAGGACAAATTCAATCAACAATAAACAAAGACTAAGAACAAAGGATAAGTTATGATTTTATTGCTACACAATATTCACAATAATTCAGTCAAATTTAAGAAACGAATGTTGAAATTTTGCCTAAGGACAAATTCAATCAACAATAAACAAAGGATAAAAATAAAGGATAGGTCATCATTTTATTGCTACACAATATTCACAATAATTCAGTCAAATTTAAGAAACGATTGTTGAAACTTTGCCTAAGGACAAATTCAATCAACAATAAACAAAGGATAAAAATAAAGGATAGGTCATCATTTTATTGCTACACAATATTCACAATAATTCAGTCAAATTTAAGAAACGATTGTTGAAACTTTGCCTAAGGACAAATTCAATCAACAATAAACAAAGACTAAGAACAAAGGATAAGTTATGATTTTATTGCTACACAATATTCACAATAATTCAGTCAAATTTAAGAAACGAATGTTGAAATTTTGCCTAAGGACAAATTCAATCAACAATAAACAAAGGATAAAAATAAAGGATAGGTCATCATTTTATTGCTACACAATATTCACAATAATTCAGTCAAATTTAAGAAACGATTGTTGAAACTTTGCCTAAGGACAAATTCAATCAACAATAAACAAAGACTAAGAACAAAGGATAAGTTATGATTTTATTGCTACACAATATTCACAATAATTCAGTCAAATTTAAGAAACGAATGTTGAAATTTTGCCTAAGGACAAATTCAATCAACAATAAACAAAGGATAAAAATAAAGGATAGGTCATCATTTTATTGCTACACAATATTCACAATAATTCAGTCAAATTTAAGAAACGATTGTTGAAACTTTGCCTAAGGACAAATTCAATCAACAATAAACAAAGGATAAAAATAAAGGATAGGTCATCATTTTATTGCTACACAATATTCACAATAATTCAGTCAAATTTAAGAAACGATTGTTGAAACTTTGCCTAAGGACAAATTCAATCAACAATAAACAAAGACTAAGAACAAAGGATAAGTTATGATTTTATTGCTACACAATATTCACAATAATTCAGTCAAATTTAAGAAACGAATGTTGAAATTTTGCCTAAGGACAAATTCAATCAACAATAAACAAAGGATAAAAATAAAGGATAGGTCATCATTTTATTGCTACACAATATTCACAATAATTCAGTCAAATTTAAGAAACGATTGTTGAAACTTTGCCTAAGGACAAATTCAATCAACAATAAACAAAGGATAAAAATAAAGGATAGGTCATCATTTTATTGCTACACAATATTCACAATAATTCAGTCAAATTTAAGAAACGATTGTTGAAACTTTGCCTAAGGACAAATTCAATCAACAATAAACAAAGGATAAAAATAAAGGATAGGTCATCATTTTATTGCTACACAATATTCACAATAATTCAGTCAAATTTAAGAAACGATTGTTGGAACTTTGCCTAAGGACAAATTCAATCAACAATAAACAAAGACTAAGAACAAAGGATAAGTTATGATTTTATTGCTACACAATATTCACAATAATTCAGTCAAATTTAAGAAACGAATGTTGAAATTTTGCCTAAGGACAAATTCAATCAACAATAAACAAAGGATAAAAATAAAGGATAGGTCATCATTTTATTGCTACACAATATTCACAATAATTCAGTCAAATTTAAGAAACGATTGTTGAAACTTTGCCTAAGGACAAATTCAATCAACAATAAACAAAAGATAAAAATAAAGGATAGGTCATCATTTTATTGCTACACAATATTCACAATAATTCAGTCAAATTTAAGAAACGATTGTTGAAACTTTGCCTAAGGACAAATTCAATCAACAATAAACAAAGACTAAGAACAAAGGATAAGTTATGATTTTATTGCTACACAATATTCACAATAATTCAGTCAAATTTAAGAAACGAATGTTGAAATTTTGCCTAAGGACAAATTCAATCAACAATAAACAAAGGCTAAAAATAAAGGATAGGTCATCATTTTATTGCTACACAATATTCACAATAACTCAGTCAAATTTAAGAGACGAATGTAGAAACTTTGCCTAAGGACAAATTCAATCAACAATAAACAAAGACTAAAAAAGAAGGATAAGTCATGATTTTATTGTGACACAATATCAAGAGATGGACGTTGAAACTTTGTCCAGACAAATTGAATCAATAATAATCAGAGGATAAATCGTGCTTTTACTGGATGATAATATTCACAATAGCTCAATCAAATTTAAAAGACGAATGTTGAAACTTTGCCTAAGGACAAATTCAATCAACAATAAACAAAGGCAAAATACAAAGGATAAATCATGATTTTATTGCTGCACAATATTCACAATAACTCAGTCAAATTTAAGAAACGATTGTTGAAACTTTGCCTAAGGACAAATTCAATCAACAATAAACAAAGGCTAAAAATAAAGGATAGGTCATCATTTTATTGCTACACAATATTCACAATAACTCAGTCAAATTTAAGAAACGATTGTTGGAACTTTGCCTAGGGACAAATTCAATCAGCAATAAACAAAGGATAAGTCATGATTTTATTGGTACACAATATTCACAAAAATTCAGTCAAATTCAAGAGATGGACGTTGAAACTTTGCCCAAAGACAAATTGAATCAATAATAATCAGAGGATAAATCGTGCTTTTACTGAATGATAATATTCAGAATAACTCAATCAAATTTAAAAAACGAATGTTGAAACTTTGCCTAAGGACAAATTCAATCAACAATAAACAAAGGCTAAAAACAAAGGTTAAATCATGATTTTATTGCTGCGCAATATTCACAATAACTCAGTCAAATTTAAGAAACGATTGTTGAAACTTTGCCTAGGGACAGATTCAATCAGCAATAAACAAAGGATAAGCCATGATTTTATTGGTACACAATATTCACAAAAATTCAGTCAAATTCAAGAGATGGACGTTGAAACTTTGCCCAAAGACAAATTGAATCAATAATAATCAGAGGATAAATCGTGCTTTTACTGAATGATAATATTCACAATAACTCAATCAAATTTAAAAGACGAATGTTGAAACTTTGCCTAAGGACAAATTCAATCAACAATAAACAAAGGCTAAAAACAAAGGATAAGTTATGATTTTATTGCTACACAATATTCACAATAATTCAGTCAAATTTAAGAAACGAATGTTGAAATTTTGCCTAAGGACAAATTCAATCAACAATAAACAAAGGCTAAAAATAAAGGATAGGTCATCATTTTATTGCTACACAATATTCACAATAATTCAGTCAAATTTAAAAAACGAATGTTGAAACTTTGCCTAAGGACAAATTCAATCAACAATAAACAAAGACTAAGAACAAAGGATAAGTTATGATTTTATTGCTACACAATATTCACAATAATTCAGTCAAATTTAAGAAACGATTGTTGAAACTTTGCCTAAGGACAAATTCAATCAACAATAAACAAAGGATAAAAAAGGATAAGTCATGATTTTATTGGAACACAATATTCACAAAAACTCGGTCAAAGTCAAGCGATGGACGTTGAAACTTTGCTCAAAGACAAATTGAATCAATAATAATCAGAGGATAAATCGTGCTTTTACTGAATGATAATATTCACAATAACTCAATCAAATTTAAAAAACGAATGTTGAAACTTTGCCTAGGGACAAATTCAATCAACAATAAACAAAGGCTAAAAATAAAGGATAGGTCATCATTTTATTGCTACACAATATTCACAATAACTCAGTCAAATTTAAGAAACGATTGTTGGAACTTTGCCTAGGGACAAATTCAATCAGCAATAAACAAAGGATAAGTCATGATTTTATTGGTACACAATATTCACAAAAATTCAGTCAAATTCAAGAGATGGACGTTGAAACTTTGCCCAAAGACAAATTGAATCAATAATAATCAGAGGATAAATCGTGCTTTTACTGAATGATAATATTCACAATAACTCAATCAAATTTAAAAGACGAATGTTGAAACTTTGCCTAAGGACAAATTCAATCAACAATTATCAAAGGCTAAAAACAAAGGATAAGTTATGATTTTATTGCTACACAATATTCACAATAATTCAGTCAAATTTAAGAAACGAATGTTGAAATTTTGCCTAAGGACAAATTCAATCAACAATAAACAAAGGCTAAAAATAAAGGATAGGTCATCATTTTATTGCTACACAATATTCACAATAACTCAGTCAAATTTAAGAGACGAATGTAGAAACTTTGCCTAAGGACAAATTCAATCAACAATAAACAAAGACTAAAAATGAAGGATAAGTCATGATTTTATTGTTACACAATATCAAGAGATGGACGTTGAAACTTTGTCCAGACAAATTGAATCAATAATAATCAGAGGATAAATCGTGCTTTTACTGGATGATAATATTCACAATAGCTCAATCAAATTTAAAAGACGAATGTTGAAACTTTGCCTAAGGACAAATTCAATCAACAATAAACAAAGGCTAAAAACAAAGGATAAGTTATGATTTTATTGCTACACAATATTCACAATAATTCAGTCAAATTTAAGAAACGAATGTTGAAATTTTGCCTAAGGACAAATTCAATCAACAATAAACAAAGGCTAAAAATAAAGGATAGGTCATCATTTTATTGCTACACAATATTCACAATAACTCAGTCAAATTTAAGAGACGAATGTAGAAACTTTGCCTAAGGACAAATTCAATCAACAATAAACAAAGACTAAAAATGAAGGATAAGTCATGATTTTATTGTTACACAATATCAAGAGATGGACGTTGAAACTTTGTCCAGACAAATTGAATCAATAATAATCAGAGGATAAATCGTGCTTTTACTGGATGATAATATTCACAATAGCTCAATCAAATTTAAAAGACGAATGTTGAAACTTTGCCTAAGGACAAATTCAATCAACAATAAACAAAGGCTAAAGACAAAGGATAAATCATGATTTTATTGCTGCACAATATTCACAATAACTCAGTCAAATTTAAGAAACGATTGTTGAAACTTTGCCTAAGGACAAATTCAATCAACAATAAACAAAGGCTAAAAATAAAGGATAGGTCATCATTTTATTGCTACACAATATTCACAATAACTCAGTCAAATTTAAGAAACGATTGTTGGAACTTTGCCTAGGGACAAATTCAATCAGCAATAAACAAAGGATAAGTCATGATTTTATTGGTACACAATATTCACAAAAATTCAGTCAAATTCAAGAGATGGACGTTGAAACTTTGCCCAAAGACAAATTGAATCAATAATAATCAGAGGATAAATCGTGCTTTTACTGAATGATAATATTCACAATAACTCAATCAAATTTAAAAGACGAATGTTGAAACTTTGCCTAAGGACAAATTCAATCAACAATAAACAAAGGCTAAAAACAAAGGATAAATTATGATTTTATTGCTACACAATATTCACAATAATTCAGTCAAATTTAAGAAACGAATGTTGAAATTTTGCCTAAGGACAAATTCAATCAACAATAAACAAAGGCTAAAAATAAAGGATAGGTCATCATTTTATTGCTACACAATATTCACAATAACTCAGTCAAATTTAAGAGACGAATGTAGAAACTTTGCCTAAGGACAAATTCAATCAACAATAAACAAAGACTAAAAATGAAGGATAAGTCATGATTTTATTGTTACACAATATCAAGAGATGGACGTTGAAACTTTGTCCAGACAAATTGAATCAATAATAATCAGAGGATAAATCGTGCTTTTACTGGATGATAATATTCACAATAGCTCAATCAAATTTAAAAGACGAATGTTGAAACTTTGCCTAAGGACAAATTCAATCAACAATAAACAAAGGCTAAAAACAAAGGATAAGTTATGATTTTATTGCTACACAATATTCACAATAATTCAGTCAAATTTAAGAAACGAATGTTGAAATTTTGCCTAAGGACAAATTCAATCAACAATAAACAAAGGCTAAAAATAAAGGATAGGTCATCATTTTATTGCTACACAATATTCACAATAACTCAGTCAAATTTAAGAGACGAATGTAGAAACTTTGCCTAAGGACAAATTCAATCAACAATAAACAAAGACTAAAAATGAAGGATAAGTCATGATTTTATTGTTACACAATATCAAGAGATGGACGTTGAAACTTTGTCCAGACAAATTGAATCAATAATAATCAGAGGATAAATCGTGCTTTTACTGGATGATAATATTCACAATAGCTCAATCAAATTTAAAAGACGAATGTTGAAACTTTGCCTAAGGACAAATTCAATCAACAATAAACAAAGGCTAAAGACAAAGGATAAATCATGATTTTATTGCTGCACAATATTCACAATAACTCAGTCAAATTTAAGAAACGATTGTTGAAACTTTGCCTAAGGACAAATTCAATCAACAATAAACAAAGACTAAAAATGAAGGATAAGTCATGATTTTATTGGTACATAATATTAAGAGAAGGACGTTGAAACTTTGCCCAAAGACAAATGGAATCAATAATAATCGAAGGATAAATTGTGCTTTTACTGATTGATGATAGTCTATTCACAATAACTCAGTCACATTAAAGAGATAGACTTTGAAACATCGTTTATTGGTTGTGCGATTATTTTAGTCCTAAAGCAAGTCATTTCGGAGTTACCGCTTCTGAAAGTTCTCTAGTTATGCCTTTAGGGGCTAAGCTCGCATTTCGTGGAGGCGGGTGAGACTTTTGTTGGAAAGTATTTCAAAACACTGATGCTAATAAAATTATTTTTTAAAAAAAAAACATAAATTTTCGAAAAGTAATGTTTAAAGCACACTTCATATTGTGTTAACTTGAGAATATTTTTTGCAAGCCTATGTAATTGGTTATTTTTGGAGTCAATAATTTATTGAAGGAAGGTAAAATTTGAGGCGTTCAGAACACAATAGATCCAAATCGAATTTCAATATTTCAATTTTCAATGTTCAGTTTTGTTCAGCAAATGAATTCTATTTCAATGAATTCTGTTTCTAATAATATCTTCACAGTCAAGAGTCCAAAATAAATGTAACTAAAGCCATGCGAAAGGGCGTGGGATAGTTTCATATGACATCCGCAAGAGAGGGGCGTCAGTGGGACAGGAGAGCAAACTTTGCCTACGGGCAAAGTGGGACAGGAAAGCAGACCCATCCGCACTCTAGATTTCAGATTTTTGGGGCAGTAAGGCAGTTTTAGAAATCTTTTTATAAACAAAGTCCAACAGAACAAGCTTGAGGTCCTTACACCGAATAAATACGGAGAACATACAGATGATTTAAACTGGAAAGACACTTAGGGCTAATTTCTAGAATTTTAAGTAGGCCCGAAACTCGAAAGTGGAGCCACCTTTAGAATCCTTGGGCCAAAAAATATGTAAGAGAGCAATATAGGCCTATAGTTCCTTACGGCCAATGGAAATAGAGTATAACCGATCAAAATCCTTTATCTATTCGGTGTAAGAACTTCAAATTTTTTACGTTGGACTTTGCTCCGAAACAGGTTTCTAAATCTGCATTACTGTCCCCAAAATCTGAGATTCAGGGTAAGGGGCAGATGACTTCTAAGCGAAGTGCCCTTCTTTAGCGGCAATTATATAAAATTCTAGATTGCATCTTGTCATGTAGTTTTTCTTTCTTTCATCTCGGATTCGTGGTTGTGGATATATGATGTTTTCCGTTGGTGTATTCTTTTGGACACACCCTGTATTTATTTAACGTAATTATGTATCATTGACTATGACATTCGGAGCTTCACTTGTTAATCATTCCAAGCTGCAGCGTACACAATATAATGCTAATGTCTTAAAGTTATGAGCAAGGAGGGGGAAATTAGTCCTGCTCCCCCATTCCATCAACGCCCTTGTTTAGCGGCTGTCCTATGAAACTCTAGTCCACACCCTTTCACTTGATTTTTGTTTCATTTATTTCGTACCCTTAGCTATGAAGATACTAAATTTGCTGAGCAAAAGTGAACCTTTCTGAAAATGGACTTGGATCCCTTGTGTTCTGAACACTCCGTATCTAAAAATATATTATAAAAATTGAGTTTGAGCCAAATTTTCCCTGAAACCCAAGTTTGTTCAAAACGCATAAAATTAATTTGTTTAGTTTTGATTGATTAGTCTTGCATCAGTAGCAAGGCTATGTGAGACAGCACTTTTTGTTTAAAGTGGGATCCGAATCACTAATTTTGAAATTTTACGTCGGATTGCAGTAAAAATCTACACAGCAAATTCCGACGTCTCGTGCCTATACCCTCAAAATTTAATGTTAAAAGACCGAAAAAATTGCGCCCTGTAGTGTGATGCATACATACAGACAGACGAACAAATTGAGATCAAATTGTCCCAGACACTGACGTTTGGCAATGATGTTACAATAGGTATCACGCTTTAATGGTTAGTTACGCGGTCGACTGCCATACCTTGTGCTTTCTCGTCTGGTTCCTTCAATTCAAGCTATGCCAAGATATAAAGTTTTAAAAATTTAGAACTGAAGTGGGGAGGAGAGACGAAATAAAATTTTCATAATATAATGAAAAAGATATTGTTGATACAAAATTAATTATTACCTGAAGTTTCCAGTTGCATCTCAACCACATCACTGACGTTAGAATCATCAGAAGCAATTTTCGAATCAACACTTTTACCATTCGTTTGAATTTTCAGTTTTTTCACAACATTGCATTTTTCATAATGATTCTTCATTCTTTGAACTAAACCAAAAATGTCTTTCTTGTACGTTTTGCAAGGAGCTCGTATGGTCATTTTCTTACCTGATGGAGTTTGAGTTACTTAAATAAATTTGCTCCAAATGATGTCCATTTTTCTTCCCGTAAAACTCATGTTAAACGATTCCAAGTTGTACGGAGACTGAGAACCAACATATACTGTATCAACGAATGCCTGCGATATTTTCTGAATACAACACAAAAATTTGTTTCCATGATAATTATTTTATTTATTTTTTAATATCAGTTCTACAAGTAGTCCAACCTTCGACTACGACACTTTCTCGCAAGTTAACTGAGAATCATTTAAACAATACAATATACGTTAAAAATGAGGGGGGGGGGGGGGAGAGAATATAAATTGTAGATCATCACATTGAGCTGCTGAAATCAAAACAATCACATGGGAAGAAAATAGCCTTCTGAATGGGAAGGACTTTGGACAATTTTCTTTCTCTGGCAGATTTTTTATAAAAATAAACACATGTTTAAAACAAGTCTTAAAAAATACACGTGTTTGAAACAAAATGTTTAAAGCGTATAGAAAATTTGTTTAAAACGTATAGAAAATTTGTTTTAAACAAAATCGATTGTTTAAAATAAGTTTTAATAATTTATTTGAAGCATTTTGTCTTTTAAAATTATCCTGTTTCAAAGGCAAATTGAATCAGTAACCAGATATTAATCCGTGCACTTCTCTGATATTTGATTTCCGTTCATTGTTAAGAGAGTCTTATTATTGGAAACATGTTATCACAGTACAAACAAAAGCATTATTGTTAACAATGGATGAAGCGGATCAATTAAAAAATACAGGTATTATTTCCCGAAGATTTGATCAAATTTCTTTGTGTAAAAGTTTTAATATTAATATCTTGAATTCGGTTATTTTGAATATAGTTTCTCCGTAAAAAAAAAAAAAAGAAGAAGAAGAAGAAGAAAAAAGAAAAAAGAAAAAGAAAAAAGAAAAAAATAAAAAGAATACGGTAAAATCTGAATTTAAAATCTGCCTTTATTAAACGGAAACTTGTGTTAAAAGGAAATATTTCACTGTCCGATGAATTACTGGCAAAAATTATATCAAAATCCCTTTATTAAACGGAACCTGTATTACACGGACAACGGAAATCAAAATAAGCCTCTTAACGGAAAATTTCAAGTTTCGCAGAACAACATTTAGAACTTTTTTAGACATTGTATGATAGGTTAGATGTAAGTACAATATACACTAACGAGGAAACCGATTGAAGTGTGACACGAAATTGTGGACGAGTTTATGTGCAAACGAAGTGTTTTTGTGTACAATTAAACCCATTAGAGGGAAAAACCTTCGATCGCAACCGTTTCGGAGATATAGAGGAATAAGAGGAAGGCTGGTGCTCCGATATTTTGCGAATTTTTGAATATGTAGCGATAGTACAAGGAAAAGAGACTTTTTAAAAATGAAGAATTCCTTCATTAACGAAACTCTAATAACTCATCGCCCTAGACATGAGATTTACAAAACCGAAGAGTCCATAAAAATTCTAGGGGAAGAATTTTTGGACGGGGAAGGCGAAAATAACGGACTAACATTGTTGCCTAAAATAGGCCTCTAAGGTGTCAATGTATAGGTTTCTTGGTAGGTTTCTTGGTTAAATAGGATGAAAAGTGTAAAGAAAATGGTGGCCGTCCGAACTTTTCAAACATTTATAATTTGTACAATTATTAAGCGATCAGAACGACAAATGGCCCAAGTGCGTTTTACAATATAATACTCAAAGATGATAATCGGAACGATCCATTTTTAAAAAATGAAAATGACAGCCGTTTAACCTTTCCAAATAATCTTAATTTCCGCAATTGTCAACCAAAATCAAAATTGGAACAAAAATGGGTGTTTGCAAGCAATACCTTAGGCAATTAGGAACACAAGCATAATTCAACAATAAAGTTTCAAACTTGCGGCCGTTTGTTTTTAAGAAAGATCTACTTGTCTCTTGTAGCCTTATGTCAAAGATCTACTTGTATTTTTTTTCACATAATAACGTCTCTGTTCCTTTGGCAATATAATAAACACGTTTTCATACCACTTTTTTTTCTCATTTTCTACGAACTAAAGACGATAATTATATTAGGCAAGTAATATCATACAATCTTGTTCTTCGTGTTAATTGCGTTTGTTATTGTTCATAGCCTCTTCTTTCTCCGGTCCCGGGTAAAAGCTACACCACTCACCTCAACATTCAATACCACTTTTATTCGCTCTGGTGCATCTTTCTTAACGATTAAATGCAATTTTCAAACATATTCACTCGCAACATAGCCAAAAATCCACACACAATATCAGAACACCAGCTTTCCCCTTACCCCTCTATATCTCCGGAACGGTTGAGATCGAGGGTTTTTCCTTCTAATGGAATTCACTGTTTACAAAATCACTTCGATTGCGCATAAAGTCGTTCACAATTTCGTGTCACACTTGAATCGGTTTCCTTGTAAGTTGTCAGGAAAACAGATAGTAATGTGCAAACCAAAACAGACACAACGGATATACGTGCTTTTAAAAGAGAATTGTATAAAAAGTGAGAAAGAAGAAGAAAGAGTGGATAAAGAAGAACAATGGCATTGAGGTGGAAGGCTAGCCTAAGATTTATCAAGATGCTATCTGCGTAAGATTAATACTGCAACAATTTGCCTGACGACGAAATGGCACTGATATGCATAATGTGGTTCGTTTCTCAGGCTAAAGTATTTGTGAAAAATTGATCAGCCAAACAGTGATGTATACAGAAAATCCTCTTTGACTATTAGAAAAAAATAAGTTAATATGTACAGTATTCTTTCTGTTCATTGTAAGTTTTACATGTATTAATCTCTAGTAGAAATAAATATTACAAATTGACTAAGGTACTTACAGGCCCGTAGCTAACCCCAAAATTTAGGGGGGGGGCGGTAGAAGTTAGGGAAGGCCCGACCCAATCATATTATACTTCATCATCATATTATAGTTCATTTGCAAGCCTACCGTGAAATTTTATGGGGGCCAGCCAAAATTTAGGGGCGCCCGGCCCCCTCTTACCCCCCGTGGATACTGGCCTGGGTA
Organism: Thermobia domestica; assembly: GCF_964235325.1. NCBI lineage: Eukaryota > Metazoa > Arthropoda > Insecta > Zygentoma > Lepismatidae > Thermobia > Thermobia domestica. The sequence goes on from NC_137458.1 coordinate 301,572,553, forward strand.
CTTACAATATCTTATTTTATATGTCCATTATATGCATGCACTTTTTATTTTTATATTTTATTTTATTTATTTATGTATTTATTTATTTATTTTTTGCATAGATCTACCTTCGTTAACAGGAAAACCTGCCTCTAACGGATTTTTTTTTTGGGGGGGGGATCCCTTTCGATTCCGCTAAAGACAGGTTTTACTGTACATTGAAAAGACAGCAGAATGTGCTGGCATCTATTGGCAATTGAGGAGCCGTTAAACTCATCTTAAAGCGCTGAGGCAAAAGAAATACTAAACTCCGACAACTGCTGCGTTAAACGAAGGAAGGAGTTGTTTGAGGACCATCGTACATGGAAGTTTCTCAGTCTGCCAGTAGTGTCAGGATACCGAACATACTGTCGATCTACCGACATGGATAAATAAGCATAGAGTGTCAAATTAAAGATTTTACTTTATTTACAATAGCAGACGTAGCAACTTTCAATGGAGAAAGAGGAATATTTGAGTGCTACAAAAAATAAGAGTTTCGTGTGTGTGTTTGTGCGAGGGAGGAACTCTAAAGGTATTGGATCTCACATGATCTGGTGGGGTACGTGCAGACACAAACATACATCCATACGGTTACATGCACACACGAAAGCTTTACGAGGATTGGGAAAGAGGGAAGAATAGATGGAATAGGGTGGGTAATGTCTACACGGAGGATGAGAGCTACATGCTCCCTGAATCTTGCCAGTGTAACAGCTGCACCAGGTCAGCCTCACGATGAAAGCTTTCTTCTGTTCAATGTTAGCGTGGATAAGAGCATTAATATTTAAAACCAATGCTCTGTTTGGACAAAAGCGATTGAGAGGGTGGATAACAGTAGAATCTTCTAAATGATGCAATTCTCAAAAGGCACAAGCCTCGACATTTTTTTCTTCCTTTTCAATCACTTCGACTGTTTTCTTTTTATTAGAAGACATTCGATTACTGATTCCCTGAAAATTTTCTGTTTACAAATTCCTTATTTTCTGGTATTATCAGCTGTACCGTCAACGATAAGTATCTTTTTTTTTCATTGAAATTAAATATTGTTCACTCGTTGTAGCTTCTTTCGCTCCCTTCCTCTTTTTCCTTCTACCGTACACTATTATGTCGTTCAGGAAACGTTCTGAGGGAGATGTTAGTCCTGTTTGCTGTTTATATCCACATATGTGTAGGTCATAATACATGTTACATTTGCTGCGCACGGGCGTAGTGTGGCACGTTAGCAGAGGTTGGTTACTTATCAATGTTTCTTTCTCTCCCCGAGGTAAGACGTGGCGCCATATGACACACCAATGGAGGTGCCAGTGACCAACGTTACTAAAGAAAAACAACGGGGTACGACACGCCTTCTTTGTGCGGAAGGTGTCCATCCAGCGGACATACATAGGAGAACGCAGGGTGTGTATGGTGCGAAGTGTGTTTCAGACAAAACAGTGCGAAAATGGTGTCGCCGTTTTTGTCGTGGCAGGGAGACACTGAGTGATGATGTGGGACCCGGGCAGGTGACAAATCATATTCCTGATGAGACAGTTGCTACTATTGACAATTTAATTCAAACTAATAGGCGGGTCTCCTTAGATGCCATTAGTGCTCAAGTACAGGTGTCCTATGGCAGTGTGCATGACATTGTGCGCAATAGATTTGGTTACCGAAAGGACTGTGCTCAATAGGTCAAGTGTTTGTTTGAGGAACAGCGACACAACAGAATGGGAATAACATTGAACCATTTGACGCGATATCAGAACGAGGGCGACAATTTCCTTGGAAAGATCATTGCCGGAGATGAATCCATATACCCACTTTTTCAACCGGAATTCAAACGTGAGAGTATGCAGTGGAAGCATGCAGAGTCGCCTAAACCAAAAGAAAACTGTTCAACAACCTCGGCTGCTAAAGTCATGGTGACTGTGCTCTTCGACGAGCAGGGGCCTATGGTAGTGGAGTTCCTCCCGAAAGGAGAAACAATAAACGCTAACAAATACTGTGACATTCTCGGTCGGCTGCGGCTAGCAATAAAGAATAAACGCCTGGGTAACCTCACAAAGAGCATCATTTTATTACACGACAACGCCCGGCCTCATGTTGACAAACAAACATGATGAATCTTTTGGCATCATGGACGTAGGTAGTGCTAGACCACCCCGCGTATAGTCCTGAATTGAGTCCCTGTGATTTTCACGTTTTGAGGCCACTCAAGAAACACTTCCGGGGACGCCACTATGGATCGGATGAAGAAGTTCAGCAAGTTGTGACAGAGTGGTTCCATACGCAGTCCAAGAAGTTCTTCTCCCAGGACATTCATAATCTCGTTATCAGGTGGGATAAATGCCTCAACAGCAATGGTCAATGTATATAGCTGTAGCCAGTAATATAGTCTGTACATGGAAATGGAGCTTTTCATTTGACTGCACCTTATGTATCAAGGATTTAAGGTTAGTGTAAAGGGCAAGGTTTGCTGATAGATGTCACTACAGTCTTCCTATCTCTCCCATGTATTTTTTACCTTTTACGAAAATTTACAATTTCTTTTATAAATTTCAACCTAGAGACTTCAAATTTTTAGAGAAGGAACTTCAAAGCCTATTAAAGGGAACAATCCGTGCCGATATTTTATTTAAAATTTTCTTCATTGTTGAAACAGCTTCATTGTTAAAGATTTGGATATTCATTTCAACAATCAAGCCATTTCAACAATGAAGAAAATTCTAAATAAAAAATCGGCACGGATTATTGCCTTCAATAGATTATGAAGTTCCTTTTCTAAAAAAAAAAAAATGAAGTCTGTAGGTTGAAATTTGTAAGAGAAATCGTGAATTTTCGTGAAAGATAAAAAATACATGGGAGATATACAAAGACTGTAGTGCCATATATCGGCAAAATTTGTCCCTTTAAACCAACCTTAAACTAGGTAACAGATTTAGACTAAATTTAGACTCATCAATACATTTACTGAATTCTATTCCAAAATTGTCACTGGTTTATACAGATCACAATTTCCATTTTCTTGATCAATACGTGTTTTCTGGCTGCTTAATATTTCACCGCATACGTGACACATTTACAACAATAAACAACCGAAAATACTGCAAACAGAAAGTTAAATGCGTGTATACACTGATTTGTGGGCCTTAATATTACTGTACTAACGCAACAATGACATCACATAACTCAGTGTTAAAAGTAGATTGTTTTCAACCACTATGTAGACGAGGCAGTGTTTTATAAAACCATTTTGTACGGACTTCCATCGCTGTTGTTTAACATTAAAACTCTATTATGGAAGCTAAAGCAAATGTACCAAATTCGTGCTTCGTGCTTTTGGAGAATGAACGGCTGGTTTTACGGCCCTGTTTTGCCTTTGTTTTTTTCTATGTTTACGTCAACAATATGGCGGTCATATATCGTCTCTGTAAAAAGAAAGAAGCAAGGAAATTTCTGTCCAAGTATCAGCATTTGTATTCGTATGTGTGTGTGTATGTGAGCTGTTCATTCTAATACCCTTTGTTAACGGCTTCTAGCAACGCATTGACAATGACAAGAGCTTGTCAACAATGGGACATTGTTTCTTTTTCAATCTTTCTCTCTCTCTCTCTCTCTGTAGTAGATTACCCCTTTTGAAAGTCCGTAGTTTAGACTGTTGTAAACAGTTATCTCCTATACTATTGTAAATAATCGTTTTCTGTAACAGAGTGAGCAGATTTTATTAAAGTTTAATGGCGGCCAGTAGGTAGGAAATTAAAATGTGTCCATTGAAGAGATGTGATAAAACAACATCAACAGCGTTGTAAAAAGGGGTGGGTAAACTCGTCCCCATCACCCTAGTATCTGAAAAGCCAAACGTGGATGACAATGAATCCAGAGGGTAATTTGGGCAATAATGTCCACTATTCGTTTTTTTGTTGTTGTTGTTGTTGTTGTTGTTGTTGTTTTCCTGTCTGTTAGAAGCGCTTATGTGGGTTCACACAACAATACCAGCAACAATTAACAATAGCTCTTTCAGCACCAATTAAAATACCCAATAAAAATGGTACATTGGATTGGCTAATACTGAAAACACTTTCAAATGAACCAATAACAAATTGCCTACTTTTCTTCATTGACAATTCCATTTGTGGAAACAAGAACGGAATTCACTCTCTCACAAAAAGAACTTTCACAAATAAAATATTGTTAATAAACTCAAACTAGGAGCTTGATATTGCGAAAGTGAGTATTGGAGTGTTTTTGTTCCTTTTCCAAGAATTATAAGTGCAGACTGGAGAACAAGGTTGACCTACGGTCAGAGTTGCCATCCGTCCCGATTCTGTCGGGACTATACCAATTTCTGACTTACTTGTCCCGCTTCCCGACCGGACACTCGTCGGGACGCATATTGTCCCGTGTTATCGATTTTCAGTTAATTAATATTTTACTGGACCATTTTTACAAAGGAATAACATATTCTTTTAAACGCACAGATTTATGTATAGAATCAATTTAACAAATTTGTGTTTTAATTTGTCAATTAATGTGAGTTCCTGTCACCACGGCATGGCGTGTCCTCAGGTTGCGGATCGAAGAGAAGGCCTCTAGATATAGAGGTTAGCTAAGAATATACTGAATAAGCAGTCGCGGTCAGCCAACTAGGAGTGGTCCTCCAGCTTGAGAGTTTGGGTAAAGCTAACAACCTCATCCTGTAAAAAAGGCACTTGTTCAGAAACATTCACAAAAGCCTCGGACAAGGACTGATAACTTAGCACGACCTCAGCAAAAGAAAATGGACATGAAATTTGAAAAAAAAAATATATATTAAATAATATTTTTAATAAAGTGGATACTTTCAAATATCTAGGATCAATATTATCAGACGAAAATCATATTCACGAAGAAATCAAATGTCAACTAAAAGCAGGGAATTCGTGTTACTATTCGGTTCAAAATCTCTTGTCGCGAATTCTGTCTTGAAATTTGAAGCTTAAAATGTATAAAACGATAATCATGCCTGTTGTTCTGTATGGTTGCGAAACATGATCTCTTACTCTGAAGGAAGAACATAGACTGAAAGTATTTGAGAACAAAATCCTGAGACGAATATTCGGACCCAAGGGGAACGGGAATGGGGAATGGCGGAAACTTCATAACGAAGAACTACATAATTTATACGGTTTACCCAACATTGTTAGAGTCGTCAAGTCTAGGAGGCTTAGGTGGGCAGGTCATGTAGCTAGAACGGAAGAAAGTAGAAACGCTGGAAGACCAATCGGAAAACGATCATTAGGAAGACCTATTAGGAAGATGGGAAGACAATATTAAGATGGATCTCGCAGAGATAGGAATATAAAATAGAAACTGGATACAATTGGCTAAGGATAGAAGTCAGTGGAGAGTTTTTGTATAGTTGCCTTAAAAAGTGTCACATTCCCGCGACACGTGAAGTAAGACCTAGCATCTGTCGCGTCGCGGGTGTGTGTCGAATGTTAGCGACGCGACGACACGGCCTGTTGCGCGTCTTCGCCACACGAAGTGTTATAGTTTGCGAAGAGCTTTAGACAGGACAATTACGGGTCCATTGAAAATGTAGTACAATGAATAAATTAGTTAGTGGTATAAATTTGTGTGTAGAATGGGTCGGGAGGGAAAAAATTGTGATGTCATGTTCCCTAACCAAGTCAATGACACCAATATTGTGGGTATGGCTGTAATGGCTATCCAAAATCAGAACTACATTTCCTTTTTTTTTAAAAAAAAATACGTTTCTTTGTGTTGATGAAATATTGAAACCATTTAGTAAACAGATTGGTCTGTATCTATCCTGATGGACACTATTACAATTACAAATTTCTGGTGTACCCCCCCCCCCCCTCTCCCAAGTTTGCTGTTTATATTTTTGCGAGCGGACTTAGCCATCGGCGGTATATGGAAATCTGCTACATTCATACAGACGACAATCGTATTGAGAGCTCCATATTCTGCGGAAGTAGGAGACGCCATTTGTGATTTACCTCGTAAGCAATGGCATTTGGCATCTTAGATTGAACAACTGCAATTCCACTTGCATCTGTATTGTAGATTCTGTCTGGAAAACCAACTGCCCAGCAAAGGACGTTCCTGTTTGTTTTTGATTAGCCTGTATTTTCTAGTGCTGTTCCAGGAAGAGATTTAACCATTTTCTTCCAGTCATCTGTTCCCCGAAAGGATGCTTCAAGTTATTCCTCTTAGCCAATAGTGCAGCCATTCTATGAATATCTCCATGTGTAAGCCCAACATACACAACTTTCATTGCTTTAGGCTACAAGGGTCTGCCCCTCATTTAAAGTTCGTAACTCCTCATACAATTTCACACTTTCTTAATAAAAGTATAGTTATAGGGCGAGAAATTATTGATCCTTGTAGCCTACACATACATAATAAAAACAATCTAATTTTATCATTTTTTTCTGAGAATTTAGGTGGCAATACGTAACAATTACTTATCGTCTTTTCGGTTGCAGAATAACACCTGTTCAATAACATACACGTAATGTATTGTAGTATTGAACCTCCTCCCCAAGTTTCGGACCCGTCCCAACAAAAAAATAACCCTGCACAACTGGTTATAAAATTCATGATTTCGTATCATAACATACGCCATTAACAATTTATAGGACGATATATAAGAATGAAAGTCCACGCGACCGATCTCGATCAAATTTTCAACATAGATGAAGTTCTGGCCTGGGGTAGTTTTTATCATTTCACTTTAACGATGCAATTTACGGAAAGGGGAGGAGGAAGATATTTAAAAATGATTGAAAACGGCCGATATTAGTGTCGAATCCATAATTTTTGGGGTCGCTGAGACGAGCAGTGACACCTTCCGATACCGTTTAAATCCAAATTCAGGCTCTATTACTACTTTATGTCAAAAATGAAATGTATTCTCCCCGTGCGAAGAACGAGTACTCTACTGAAGTCTGTTCCAGGCAACCTGATAGGGAAGTTTCCTACCTCCCACCACTTGCCACTGCAGAAGGAGAAAGCTAGTCGTTGAACTTCACAGGGAGGGAAGCTTTTCTAATAAACAGAATCGTGTAAACTAAATTCGTGCATCAATTCGCTCGCATCTAATGTTGAGTAAGCACTGCTGTTCCTTTTAGCTATCAAACCCGAGTAACAAACAAGTAGTATACTGTTTTTAATTTTTGTCTTGTAGAAAAGTATTCCATATTATTTATATACTAAAGTTTACTCCACTGTAAAACATTTTATTGCCTTAACAAATATCGAAAACATTAACATCAGTAAGAGCTCAATCTGCCCAATTTTGTATGAATGTGGAAGTTGATCCCTAACACGAATACGAGGATGGAACTTCTAGGTTTCAAAAATAAAATTTCGATAAAAAATATTTGGAGCAAAAGACGCATACATTCAGGTAAATTAAAACGCTATACAAGCTTTTATTTCACAATAACCACAGGTCACCGAGTATTATAGAAATAGCAAAGTTAATACATACCGTATAAGATAAGCATGACACGTTGCTTGTGTGGAAAATACGCAACAAGTCACCAAGTCCTATTCAAAAAGCCTAGGAGAAGGAGACTATTAGCTGGGCGAAAGAGAAGGCTTCCGGACAATGTAAAGCAGGATCTTTGAAGGATGGATGATAACAAACATGGTACATTGACTTTTCGCAGGTTAAAATCTAATGGAAATGTTTGTTTCTGCTACGGTGAGACCTTGAGGTCTTTAAGCCAAAGCGTTCGTTATTTTTTTATAATTGAACGAACTCGTATTTATCGTTACTCTTTCTTTCTTATATAATAATTAACTCTTGTTACAACATTAGACTATCCTGCACGCCTGTGGCCGCGGTGGCTCAGTGGTAGAGCTTTCACCTGTGGCGCCTGGGGTTCCTGGGTCAATCCCAGCTCGCGTCAAGTGAACTTTGTGGTGGTAGACAAACACCGCAGGCGCGGGTTTTCTCGAGGTTCTCCCACTTTCTTCATTCCACCATTTCTTTCATTTCTCATGATCACTGTCTCCTTTAGTCTAGCCGGCATAATCGTGGGACGTAAAACTCAAAGATTTCATTTCATTTTATATTCTGCACGCCATAACCGTCTCTCTCTCTCTTGCAAGTTAATTACTGCAAATGATTATTCCTATGAATGGAGACCGATAATATTTCTAAGACAATAAAAAGTCATTTTCCCCTCTTCTGCAAGAGAGGCTCAACAAACAAAATTATTATTGGAACACTATTATCAGTGTGTATATATTTATAGTTCTCTTTCCTCTTGTTCTTTTTAATGTATGAACATCTGTTAATAGGAGATAACGAGAAGTTTTTTTTTTTTTTTAATTTTAGCATTTTGGGTTCTATTCTTATCATCTTAACGCTGATAATTTACCCATACATATTGTACTTGGTTTTCGATTTTACACTGTGTACCTGGGTTTTCTCGGGGTTCTTCCATTTCCTCCCACTTTCCTCATTCCACCATTTCATTAATTTCTCATCACCACCGTCTCGTTTAGCCTAGCCGGCATAACCGTGGGACGTAAAAGATTTCATTTTCGGTTTTCGATTTTATATTATGAAATTATTGCATCAATAAATAAATACCCATTCAATTACCAACCCTGCCATCCCTTGCCATTCCAACATTATATCACAAGCCCGGCTGCTAAAAAGAACGAAAATAAACAATACAACTGTTCAATAAAATTTCCATTATAATAACACGTGTTACTTACCTCGCTAATACAGACAAATATAATTAAATGTTTTAAAATACGTAGTGTTATTATGAAAGTTGTACTTTATTGTTTAGAGATATTTAGATACACTCTATACCTCCGTGTGCAGGGGCTGATGGTGGAAGACGGAACACCAACATTCACGTGTAATTGAGCGTGGTGGGGGGGAAAAACTTCTTCTTTTTCCTATCAGGTTGCGTGAAACAGATTATAGTTCTTGGACCTCGATGGCTCAGTAATTGCCCATCCTGGTAGTCTAGTAGCTAGCACTAGCGCTTTTAGTGTATGGGGTTCTGGGTTTGACTCCCGTGCGAGAGCCTTTGGAATTTTAACTGTCCTCGATTTTTTTGTGTGTGTTCATGTCCCTGTCGTTCTAGGTTAATAGAAAAACGAGTTAAACGAGTAAAACAAATAGAAACCTAGTAATAAGTCAGGGGTGCCCACAAAGGAGGGCTATGACGCAAACTGCGTCATTGAAATATTTTGGGGGGTTAAAAATCTATATAAATATGTTTGAGGGAGTGTAAAAATTAATCGAAAAGAAGATTTTTTCATGGAAGAACACCTACGGATAGACAATTGCGGGGGTGCGTCATGGACATAAGGGGGGTGGGCACCACTGAATAAGTAGTTAAGCAAGTTAATGAGGCACGTTCGATGAATCAGATAACTTTTTTTAAAAAAAAGTGGTAGAGCGTTCACTTCTGGTGCACGGGGTCCTTGGTTTGATTCCAGCTCACGCCAAGTGAACTTTGTGGTGGATAAACACCGGTGCGTGGGTTTTCTCGGGGTTCTCCCGTTGCCTTCCATGTTCTTCATTCCACCATTGCATTTACTCCTCATCACCACAGTCTCCTTTAGGCTAGCTGTCATAACTATGGGACGTAAAACTTAAAGATTACATTTCGTTTCATTTCTGCTGGTTGTTGATATAGACCAAACTCCAACTTAATTTGAGATATTATTATTATTATTAATAATATTATTATTATTAAGAAATAACATACATAAATTTATATTCGTCTGGAATGATTTACAAAAATAAAGAAAGTAATGTTATATATCTATACGTACACTCATGTCCAAAATTATTGTCGCATGTCTATATAATATTGTTGTAGGAATATAATTTGATAACGAATTGGCCCGGTATTTCTTATAATGTTAGTATGTGTATAATCGGCAAAGACATGTATGTGGCAAATTTCATGTCAAAAGAGCAGTAAATAAGAACAATAAAACGAAAATAAAACTTTCTTGTCCATTTAGCAATATTTTGTTTTACTCATTCTAATTTTCGTATTTATAATTCTTTTCCTATGAAATTTACCACAAATATACATTTTCCGATTATACACATAGTATCAGTATTAAAAGTACCCTGCAAAATCATTATCAAATTATATTCTTACAAGAAGACAGTTACAGGTTTTTCGACAATCATTTTGGACATGACTGTACATACCGCCACAATACTAGTATAGGAAAATGACTTTGTTTCATAGTTTCAACTGTTCTCTCATCAGCGACATACACATTAGCTGAAGCCCACAAACTAATGTTATTTGAAGGCAATTATCTCTCTGCTGTGGACGGCGGCTCACGTCAATTTCAGGACCACGAATTGGTATTTGCCCGCACACTGTCATTATGGTGTTTACTCATTGGCTGAAATTAAGGAGAGAGCAACCCAACACCACTGATGGGTCGGGGAAGAGGATAAAATGGAAGTAATCATGGAGAAAATGAACCTTCTATGCTAATACTAAACTCCCTCACATACAGTATGTGTATATTTTATACGGTAGCTGAGGCCCCCAACGCTTGTATATTAACCATTTACAAAAATATGAGATAGAATATTTGGGTGGTTAAGCGAGATCAAAATAATACCGCAACAATAGACAGAGCAATATTGTGGAAAAGATAATTTGTTCTGGTGATCATTCCTTTATTAGCATTGACAACATTCACAAAGTTTAACAATCAATATCATGTCGGAATACCTACTAGGTGGAAGTTATTTGGTTGCCATTTTCACATTTTTAAGTATGAAAAACAAATTAGAAAAAAAAAAACATTTCAACTGCACTAATCAAATTTCACATCAGTATCAAAAGGAAACCACTACAGAAAAGTAAATAATTGCCTGGCTGCCTAATACGGAAGTATAAAAGACATAGTAACTACGGAGAAAAGGACATATTTTATCTCCTAAATTTCGAAGAACCGATTAGATTATATACTTTCTTGATTCTGTTATTAGCTTCCGGCGTAAGCATACAGGAGCTCATAGTTTCACATCAGGTGTATGTGTGCACGTTATGTTTTTCGTGTGTATGTTAGACATTGGCTAACTTGGATCGTTTAATTTCATATTTACTAATAGAAATATATGTTTATAGGCAATGAATATATGTAAGATCTTTTTTTTTTTAAAAAAAAAAAAAAAAGAAAGCTCTTCTGGTTGGTATCTCACAGTAAGATTTAAAAACGGTACAGTAGCTCAAAACCTTCATAAACTTGGCGACCACTGGTCTAAATTAACGAATAGTGTTTCCGTCGAGATGTAGACGTCACTTTGAGATAGAGAATAAATAGGTGCTGATCACGTTAAAAAAAAAAAAAAAAAACTGCAGTGGTGCAGTTGGAAAGTCATCTACGTGCGAACTAAACGCTCCAGGTTCGATCCTCGGTGGAAGCACGAAGTTTCTGTCGTTCCAATACAGTCCAGGATTTATCCAACTTCTTCAAAGTGTGTACCTCGAGCCGGTTTGATTTCTACCATTTCCTTTATCAGTTACCAACAGATGAACCCTTTATTCATGGCTATCCTGTATGTTTGAGAAAAGAAGGCAAAGCGTAATTTTTAATGCATGTGAAGTCATGAAACATTTGAATTTTAAAGACAAGAATGTGCGACTAAGCCTAGGATTGAGATCGAATCACTTTCATATCATGTTGGTAAATTAACTACTACGCAACGCAGTCTCCGCTCCCGGAACAGCCACATAATTTCTCCGTTCTTATTTATGCCGGTAATCTTATATCGTTAACTATAATTTTAATCTCGTTAATTACGCACAATTCGCAGTAGTTTCTTTATGAAAGATAAATTGCTCTGATAATTTCATAAGTACAACAAAAATACCAATCATAAAATACCAATTGCCAATAGTAAACTTGGCATTCACTGTTTCCAACGGGAAAAAAGCGTGGATTTTACAATGACAGAAGCTCTGATCCAAAGGTAAAAACTAATAAGCGTTACAGCAAGTGTGTCTTCTCTTTAATGTATCTACTACTCAATCAATACACTTTTCTCCCCTGTTTCCTAATAGCACTAGCAATTATAATGTGAGTTTACGAAGAACTACGTCTTTGAGCGATGTCTAATCAGGGTCCATGTTTGCACGAATGGCACAGCCGCGAATAGGGTTGCCAACTTTTCGAACTGAAAAATCCGGATACTTGGTATGTGACGGGTGAAACATATGCTGCCACTAAGGTAGCGTTTCTCAACTGCTGTGTCGCGAATACATGTCAGGTGTGTCGCAAGATTTTTAATGTCTTCTAAGATCTTCTGCAATGAAATTATCTTTAAAAGAAAGAATTATCGCCCATCGACTTGATTTCACACTTGTCTTCCAAATTTAAAGCTGGAAAGCTTTCAACGCTGTTCTTCTGGAATGAAAAAACTGAACCAGGGCGGATCCAGGGGGGGGGGCGATCGGGGCAATCGCCCCCCAGAAGAGGAAGCTTTCTTATTTTATATATAACCCATCCCAAAGTTTGGAGCCCTTAAAAGTAGAAGTATGACAACCCACCGCCCCCCCAGTAGTCGGCCGGGCATGAGATATTGTCTGTCAAGAGTTCGTCTGCACATAGATATACTTTGCAGAAATCGTCAGGGACAACTATCTCACTAGTTTTAGGTTTGATGTCTTCTGATGTGTTTCTGATGGTAATATTTCTTTCTCATATTCCTGCTTAAGACTCATAAGTTTCTTTTATGTTGATAAAAAGTTCGACTGCTGGTCAGGGGAAACAATTGCCTCCTACCCTTTCCAAATAACACCCCTGGTAAAGGTAAGTATATAATTGTATTGTTGTTTAGCACCAGTTTAACTTAATATATGATTTTTCGGTTAAAGCTGAAAAAATATTGTTGATTGTATATAATATTTAGGCTGTGAGAGTGTATATAATACTGACCGTTTCAATTACCAGCACAGAATTACTCACAAATGTAAGCTTTGTATGATACTTTCTTATTGTCTTTATCAGAGTTTATTAATATTAGATGTGTTGTACAATTCTGGGATTCTAATTATTTCTGTACTAGTCATGTAACAAATCTATGTTATAAATTTGGTTCCCGCTCATATCATAGTGTATGTTTTTTTCTGATACAGTTTGCACAAACAGAAGTCAGTACAAAAACCAGTTCATTAATTTTTTTCTGGGGTAAGAATTCGGTACAAAAAGCTGCTAATAATTCGTTTTAAAAATTTCTACTGGAAGAAGTCGGTACAAAAAGATAGTGATAATTCATTTTAAAAATTCTGGCGGAAGAAGTCGGACAAAAAGCAGCTAATAATTCATTTAAAAATTTCTGGGGAAAGAAGTCGGTACAAAAAGCAGTTAATAAGGTAATTAAAAATTTTCTTGGGGAAGTAGTCAGTTCAAAAACAGATAATAATTCATTGAAAAATTTTCTGGACGAAGGAGTCTGTACAAAAAAACAGCTAATTTTTCATTTAAAAAATTCAGAAGACAGAAGTTGGTATAAAAACCGGTTAATAATTCATTAATTTCCTTCTGGGGGAAGAAGTCGGTACAAAAAACAACTAATAATTCATCTAAAAAAATTTCTGGGGGAAAAATCGGTACAAAAAAACAGCTAAGACGTAACACATGACAATTCAGGAGGGGAAAAAATCAGAATTGCTATAAAAATAAGGATGTTGGAAACCCTATCCTTGTGACTCATGCAAATGAATGCTTAAATACGTTTAGCAGAAATGTTTCGTTTATTGTTTTTGCATGTGCTTGTTTGTCGATCTAATGGTAATTATGACACGACTAAAAGAACAACAAGCGTCAAATGATAAACGTTACAAGGTTACGGGTCATTAAGGATTAAAGTTTATGCCATCATGCAAAGCGAAAGACGAAACGAAAAAGAATGAATAAAATAAAGAAAGTATATTAACTACTACATAAATCGAGTTTTCGTATTTTCTACGGAATAAGCACATCATACTGACAAGGAACCTTCTTCTGGTGTCACAAAAAATGAGGAACGAGACTATGGTTGATCGATTTGTGTTAGTGAACAAGAAAATCCTTAGACAGAAAAAAAAACCCTCGATCACAACCGTTCCGTACTAGAATACGTTTGTTTTATCTTGGCACGCTTCCCGCCAGTGCACTTGATTCGCTTTTAAAGTACTTTCTGCTAGCACTTACGTAAACGTTTTAATCCAATAGCCGTCTTATTGACTTTGTCGTGTAGGTGACGTAAGTTGTCAGCCAGCCCATCAAATGAGGTCATTGTTATTTGGCGGGGTATTTGAAGTGCTTAGTTGCTGCACGCGTACAAATGTGCTACAGTGAGTTGTGAGTGGTGTGGCGTTTTGCTGTGTTTCCTAGAGTCTTGTAATTCGTAACTTAACTGCGGCGTGGCAAGAACGCGATGCAGACCAATTCATCCTTCAGGCGGGAAGCGTGCCAAGGTGAAACAAATGTACTCTAATGGGGGGAAGAAGGGTCACTGGTAATACAACAAGTTGTGGATAATAAGATGAAATATGGAGCGAATTAGACGAAAATGTGCACAGGAGCGAAGTTATACTACAATGTGACAGAGTTGGAGGCCGGTAAGCGCAAGTAAAAATGGTCATATAATTTAGGAAAACGGAGAAGCAAGACGTCAGGGGAATGTTACAGTAATAATACATGGTCCAGTAATCAATCACAAACTATAGACAGCCTGTAGACGACATCGTGAAGCACAAATGGAAGAAAGAGAACTATGAAGGGGACTGTCCATAGAGTCCGGACCCCCTCCCCTCGCAACGTCCGATGTGTATAGACTGTTGTATACATTATGAATTCATTTTCATATGTTTGTCGCACGTGATATTGTCTGTGTATCCCTTCAACATTGCTAGGATCCTCTCCCCCCTAAAGTCCTGACTTGTTACGTGCCTGGTTGAAAGTATACGTTGAACATGAATTAGAATAATCGAGAAGAATGACTAAAAATATAGGATACAAAGAAATGTTAGTGCAACATAATGGGCTGCCCACGATAGGTAGGGATGCACACGAGACGAGTCAAGACAGGATTTTCCTGACAAAATTCGAGTCGAGACACAGCTATTCCAATAGAGAAATATATATTCTTCGAGTCGAGACATCACTTTTCCACACATTTTCGAGACGAGACAGCCACAAATTTTGTCTCGTGCGCATCCCTAGATGGCTGTGGAGAAGTATTGGAGAGAGATTCATTCAGTAGTGGATTGACAATAGTTAATTATGATGATGATGATACAAAAATAAGTCAACAACATACGTCCCTGTGTGAACACTGCAAACCACCAAAAAAGCACAATATACTGCAGATAAATAACACAATTGTACATATGTACATAGCTGTGATAACGTCTAATAAGAAGAAAACCGCCCTCCTCCTCTGGCGTTACGTGCTACGCCTCAGTCCTCGTTTGTCAGAGTATTATCGAATGTAATTTCACATTGTAGTACATGTTTAACTTAGCTCCTATGCATATTTTCATCTAACTCGCTCTATATTTCGTTTCATTATCCACAACGTATTATGTTGCCAGTGCTTCTACCTCCCCCCCATAAGTAAGGAACGGTTGTGATCGAGGGTTTTTTCCACCTATGGATTTTCTTGTTCACTAACACAAATCGATTGATCATAGTCTCGTTGCACATTCCGTGTGTCTCGTGCGTTAAGTGATACTTTGGTTGAGGCGAATTGATTTTGAATTTAACGTCTCGTTCAGCAGCGAGGCTATATGAGACGAGAACCTACTGATTAACGTGGAATCCGAACTACATGAGTTCCCGCCGAGAATCGAACCCTGGTCTTCCACGCCAAAGGCGTGTACGCTAACCGCTTAACCACGAAGGAGCTCATAAGTGATAGTTTAGATTTGGCTACACTATATGTAGTTCTCTTGATATAAAGCGTACAAGAAAATTTTTTGATTGAAATATATTGGATGTTTTGATCCAACAACAATAACAAAAGAAAAAATTGTAAAACAAACACAACAAGATGAAACTTAGCGGCAATCCGACAACACCGCACTCTCAGGAGATATTCTCCGTATAGCGCGAGAGACAACACTAGTAAAATTTCATGGGAGGAGGTGACGACCGGGACACATCTTCGTGTTCTATTGGGTGATGAAATGGTAAATCTACATTAGGCCAAGCTTCACGACTGCTCGCAGTCACTATAATATGGTGAATTATGAGATTTTTTTGGGCAAAAATGGCATTATTAATCTTTAATAGCTTACTAATATTTATTTGTTGCAACCAAATAGCATTACATATCAACAAAAGAGTAATTTCGTGCAATATAATTACGTGTATATACAGAGAGAGAGAGAGAGTGGGTGACAAATTGTGTCCCTAGTACATGTCCACATATATGCATAAACACTAGTTAATTATAATCTGTCAATATAATAACCCAGATCCTCTCACAAGAGAGTTTTAAGAAGAAAATCAATATGCAATCCAAATCTCAATTCCATCACACCACGCTCTTACTGTATTCTCCTTCTCTCTCTTTCTCTCTCTCTCGTTTTCTCTCGCTTCCTCTCTTTGAATCTCATTATCTCCCCTCTTCACCCACTCTTTCTTTATCTCCTTTCTTCTCATTTTCTCTCCCCTTTCTTTTTTCTCTGCTTCTCTCATGTTTTCTCTCTCGTTTTGTCTTCTTTCTCTCCCTTCCTCTCTTTTGTCTCTCGTTATCTCCTCTCTTTCTCTGACTAACTATTTCTCCCTTCACCCTCTCTTTATTTATCCACTTTCCTCTCATTTCCCTCCTCTTTCTTTCTCTGCTTCGTTCTCTTTTCTCTCTTTCTCATATTCTATTTTCCTTCTATCTCCATCTCTCTCTCTCTCTCTCTTTGGTCTCTCATTATTTCCTCTTTCTTTCTTCACTCTCTATTTTTTCTCTACTTTCGTCTCATTTTCTCTTCTCTCTCTTTCTTTCTCTACTTCCCCCTCTCTCGTTTTCTCTTCTATCTCTCTTCCTTTATCTCGTTCTCTCTCTTTTCCCATACGACCGAGTAAAAGAGACGAGCTAACAGTGAGAGATGGTAATTTTATAGGGGAAAAAATAGTGAATCCTATTTTACGCGGGAAAATCCATGTAGACGTTTTAAACATATTTGGTATTGGCATATGCAACAAACCTCGAAATGTGCGTATTAACCGCCCACACAATTCTATTCGACAAACATTGTTTGTCTATTTCTGTTCCGTTTTACGTAAAAGCTTTTAACCCCCCCCTGTTTTCGATTTCCATGTCATGTTTATGTCAAAACAATACCACGCGTCAATAAGCATTTGAATTGATTCTAAACGACAAAATGCTACGAGGCAGTAGATCATATAACGTTTCATTGACTGTATTATTTTGTTTTATTGAAGTTCAAAAGTAGCACAATGCACTCATGCATATCATGCAACGATTCATGGCGTCCCCATTAGATTTCGTTGGCATACGTTTCATAAAGAAAGCAATACATGTTGTATAATATTTTAGCCTCAAAATACTCAACTACCCTCCCCGTTTACGTGTCTTAACTTAAAAAACTCCGTATCAACTGGTCACTTGTCTTAATTAAAGTTTTCCTGTGTAAATTCTGCTTCTAAGTGTGTAGAACGAGGGATTTTATATTTTTCATCTACATTGAAATCCACATTGTGTGTATCATTACGGGAAAATGGCTTAACCGTTTGAAATGAATTTATTTTTGAACATGGTTAGCACTTGGCTGGAGACGAGTTTCTATCATGACACTTTCAACAAAAAATACATTTACTAAGAAGGTAGTTCAAAATGTAATGCCAAAAATATAATCTCTCACACGTCCCTTATTTTAAGGTGGATCACTAGGTGTTCTCGGTACTATGCTAAACACTGCTTGAATAGTGCGGCATTGCCAGGTAGTGTCAAGTGTTTACTGGTGCCTGATAATAAAGGATGTAATCATGGAATTCTGCTTGGATACTTCCTGCAGAAATTAGTTTTCGACCTTTACCGCAATTCACAGCTAAGTTCCGCTTCTCCAACTGCAACGCTAGAATCCAGGAATTGAACGTACAAATTTAGCAACAACGCATTATGGCGTTCTGCGCAAGTTTCTTCTCAAAATCTATTTCCTTAAATGTAAATTAATAATTAAATAAAAAGTGAAACCTAACACGAAAAACGGTCAAACAGTATATGTATTTCGTAATAAGATCGTTACTTTAAAGTACTTTACACATTTCATAAAATTGAGCACTTCTAGTAAGATCGAACAGCAAGTGCCATCTTGTGTGCTCATTGTAAAACGAATCAAACATTTTCTTTTATTTGTTACATTTTTCGATATCAGGAGACACAAACAAAGGAATCAATGTCTTGTGTTGTAGCTGAAATATAATTTTATCTTATAGTACAATATTTATAATGTGTAACGTTTCACTGCGCAGTAGTTAAGGAAATGAGCTAAAATATGTAGGGACTTCCGGTTGGTGATCCACGTTAAGGAGAGGAAACTTAGTAATTAAACTTCCAATTAAAAATAAGTTCCAGCGTTTTCGAAAATTCAATTTCTACAGTGAGGAAGAGATAATAGTATTTTCGACGTCTGTTACGTCATCACGGAAGAACAGAACCGTTTAAAACAAATTGTACTTGAGCTCCAGACGAATGTTTATTATATCAGCTTCATTGCAATGCATGCCCTAAGACAGCAAAGACAGTTTATTTTGTATAAATATTATATCTCAAAAATCCTCAACCTACGGAGAATGAAACTCAATATACAAACACCTCATTAAAATTAACTGAACACTTGTTTAAGTATTTTCTAAAATTCAGCTTCTAAACTGGGCAAGGAGAGCAATTTCTGCAATATCTTCGACTTCATGTGAGTCCTTTCCAGAAAAGAAACGGTTGAACCATTTGAAATTAATTTTTGAACATAGTTACCACGTGGCTCCAACTGGGACAACATCGTATCCCTGGGGTTTTCTCGGGGTACTCCCGTTTCCTCTCCATTCTCATTCCACCAATTCTCCTATCAACATTCATTTGCCGTAATCATTTGTCTCCCTTAGCCTAAAAGGGCATAATCGTGGGACGTTAAACTGAAAGATTTCATTTCATTTTCGAAGTCCCTTCTTCTGCACTGGTTAGTGTCGGTCCTTCTTTTAAAAAAAGAAATGGTATTCATATGGATGAAGCTCATGAATTTGTGTAATACTCTCAGTGATCAAATCATTCAGTTTATACATAAGGAGTAGCATGCATACAGCTTCTCAGACTAAATTACGTTTCTTTCTCACTGCCACAGTAAATTACGTATAATACCAAAGCACTAATTTTCGGTATTATGGATCCCTGGTACCATCCCAGGTCATAGGAGTTTGTATTGGGCTACTTTGTGTTTATGGGGTTTTCTCAGGGTTCTCGTGTGCCCTCTCACATACTCATTCCACTAATTCTCTCATTAACCTATTAATTTCATTAATTTTACCGTCTCCTTTATCAGGGGTGTCCACAAAGGGGGGCTATGACGCAAACTGCGTCATTGAAATATTGGGGGGGGTTAAAAATCTATATAAATATGTTTGAGAGCGTGTAAAAATTAATCGAAAAGATTTTTTTTTCATGGAAGAACACCTATGGATAGACAATTGGGGGGGGGTGCGTCATGGACATAAAGGGGGTGGGCACCACTGCCTTTAGCCTAAAGGACATTAGCATGCGACGTTAAATCAAGGATTTTATTTAATTTCTTTTAGAAAATCAAGCATTATGTTTCTTCAGAATCACCTTCTGCTTCCTCCTGAAGTGACAACGCCAGAGCCAGAGGGGAAGCAAAAATTTGAGTGCCTACCTCGCGTTGCCTAAGCCTCTCCTCCCCTATAGCTATGTATTTTTATGTAGGTCAGGTAACATAAACTATTCTCTTCGTTATACAAAAGATAGCCCCCCCCCACCTCAAGAAATTAAAGCTGGCGTCACCGCTGCCCTCTATGTTACAAATGTCTGACTTCAAAACTGCACGTTACAATTGTTTCTTAATTTTGTTCAAATAGTGATAATTTCAAGTTTCCCCACGGAGGGGACTTTCAGTAAACAAGGGGTTGAAACCAGTACTGTTAAAATTCCGACATCCAGGTTGAATTAGATCCAACAAATGACCGGTGGAGAAATTCGTACCATCGGAGGAAATTTACCTCGGACCACTCCTTGAGATCATCACTGCGTCTAAGGGTACTGGCGTTGAACCATAGTTTCAGAAACACCCTGTATATTCCTTTTTAAAGTAATGCTTTTCGCATTGTTTTGCAGTCGTAACTCAGTTTTGATTTCCTTTGCGATCGTTATGGCCAACAATAGGTTTTTATATTCTTTACTTGACAGCTGTCAATTATTGTGGTCTCGACAAATTTGTATGTTGTGAGAGCGAGGTAGCATGTAGCACAAAATAACATGGTTGCTTATTTAAGCACACACGTAGTAAGCACTGTATATATCCATATGGATACGTAGAGAAAGCGAGATGCCACCTGTCACAGAATATTGGCATGTTGTCACTACAAGCGCTTTGCGTCTGTTACAATAACATACATAACATGCTGGGATGCCCATCAAGGCTTACCACAAATAGCAGGGATAAAACTCTTGGCACTACTCAATTCAGCAGCTTAGAAACTGATCATTACCGTGTTTCACTCTAACAAGCGTGCTTTCCCAAACGCAGCGATACACACAGATTTTCTGTCACATCATCCTATTATCTAAAGCACTGTATGGAGGAGAATATAAACCAAATTTAACTAAACTAACTACACAGGGACAAAACTCGATATCTTCTATTCCTGGAATTAGGATTAGGAATTAGATTTCTGGGATTAGATCAATGGTCATATTAACCCGTCACGTACGTATGAGAAATGACGTGTCTCGGCGATCACATTATCCAAAGAAAGGGAAGGAAGGAAGCAGATTGGAACATATACATTAGGTACCAGCCCGGCATTTGCCTGGTGTTGAATGAGGAAAACTCAGGAAAACCTCGCTTAGATTGGCTGACCTAAAAAAGCATTTTACACTTTTCCGACTGAGTGTCCCCACCGGGAAGCGAACCCGCTCGCACTAAGACGAGAGGGTTACCTGGTACACTCCTATTTCTAGTTTGCTATTGTTTAATTTTACCATCCCTTTACAGCAACGAAGCTCTATTAAACGTGAACCTATAGTTTGTTGCTCCTTGTCCTGAACTTTTGATACCCCATGTATACAATTGTTTTATTAGATTACTTTTATGTTTGTCAGAATTGAATATTTGACCATAAACATGTAACTTGCATACTACCTAGACCTTTAAAACTTTTTTGAAATAGTTAAACCCTAGGACAAAACAATATTTTCACCTAATCTTCGATCTAACTTATTGTTTTAATGTAAAATTAATTAAAGAATGTATTAGGTCCGTTACACAGTCACGTGGAGCTCCGCGTGCGGAGTCCAGCGTGGCAAGATTGTTCTATTGTTTCTTATGGGTGCATACATAGTCACGCGGAGCAGCCTCCGTGTGGCCCTATCTGCGCTCCGTCCTCCGCGAGGCGGATAGGGCCATTGAGCAAATGGGTGCTTACATAGTCAAGCGGAACTCCGCGCGCGGAGCAGCCACTTCCCTTTAAAATGTAAAGAACAAGGTTCATAGTAGCAAAACCAAACTGAAGATTGATCCAGAAAGACTTATTACAGAAGTGGAATTAAGACTATGTTTACGGGATCCCGCTTGCTTAGAATACAAAACTTGTGATATTCGCATTTTTTCCAATTAATTCCTCGAACGACCGGACTGACATGCGAAAATAATTGAAGAACTTTTTTCTAATCTTCTCGCAAACCTACATAAAGAGTCACAGAAGCTCTCTTCAAACTTATTTGAGTAACTAAGGGGTGACTTTGGAATCGCCTATTTTTCTGTGTTCTTCGTTTTCTTTCCTTACACAGATAATAAGAAGCCAGTATTGTCGTTTCGATCTTACTCATGTTGACTCGCAACACTGACTGAGGAGAATTGTGTATGTAATCACGTGACGCGGAGCGCGTAGCTACGGATGACTGTGTAAGCACCCACGCGTAGCGCGGACGGGCGGAAGACGAAGCGCGGAGCTCCGCTTGACTGTGTAACGGGCCTTAGACTTCCAAACTACGCTATGCATAAATGTCAAAAGTATTATAGAACGGCTTTGTCCGTCCTTCCATCCGTCTGTCGAAAGGTATCAGAGCCAAAACGGTAAGAGGTATTGAGGTGCGGGTTTTTGCAATTGATTTAGCGTCCCAAGAATAAGTTCCATCTCCTTCGTTAAGTTTCTATTCAAACCACAAATTAGTCATTTCCGATGTCATCGTTTCTCGTCATAGAACGAAAACGGTTGCAAACGATTCAGTGTTATAAGGCAATGTACCATGACTATCCTGAACACTCTACCTAAGCAAGAAATGGTTCGAATTAGTCGTTTCCGATTTCATCGTTTCTCGGCATAGAACGAAAACGGTTGCAAACGATTCAGTGTTATAAGGCAATGTACCATGACTATCCTGAACACTCTACCTAAACAAGAAATGGTTCGAATTAGTCGTTTCCGATTTCATCGTTTCTCGGCATAGAACGAAAACGGTTGCAAACGATTCAGTGTTATAAGGCAATGTACCATGACTATCCTGAACACTCTACCTAAACAAGAAATGGTTCGAATTAGTCGTTTCCGATTTCATCGTTTCTCGCCATAGAACGAAAACCGTTGCAAACGATTCAGTGTTATAAGGCAATGTACCATGACTATCCTGAACACGCTACCTAAACAAGAAATGGTTCGAATTAGTCATTTCCGATGTCATCGTTTCTCGTCATAGAACGAAAACGGTTGCAAACGATTCAGTGTTATAAGGCAATGTACCATGACTATCCTGAACACTCTACCTAAACAAGAAATGGTTCGAATTAGTCGTTTCCGATTTCATCGTTTCTCGGCATAGAACGAAAACCGTTGTAAACGATTCAGTGTTATAAGGCAATGTACCATGACTATCCTGAACACTCTACCTAAACAAGAAATGGTTCGAATTAGTTGTTTCCGATTTCATCGTTTCTCGTCATAGAACGAAAATGGTTGCAAACGATTCAGTGTTATAAGGCAATGTACCATGACTATCCTGAACACTCTACCTAAACAAGAAATGGTTCGAATTAGTCGTTTCCGATTTCATCGTTTCTCGGCATAGAACGAAAACGGTTGCAAACGATTCAGTGTTATAAGGCAATGTACCATGACTATCCTGAACACTCTACCTAAACAAGAAATGGTTCGAATTAGTCGTTTCCGATTTCATCGTTTCTCGGCATAGAACGAAAACGGTTGCAAACGATTCAGTGTTATAAGGCAATGTACCATGACTATCCTGAACACTCTACCTAAACAAGAAATGGTTCGAATTAGTCGTTTCCGATTTCATCGTTTCTCGGCATAGAACGAAAACCGTTGCAAACGATTCAGCGTTCCAAGGCAATGTACCATTACTATCCTGAACACTCTACCTAAACCAGAAATGGTTCAAATTAGTCGTTTCCGATTTCATCGTTTCTCGGCATAGAACGAAAACCGTTGCAAACGATTCAGCGTTCCAAGGCAATGTACCATGAGTATCCTGAACACTCTACCTAAACAAGAAATAGTTCAAATTAGTCGTTTCCGATTTCATCGTTTCTCGCCATAGAACGAAAACGGTTGCAAACTATTCAGCGTTCAAAGGCAATATATCATGACTATCCTGAACACGCTACCTAAACAAGAAATGGTTCAAATTAGTCGTTTCCGATTTCATCGTTTCTCGCCATAGAACGAAAACGGTTGCAAACTATTCAGCGTTCAAAGGCAATATACCACGACTATCCTGAACACGCTACCTAAACAAGAAATAGTTCGAATTAGTCGTTTCGGATTTCATCGTTTCTCGCCATAGAACGAAAACGGTTGCAAGCTATTCAGTGTTCAAAGGCAATATATCATGACTATCCTGAACACGCTACCTAAACAAGAAATGGTTCAAATTAGTCGTTTCCGATTTCATCGTTTCTCGTCATAGAACGGAAACGGTTGTAAACGATTCAGCGTTCAAAGGCAATATACCATGACTATCCTGAACACGCTACCTAAACAAGAAATGGTTAAATTAGTCGTTTCCGATTTCATCGTTTCTCGCCATAGAACGAAAACGGTTGCAAACTATTCAGCGTTCAAAGGCAATATACCATGACTATCCTGAACACGCTACCTAAACAAGAAATTGTTCAAATTAGTCGTTTCCGATTTCATCGTTTCTCGCCGTAGAACAAAAACGGTTGCAAACTATTCAGCGTTCCAAGCCAGTGTACCATGACTATCCTGAACACGCTACCTAAACAAGAAATGGTTCAAATTAGTCGTTTCCGATTTCATCGTTTCTCGCCATAGAACGAAAACGGTTGCAAACTATTCAGCGTTCCAAGGCAGTGTACCATGACTATCCTGAACACGCTACCTAAACAAGAAATAGTTCAAATTAGTCGTTTCCGATTTCACCGTTTCTCGCCATAAAACGAAAACGGTTGCAAACTATTCAGCGTTCCAAGGCAACGTACCATGACTATCCTGAACACTCTACCTAAACCAGAAATGGTTCAAATTAGTCGTTTCCGATTTCATCGTTTCTCGCCATAGAACGAAAACGGTTGCAAACAATTCAGCGTTCCAAGGCAGTGTACCATGACTATCCTGAACACTCTACCTAAACCAGAAATGGTTCGAAATAGTCGTTTCCGATTTCATCGTTTCTCGCCATAGAACGAAAACCATAGCAAACGATTCAGCGTTCCAAGGCAACGTACCATGGCTATCCTGAACACTGTACCAAAACCAGAAATGGTTCAAATTAGTCGTTTCCGATTTCATCGTTTCTCGTCATAGAACGAAAACGGTTGCAAACTATTCAGCGTTCAAAGGCAATATACCATGACTATCCTGAACACGCTACCTAAACAAGAAATAGTTCAAATTAGTCGTTTCCGATTTCATCGTTTCTCGGCATAGAACGAAAACGGTTGCAAACTATTCAGCGTTCAAAGGCAATATACCATGACTATCCTGAACACGCTACCTAAACAAGAAATGGTTCAAATTAGTCGTTTCCAATTTCATCGTTTCTCGCCATAGAACGAAAACCGTTGCAAACTATTCAGTGTTCAAAGGCAATATATCATGACTATCCTGAACACGCTACCTAAACAAGAAATGGTTCAAATTAGTCGTTTCCGATTTCATCGTTTCTCGTCATAGAACGAAAACGATTGCAAACGATTCAGCGTTCAAAGGCAATATACCATGACTATCCTGAACATGCTACCTAAACAAGAAATGGTTCAAATTAGTCGTTTCCGATTTCATCGTTTCTCGCCATAGAACGAAAACGGTTGCAAACTATTCAGCGTTCCAAGGCAGTGTACCATGACTATCCTGAACACGCTACCTAAACAAGAAATGGTTCAAATTAGTCGTTTCCGATTTCATCGTTTCTCGCCATAGAACGAAAACGGTTGCAAACTATTCAGCGTTCCAAGGCAACGTACCATGACTATCCTGAACACTCTACCTAAACCAGAAATGGTTCAAATTAGTCGTTTCCGATTTCATCGTTTCTCGCCATAGAACGAAAACGGTTGCAAACAATTCAGCGTTCCAAGGCAGTGTACCATGACTATCCTGAACACTCTACCTAAACCAGAAATGGTTCGAAATAGACGTTTCCGATTTCATCGTTTCTCGCCATAGAACGAAAACCATAGCAAACGATTCAGCGTTCCAAGGACAGTACCATGACTATCCTGAACACTCTACCAAAACCAGAAATGGTTCAAATTAGTCGTTTTCGATTTCATCGTTTCTCGGCATAGAACGAAAACCGTTGCAAACGATTCAGCGTTCCAAGGCAATGTACCATAGGCGCCGACTTTGGGGGGGCAGGACACTTTTGCCCCCCCCCCCCAATATTTAGAGGTGGGGTCCTTGCCCCTCCAATATAATCCGGCCGAGAAAGAATTAACAAAGAGGAGCAAGAATTTCTGTTGTAAACTTCGTCATTCCTTTAATTCAACGTTAAGAATAGCCTTCTAGGAATGGGTACGAGACGAGTTTAAACTCGACTCGATTCGAATTCGAATCGAGTTCCGAGTCGAGTCAAACGTAATTTTCTCGAGTCGAGTTCCGAACAGAGTCGCTGTTTTTTAGGTCAAGTTTCAAGTTGAGTCGAGTTTGATAAATGGCTCGCTCGTTCAGCTCGTTTTAACTCGTTTTAAAATCATGGAATGATTAGACTGGAAAGCGAAAGCCATGAGAAATGTAAGCGATAAAGTGGAATACTTTTTGTATTGTTTAGAAGAGGGGACACTGCTTGTATCTCGTCGCTCGATAACGAGACGACAAAGGATTTTATAACGAGGCCTCAAATGTCGTTAGCACCAATTTAAGTATATACTTTAGTTCTTACTATCAAGGCTGAGATCTGCACGGTTGAATTTTTGAGCCCAAACAAAAGCTCAACCCGAGTAGTGACGTAAACTTCCTCGGCTCAGTTCAACGGAGCGAAATGCTCGAGCCGGCATGGTTGGGATGGGCCATCGATTCGCCCCAACTGAGCTATCAGCTCTGTTCGTCTCGGTTTGGGTGAGCCATCGGCTTAGATCGGCTCACCCAGGCCGACAACCCTAAGCCCGAGCCGAGCAGTTTTGAACATGTTTGGTCAGCGCTCTATAACTTTTAACAATATTTGGCACTTAGCCAAATCCTTGCTCCTCCGGAACTCAAATCCAGAATCTCGTGAACGATGGCCATGCCTCCTAGACTTCACGACTACCAAGGTCGGCAGTCAATTAGTTTTTAGTATTCAGATAGAAACCACCTATCTTTCATGTTCATACACGGTGTTGTTATAATAACAATAATAATAATAATAATAATAATAATAATAATAATAATAATAATAATAATAATAATAATAATAAGTTGTAGTAACAGTAGTATCATTGATAATAATTATACTGTCTATGTAGGATAGTTGAAGAGAGTACTTGAAACTACATAAAATTTAGCTCCATTTGGCTCGTTCTGGCTCGACTCGACTCGAAACTCGACCTGAATTCGAGTCGAGTTGGAGGAAATTTTTCGAGCCGAGTTCTCGAGTCGAGCTTAAATATGTCTGTTTCGAGTCGAGTCGAGTTTCAAAGAAAACTCACTCGAAGTCGCTCGTGGCCATCCTTATAGCCTTCTTAATCGATAGAAAAGGCGGTTTTCAGACTGGTGTTGAATAGAGCACTGAAGCTTCAACCAACACTCTGGCAACACTGACCTGACAAGTGAAGATCAATGCAGTGTGAATTTTGGAGTGTAGTAGCGGATCGAGATTGGGGGGGCTTCATCAAGCAGTTAATTAAAAACGGTTGAATATGATGATGATATATTTATTCATTGCTTGGACCCCCAATATTTTCTTCAAGTCGGCGCCTATGCAATGTACCATTACTATCCTGAACACTACCCAAACGAGAAATGGTTCGAATTAGTCGTTTCCGATTTCATTCTTTCTCGCCATAGAACGAAAACCGTTGCAAACGATTCTGCGTTCCAAGGCAATGTACCATGACTATCCTGAACACTCTACCAAAACCTGAAGTGGTTCAAATTTTGTAATACTTCCGGTTTCAATACTGATTTTCATAGACCAAAAACAGTAAGATATATTCAGGTGAGTTTTTTGCTATTCATTTGGTGTCCCAAGAATAGGTTCTATCACCCTGTTAATCTTCTATTCAAGCTGTAAGAGTTTAAAATACACCATTTCCGGTTTCAACATGTATTTCTATAGATCAAAATGACATTAGATTGCGGGTTTTCTGGAAACTATTCAGCCTGTCAAGAGAACATACCATCACAACCCGCGACACTCTACCAAAACCGGAAGTGGTATGAAATTTACTACAACTTCCGGTTTCAATTCTGATTTGCAAAGAGCGAAAAACGGTAAGAGATATCATGATGAGTTTTATTCGGTTGATTGAGCTTTCCAAAAACAGGTTCGGCTTTCTTCATTAACCTTCTATTCAAATCGGAAGTGGTGCAAATTAACCATTTCCGGTTTCAGCACTTACTGCCATAGAAATAAAATGGTAATAAATAATGACAAGTAATTTTCTGCAATCGATTCAGGGTCTCAAGGGAATATATAATCACAACCCATAACACTATACAGTGGTGCCCCCCCCCTCATGTCCATGACGCACCCCTCTCAATTGCCTATCCGTAGGTGTTCTTCCATGAAAAAAATCTTTCCGATTAATTTTTACGCCCTCTCAAACATATTTATATAGATTTTTACCCCCCCAAATATTTCAATGTCGCAGTTTGCGTCATAACCCCCCCCCCCTTGTGGGCACCCCTGCACTATAGCGAAAGCGAAAATGGTTGAAATTTACTACTGCTTTTGATTCCAATACTGGTTTTCGTATTGGTATCAGAGCAAAAACGGTAAGATCGAGATACTTTTCCTTTCCTTTCCTTTTCTTTCCTTTTCTTTTCTTTTCTTTCCTTTGCTTTGCTTTCCTTTCCTTTCCTTTCATTTCCTTTCCTTTCCCTTTCTTTTCTTTTCTTTCCTTTCCTTTCTTTCTTTCTTTCTTTCTCTTTTCTTTTCTTTCTTTCTTTTATTTGCAATCTATTCAGCTTCAGAGAGTAGGTTCTATCTCCTTCGTTAAGCATCTATTCAAACCAGAAGTGGTTCAAATTAACGATTTCCGGTTTCAACCTTTACCATCATACAACAAAAACAGTAAGGCATATCACGTAATGGCTTTCTTATGTGGATTCAGCTTCCGAGGAACAGATTGTATCTTTAATCTTATTAATCTATTGCAACCAGTAGTTAGAGATGTACTACGTGAAGTATGAGTATTGAATTCCCATTGTTTGGAAGTCTATCGCAGAATCACGCTGTCAAATGGAACTCACTTGTTATAACATTTTAATTTTATAAAACGCCGGAGATATATACTACCCTGCTACACTAGGAATCATTGTTGGTATGTATAACTGGCAGGATATGATACTGTGCTTTATTGATTTTATTGATACTCCTATGATAATAAAGCTGTTTTTATCCTGTAATTATTTGAATATTTTTTCGTTATAGAACAATTACTCATTTATTGGCATAACAAATATCTCTATATTCGAATAACGTTGCTCGAATAATGATTTGCACAAGTTTTTGTTACTCGCGTAATGATTTTAAATAATTCATCGAGCAATTATTCGACAACATTTATCCTCCTAAATATCGAAATTTCTATATATTATCAAACAATTATTTGACCAATTAATAGTTTTTAAGCCAATGAATTTTGTTTTACAGTGTCAGACTATGGTAGACTTTTAAACTAAGCAAATTTAATACTCAGATTTGAAGTAGTACGCCTATAACTACTAGTTGCAATCAGGAGCGGATCCAGGGGGGGGGGGCGATTGTCCCCCCCCAGAAGAGGAAACTTTCTTATTTTATATATAAATAAAACCTATCCCAGAGTTTGGAGCTCTTAAAAGTAGCTCTAAGTAGCAGTATTACCACCCACCGCCAACCCAGAAATCCGTCCTGGATCTCCCCCTGGTTGCAATAGATTAATAAGATCAAAGATACAACCGGTTCCTCAGTGATGAATCCATATCGAAAAATCTTTGCTCGCCATGGTGTTACTGTTTTTGTTTTATGGCAATAAAATTTGAAACCGGAAATCGGTAATTTAAACCACTTTTGCATTGAATAGAGAATTAAGGAAAGAAACAGAACCTACTCTGAGGAATCTAAATCAATTGTAAAACATTTTTTAAAATAACGCTTCTAGCTAACTCTTAAAGTTCTTATTCTACGTAAATCAGTATTGAAACCGGAAATAGTAGTGTATCTGAACCACTACGAAGTCAGGAACTACTTGCACCAATGCCGTACGTGATAACCACTAGACCAGCGGAGAAGGGTGAGATTAGCAAAAAATGAAATAAAATATTTCAGTTTAACGTCCCACAATCAAGCCCTTTAAACTAACGGAGCAAAAAATGAAATAAAATATTTGAGTTTAACGTCCCACAATCAAGCCCTTTAAACTAACGGAGCAAAAAATGAAATAAAAGATTTCAGTTTAACGTCCCACAATCAAGCCCTTTAAACTAACGGAGCAAAAAATGAAATAAAATATTTGAGTTTAACGTCCCACAATCAAGCCCTTTAAACTAATGGAGCAAAAAATGAAATAAAAGATTTCAGTTTAACGTCCCACAATCAAGCCCTTTAAACTAACGGAGCAAAAAATGAAATAAAATATTTGAGTTTAACGTCCCACAATCAAGCCCTTTAAACTAACGGAGCAAAGAATGAAATAAAAGATTTCAGTTTAACGTCCCACAATCAAGCCCTTTAAACTAACGGAGCAAAAAATGAAATAAAATATTTGAGTTTAACGTCCCACAATCAAGCCCTTTAAACTAACGGAGCAAAAAATGAAATAAAATATTTGAGTTTAACGTCCCACAATCAAGCCCTTTAAACTAACGGAGATAGATGACTAAGACAAGTGAATGATGATGGGAAATCAGTGGAATTAGAATGTGGGAGTAAACGGGAATACTTCGAGGAAACTCACGGACACAACGTTGTCTACCATAAACGTACTTGGTCGGCTATCGAACCACGAACCACACGCACCAGAGGTAAACGCTTTACCACTGAGCCACTGTGCCCTCCAAGGGTGAGATTAGGAATAAATAGCCACTTCTAATGTTGCTCAACCTAAAATCGAATTTGCAATACCATAGATCCTTTTCCATCTTATAAAAATAGAGAGAAAGAGAAAGCATTAAACATTTGAATAAGATTTGACGAACAAACAGATGCCATCCATTTAGTGACAGTAGATCGGTTGTGAAAACCTTGTAGATATATATCAACGCAACGAAGAATGAAAATATGATCATCTAACGAATATTATTAGAAAATTTTGACATCACAAGTTGAGGGATTCATTGTTTTCATTTGTCTCTGTCTGTTGGATGACACAACCATTGAATTTCTATTGTCTGCTGCTAGGGACGAGCGAGGAATGGCAAATGGAAGGGGCATTTGATGATCTTGGAATCGATTTTGAAAGTAAACAGACAGCATCAATAGATCATTGGAAAGCAATCCAACTGAAAAGACGTTGTGCAGTTTTTCTTAGTGGATGGGAAAGGGATGGGGGTTAGAGAGTGATAGGTAGGGATATACAGAGAGAGAAAACGAGGAATTACTGAAAACGTAGAATTGTACTTGCTATATACGTATATATATAAATCCTGCGAGAGGCATTTTATGATTTATGCCCGTTGGCAAAAGCGAATGGTTTCCAGGTTAGTCTGACAGCCACGGAAATATAAATTTCATTCGAGAGAGAGACGTCGTTTTCTCGCTCAAGTGAGAAAAGCGATGAGGAAAGGTGTTTTACGACGGTAAGATAAAAGAAAAGGAACTCGATGGTGATGATGATGATGATTATGATAATACTATGAGAGTTTGAAAGAGTTTGTTCTAAACCAATAATTCTATAAGTTATAAATTACATATTTTCACGCTTCTCAAACGAGCTTAGTATGAGTAATAGGGGTCGTCCACATATTACGTAACGCGGCAAAGGGGGGGGGAGTTCGGAATTGCGTTACCAAGTGTAACAAGGGGGAAGAGAGGGTTTACGTCATCGTTATGAAACGCGTTTTTTTGTTTTGTTTTTTCTGTAAATTTTATTTTTATTTAAAGATGGGCAAAACCGGTTTTTATGAAAACTGGAAACCGGTTTATAGAAAAACTGAAATCCGAAAACCGACATTTCGTTTTTTCAAAACCGGTTCTTTTCTTACTGAAACCAGTTTCGGTTTCCTTCAAAACCAATTCGGTTTTCACCGAAACAGGTTTCGGTGAAAACTTTTGAAAAACACAAAACTATTTCTGTGCAAACAGAATCGGTTTGCGGAAAACAACGAAACAATATTCTGGTCAGAAATAGAACAAATTTTAGAAAAAAAAAAACTGAACCGGTTTTGAAGAAAACCGATACCATATTTTTGAAAATTTTCAAAATCAGGTTTCGGTTTTTCTGAAAAACCGAAAAAACGGTTTTTGTGCCCAGCACTAATGCAAAGTTTACTTTTAAGTTGTATTGCACCGTATAGTTTCTAGTTCCGACATAGAAAAGCAGAATTGCGTATCAGCTAAGATGCCCTTTCACTAATGAAGTTCTGAGTTTCCCGCTAGATGTCATAGTAAGCCAGCGTTGGACTGGAAGTCTTACTTGCTGCACTCGGAGTTGTCATCTTGTCATCTTTGAGCTTTCTTTATTCGCTTAGGACAGACTTTGAACTGTTGATTTTTTTTTCTGTGTTAGACAGAAGTGTAATGAGTGCAAAAGTGCAAGTACGCTGACATTCGTCGCGTTTCATTGGTTCTATTTGGTTTTAATGAACTTTGCAGATATCAACTCGCAACTTTGCCTAAAGTCTATATGCAAACACCATAAAATATCCCATAAATCCCATATTATTTGCATTAATGGTTTTTGAAAGAATCACGTGTTTCTTACACCGAAACCACTCCAAATTAAAAAAAAAATCAGTCTGATCGGAAAATGGTGCGTTAAAGGGTTAAGTTCTTTTCTTTTTTTATAAATAAATAAATATTACTATTGTTTTGGGAAATTGCGAACATATATCCTATACAAATTGAATCATACAAAAGGGATGAAGACTACTAGACACAAGCATGACTGGTGACGAACACTTCGTGTATTACAATACAATAAAACTCCCTTTTATGGCTATCGCAGCATTGCATTTACGGCACACGCTTTTCTGGAGTTAGTTGTTACTGTTCGTAACCACAGCTTGAAAATGCTTTCGCGTTTCCACTCTCATCTACATTTCTGAGGACATTATTTAAAACTTTAGATTTGCATCATTACCCCACACTATACTTCTAATGGGCTTTTCGTGTGAAGCAGAAGAAACTCTTTCTCGTAAAATAATATTTTTCGCGACGGAACGATCTACGAGAAAATAAGATATTAAAAACCTAATTCGTGGAATATTTATCTCGTACTGAATTTTTGTACTTTCATATTTGGATATTTCTGTGAAATTGAGTTTATTCGGATTCTGGCACTGGTTTAGGACAAAAAGAATTTGAAAAGAGGTAAACTGAAGCAGTGGTGGATCCAGGGGGAGATCGGGGCGTTCACCCCACCCACCCCCCAGAATAGGAAACTTTCCTTAATTTTATATATAAATAAAACCCATCCCAGAGTTTGGAGCTCTTAAAAGTAGCTCTAAGTATAAGTATTACAACCCCCCGCCCCCCCCCCCCGCCCTCAGAATTCCGTCCTGGATCGGCCCCTGAACTGAAGTCCCAAGTTCAAAGGAGATGTTTAAGAGCTTGTTCTCAAAGATGTTCCTGCTCCTTCACGCGTACAGCCACTTCGAATCTGGGGTCGACGAGGAAGAGAATTTCTTTACATCGTCGACAATGGCCACCTTCTACTACGCGAAGCATTCTAGATCCTGGAAAATGAGATCAATGTCAGTTATTTAGGTCTTGTTTCACCCGCATTTTCTGCCAGTATTTCTTCCTTGCCAATCATCAGTGACTTAAATCGCCTCGCCTCGGGAAAGCGCCTCGGGTGCAATCGCCTCGGGAAAACGACAGTATGCAATTTCGAAGAATTAAAACTGGTTAATTAAATAACTTATGGGGTTAAAATATAATTACGGTACTATCATTTTCTAATACTTTGATTTGTTGGCGAAAAACACTACAAATATGTTCCGAGTACAAGCATTTTGTAATAAAAAGTTTTACCATTAAAAATAGTTTTTCGTTGTAATAACCCGCAAAATAAACGAAATTAGTGAAGAAACAAAAAACAAAAGTATTAAATAACCCGCAAGATAAGCAAAATTAGTGAAAAAACAAAAATCAAAAATATTACGTAACAAAGGGTGCAGGGGTTCCACCTTGCGTTAAGAAATATGACAAGGAGAAGGGAGGAGGTAAAAATTGGTCAAAAATAGCGTTACGTAATATGTGGACGGCCCCTAATTACCAAGATTGATTTTTAAAAAAATGCTTACCATATCTCTTGAGTTAAGGTTTAAAAATTTAAGACCATATGCCTCGTTCTGTATTAGCCTTCAAAAAGTTTGAAGAAAATCATGCAAACAGCAATTGTTACTGCGATGTCGATTATCACACACTAAATCGAAAATTGTGTGTTGCTTTGACATAAACTGTTACGGAATGAAGGCCCATATGTGAGATTGGCAAGTGTTCATTTCATTGAGGCTAGTTTACGCAATTCTCATGAAGAGTAGCAAGGGAAAATCACATGAGATTAGTGAGTATAAGTCACATCGAGCCTCAATAGTGTATGCTGTTTGGAAGGAAGTGAGTCTAATTGAAGTTAGTGAGGCATAATTTGAATGAATATGAGTCCTTTTGAGACTACTAAGCTCTAGTTTGAATGAGTGTGAGTCCCATTGAGGGTAGCGAGGGCTAGTTTGAATGAGCGTGAGTTTCATTGATTCTATCAAGCGCTAGATTCAATTAGCAAGAGTTCCTTTGCGGTTAGCGAACACTAGTTGGAATGAGCGTGAATTCCATTGAGGTTTAGAGGTTACCAAGAGCCATTTTGAATGAGCACGAGTCCCATTGAGGTTACAGAGAACTACTTTCAATTAGCGTAAGTCTCATTGCTGTTAGCGAGCACTAGTTTGAATAAGCGTCAGTACCATTGAGGGTATCGAGAGCTAGTTTGAATGAGCGTGAGTCTTATTGATTCTATCAAGCGCTAGATTCAATTATCAAAAGTTCCATTGGAGTTCCATGGCTGTTAGCGAACACTGGTTGGAATGAGCGTGAATTCCATTTAGGTTTAGAGGTTACCAAGAGCCATTTTGAATGAGCACGAGTCCCATTGAGGTTACAGAGAACTACTTTCAATTAGCGTAAGTCTCATTGCTGTTAGCGAGCACTAGTTTGAATAAGCGTCAGTACCATTGAGGGTATCGAGAGCTAGTTTGAATGAGCGTGAGTCTTATTGATTCTATCAAGCGCTAGATTCAATTATCAAAAGTTCCATTGGAGTTCCATGGCTGTTAGCGAACACTGGTTGGAATGAGCGTGAATTCCATTTAGGTTTAGAGGTTACCAAGAGCCATTTTGAATGAGCACGAGTCCCATTGAGGTTACAGAGAACTACTTTCAATTAGCGTAAGTCTCATTGCTGTTAGCGAGCACTAGTTTGAATAAGCGTCAGTACCATTGAGGGTATCGAGAGCTAGTTTGAATGAGCGTGAGTCTTATTGATTCTATCAAGCGCTAGATTCAATTATCAAAAGTTCCATTGGAGTTCCATGGCTGTTAGCGAACACTGGTTGGAATGAGCGTGAATTCCATTTAGGTTTAGAGGTTACCAAGAGCCATTTTGAATGAGCACGAGTCCCATTGAGGTTACAGAGAACTACTTTCAATTAGCGTAAGTCTCATTGCTGTTAGCGAGCACTAGTTTGAATAAGCGTCAGTACCATTGAGGGTATCGAGAGCTAGTTTGAATGAGCGTGAGTCTTATTGATTCTATCAAGCGCTAGATTCAATTATCAAAAGTTCCATTGGAGTTCCATGGCTGTTAGCGAACACTGGTTGGAATGAGCGTGAATTCCATTTAGGTTTAGAGGTTACCAAGAGCCATTTTGAATGAGCACGAGTCCCATTGAGGTTACAGAGAACTACTTTCAATTAGCGTAAGTCTCATTGCTGTTAGCGAGCACTAGTTTGAATAAGCGTCAGTACCATTGAGGGTATCGAGAGCTAGTTTGAATGAGCGTGAGTCTTATTGATTCTATCAAGCGCTAGATTCAATTATCAAAAGTTCCATTGGAGTTCCATGGCTGTTAGCGAACACTGGTTGGAATGAGCGTGAATTCCATTTAGGTTTAGAGGTTACCAAGAGCCATTTTGAATGAGCACGAGTCCCATTGAGGTTACAGAGAACTACTTTCAATTAGCGTAAGTCTCATTGCTGTTAGCGAGCACTAGTTTGAATAAGCGTCAGTACCATTGAGGGTATCGAGAGCTAGTTTGAATGAGCGTGAGTCTTATTGATTCTATCAAGCGCTAGATTCAATTATCAAAAGTTCCATTGGAGTTCCATGGCTGTTAGCGAACACTGGTTGGAATGAGCGTGAATTCCATTTAGGTTTAGAGGTTACCAAGAGCCATTTTGAATGAGCACGAGTCCCATTGAGGTTACAGAGAACTACTTTCAATTAGCGTAAGTCTCATTGCTGTTAGCGAGCACTAGTTTGAATAAGCGTCAGTACCATTGAGGGTATCGAGAGCTAGTTTGAATGAGCGTGAGTCTTATTGATTCTATCAAGCGCTAGATTCAATTATCAAAAGTTCCATTGGAGTTCCATGGCTGTTAGCGAACACTGGTTGGAATGAGCGTGAATTCCATTTAGGTTTAGAGGTTACCAAGAGCCATTTTGAATTAGTATGAGTCCCATTGAGGTTAGTGAGAGCTAGGAGCCTTTCTATTTCAACTGTGCCCCTGCTGGCGCTGCTGTCGATATATGATTTCCCATACCTCCCTCGAAAGAGGAGAGGCAAGTGCTGCGGCCGAGATCTTTCAATTGTTGGATGCGGAAGCGTTGCCACAATTAATTATATCATAGACTTCGCTGTACTCTACCTTGTTAGCCACTCTAAGTAGGCTACGATCTTCACTTGTCAAGACCAAACAACTGAATGACAAATTGGCAACAAAGCTGAAGTCATTCACTTCTTTTCCCTAAACAAAGGGAGGATTTCGTCCGTCAGAGGGTGGCGGGGGTGGGGCCGAAGTATACTTCGCATATTTTCCGAGGGCACAGGTAGAATAGTTTCAATTAGCGGAGTCCCATTGCTGTTAGCGAGAACTAGTTTAAATGAGTATGAGTCTCGTTGAGGTTAGCGAGAACTAGTTTGAATGAGTCTCGTTGAGGTTAGCGAGAGCTAATTTGGATGAGCGTGAGTCCCATTGAGCCTAGCGAGAGCTACATTCACTTAGTGTGACTCCCATTGCTATTAGCGAGCACTAGTTTGAATGAGCGTGAGTCCCATTGAGATTAGAGAGAGCTAATTTAAATAAGAGTGAGTCTCATCGAGGTTAGGGAGTGTGACTCCTAGAGGTTGTCAAACACGAGTTCAGGCCAACTTCATTCAGTATGGACATCGCTGTCACCTCCTTCCAATTCAAATAGCCTGAAATACGAGTTGGAACTCCTTGAAACAAAAGTGAGAATTTCACTGTAAAGAAATCATAAGTTTTTACTTTGATTCCGGAATAATTGTCATCCGAGCCATTAGACCGCGCGAAGGTTGAAAAATTGAAAAAATAGTGACTACAAAAGATTAACTTTTTCCTTATCTTCACTCGTTTTGACACTGAAGTCGACAGTTTCTCTCACTTCCAAATCAATATATTCTTCCTCGACCTCACCTTCAAATAATACCGATGCCTTGACTCAGATAATACTTTAGGTTAGCTGGTAAAGCAGCCTACGGCTGAACCTCGCCTCATGAATAAGGCATTTTCAATTCAATTTCAATTAAATTCAATTCAATAATACGAGATGCATTCAATTTATAACACCTCCAATTTTTTCCCCCTCAGGACTGGTAACAGATAGAAACGAGCTGTTCATTTTAAAATACTCGAGAACTCGTTGTTAATGCGTGACAGAGATAGCAACGCCGTACGATACACAGAACTCTAGCGGCAGCACTGAGAATGATGACTGTTTTTCATACGATACTCGTTGTTTTCTCCATGTGCGTGGACACTAGGGTGGAGCGAAGAAATATAATTTTTGAGTATCGAATTCTAATAGGCCTCAAAAGTTGGGTATTTGCTTACTAATCAATGGTAAAATAACGAAAATAATCACACTTTGGATCTTATGTTTGCGCAAACTGCCAAAATTTGAAAAAAAAAATATATACCAAAAAGCACCAAAATTTACCTTTACGTAAGAATTACTTTTTTATTCATTTCTATAATTTCTAAATAGTTTAGTTTAGTTGTGTGAGGTCATGTTTGTTAATAATTCTTTAATGTGAATCATTTCATACATTTTATTTTCATAATGATTTTGCAGCTCTTCGCCCATTTCTCAACTTTTTTTTTCCCCTCTTGAAATGGTCCAGAACTCACCACGAGGAGGTGGCTGCAATTCGAGTTCCACCCACACCCTATCCAACCATCCTATCAATTAGGTTGTGCTAAATTATGTTAAGGACGTTGTCTTAAATTCAGATTTTTTTAAAATCAAATTTTGGCATTGTAAGTCTTGCAGTAGCGTAACGCAAAAATGTCGGCAACCCCTGCAGGATTATTTTTGGGACCCTTCGGTTCCCGTCCCCATTAACTTCCCACTATACTATGTTCCTGTAGAAGACAATGGTTAATACATCCATGGAATATAATAAAATTACAATTAAAATTAATTGCCGAAAAAGGCAAAAATTATTTTCCCTTAACCTTCGAGTGCTAACATGATTTTTTAAATTGATGTTGCTAGAATGGATGAATTTTCACCCAGAGCATATTTTTCTTTTCTAAAGTAAATAATGTTGTTTAGAGAAATCGATATTTCGAATTTAGCTCACTTTTGTAGCCTATAGTTCTTGGCATTTGCTTCGCGGTGTGCCCCCAAACCTTGCGGGCCTCCCCGCAGCCACTGAAGTCTTGAGAGTAAAGTTGCTGTAATGTAGCCATCTTTGTTTTTTTGTCTGTACACTTTTCCTGCAGGCTCTGCGACAAGTTGGATACATCTTTCAACTTACTGAGTATGCCATAGAAAATTTAAGAAGTCAAACTCATGAGCAGATTTGTTATGCATAAGTGATAAGATAGTTTATGTTGTCAAGCTTTTAAGCACTGGAGGGGGAGCTAGCTTACATTTTCTCTAATCTATCAGCTTACAGTAATCCTTGGCATCAAAATTTATTGAAGGTGCCATGAAAGTTCTAGCAGATTTCCCCTTCGAATCTTGATTTCTTGCCTCTAGTATCCTCCTGTAACCCAACTCTCGTACGTGTTGCCTCTCATCCACTGTCATAGGTAACATGTTCTCCGGTGACAGAAGAACGCGTTTCTCACAGGATCCATGATTCTTTTAACGTTGTTTGGCAAATTCTCTAATTGTTTGATCTACCTTCAAAATATGTCTAAGTCCATATTCCACTGACTGATATATCTTTATGTCGAACCAGACAGGAGCATGTGTCTTTATAATGTAGCTTACAAGCACTTTGAGTTCGTTTGTAGGATTTGTTCGAGAAACGTACAAGCGTAAGACCCGGTTTGCACATGTCAGCCATCGGAAGTAACTGAAATGTTTAGGATCTCTTATAGCCACATCTGGAGTACACTGCCCTGTCTGAGTTGCTATGTTAGAACTTTTATGGCACCTTCAATGAATGTTGATGCCATGGACTACAATGAGCTGATAGATTGGAGAAAATGTAAACTATCCCCCCCCCCAAGTGCTCGAAAGCTTGACAACACAAACTATTTTATCACTTATGCATAACAAATCTGCTCATGAGTTTGACTTCTTAAATTTTCTATGCCATACTCAGGAAGTTGAAAGATGTGTTAAACATGTCACGGAGTCTTCAGGAAAAGTTTACTGACAAGAAAACAGAGATGCCTACATCAGAGCAACTTTACTCTCAAGACTCAGAATGCCAAAATCTGATTTTAAAGAAAAAGAAATCTCAATTTAAAACAATGTATTTGACTAAATCAACATAATTTACCACACCCTAATTGATAGGATGGTTGGATAGGGTGGTTGGTGGAACTCGAATTGCAGCCTTCTCTCCGTGATGAGTTTTGGACCATTTCATGAAAAAAGAAAAAAAGTTGAGAAATGGGCGAAGAGCTGCAAAATCTTTATGAAAATAACTGTATAAAGCTACTCGCATTAACGAATTATTAACAAAAATGACCTCATACAACTAAAATAAACTGCTTCGAAGCTATAGAAATGAATTTTAAAAAAGTAATTGTATATTTGTTGCGTAAAGGTAAATTTTGGTGTTTTTCGTCATTTTTTCAAACTTTAGGCAGTTTGCGCGAGCTGAAGATCCAAAGTGTGATTATTTTTGTTATTTTACCATTGATTAGCACACAAATACGCAACTTTTGAGTCTATTGGAATTGATACTGGAACATTTGATTTTTTTTTCGCTCCACCCCAGTGGACACCGCTTGAAATTCATCGCCAGTCGAGTGAGACATATAATAATGGTGACATGGATGTGTTTAAGGTTAGTTTAAAGGTACAAGTTTTGCCAATAGGTGTCACTACAGTCTTCGTATCTTTATCATGTATTTTTTACCTCTCACGAAAATTCACTATTTCTCTTACAAATTTCAACCTAGAGACTTCAAATTTTTACAGAAGGAACTTCATAACCTATCGAAGGCAACAATCCGTGCCGATTTTCTACTTAGAATTTTCTTCATTGTTAAAAATGGCTTGATTGTTGAAATGGATATCCAAACCTTTAACAATATAACTGTTTCAACAATGAAGAAAATTCTAAATAAAAAATCGGCACGGATTGTTGTCTTCGTTTGGTTGTGAAGTTACTTTTCTAAAAATTTGAAGTCTCTATGTTGAAATTTGTAAGAGAAATTGTAAATTTTCGTGAAAGGTAAAAAATATCTGAGAGAAATAAGAAGACTATAGTGACATCTATTGGCAAAACTTGTTCCT
This sequence comes from Thermobia domestica, assembly GCF_964235325.1. Classification (NCBI taxonomy): domain Eukaryota; kingdom Metazoa; phylum Arthropoda; class Insecta; order Zygentoma; family Lepismatidae; genus Thermobia; species Thermobia domestica. The sequence goes on from NC_137458.1 coordinate 301,613,569, forward strand.
TTACACCAACCTTAATGTGCGTTTATGGGTGCGACAGTTCAAAGAAGCCAGTACGTCGGGTGACAAACCAAGACAATCTCGGCCTCGCACAATTCGGTCTGACGACATGATCGAACGAGTGGAAAAAGTTGTTTTGGAGGTCCCGAATGAGTGTGGAACACATCGCCTCTAAAGTGGGTATTTTTGTGGGATCTGTGCACACTGTCGACATATCGGTTTGTGCGAGGCCGAGGTTGTTTTGGTTTGTTGTCGCATGACGTTCTGGCTTCTTTGAATTGTCGCACCCACGAACGCACATATCCATGACACTATCCTCACATGTCTCATTCAACTGGCGATGAATGTCAAGCGGTGACGCACCACGTAAATGAAGAAAATGAATGATTACACGCTGTTCTCTTAATGAAGACGTTGACATTTTACGAGTCATCCAACCGCCGCTGCTAGAGTTCTATGTCCTATACAGTGTTGCCATCTCTGTCACGCATTGACAACGGACAGCACGTTTCTATCTGTTACCATTCCTGAGAAAAAAATTGAATACACCTCGTATTTACATTCTCGTCCTCAAGTAACATCCCTGTCGACCTGACTTATCTTCATTTCATGTACTGAAATAAGGATGAATGAGGATGAGATTACCGTATTTACTCGCGTAATTTTCGCACTTTTTTAGACGGAAAAAAGTTGTTTTGAAACAAGGGTGCGTAAATAATGCGGGAAAAAAATTAGCCATATCAGTGAAGATCATCTAATTTTTTTCCCAGTCAAAATAACACGAAAATACCGGTACACATTTTCTTTGTAGCAAAAATTGACAACAAACAACTAATTCTAAATTTGTAGAAAAATAACATTAAAAAATTGATTAAGAAGTTTCTTACCTTAGAAATCACTGTCAAATCCTCGCGTGCGCAAATTACGCGAGGAAAATAAAATATACAGAAAATGCACAAATTCAAAATTGGGATGCGAAAATTATGCGAGGGCGAAAATTACGCGCGTATTTACGGTAATATTCGTAATACAACTTTACGAGTATCTAAAGCAAAAAACTTTTCATAGCCATAGTTACCCGAGGCTATAGAAAAAGAAAAATCATCACATCCTCAGAGTGTTTCATTGGAGTCTGTTACACGCTGTGGCACATGAAGTATTTGATAACAATGCAGGCAGCTATCTCTTCTGGTGCTTCCACATATGGTTACATCCCCATTCGTGCTCCATGTCACTCATTTTCAAAGCAATGCATTTGACAGCCTAGCATACCCCCCTTTCCCCAACGTTTGTCCTACTCTGTTAAGAGAGAACTTCGCTGCTTTTCTGTAGCCATTGGGCATTTTCGTTTGAGGTGGTTATTCCACACGTAAAATTCTTGCCACACACATCATGTTCTCCAGTGTGCCACAGTATATATATTAAATTGTGTTTCCCAGCCGAGAATTCTTGTTCTGCCCTGTCTGTTTAGTTTCCCACATTGAATTTTGGAAATAGTTTTTCGCTGAGAACCTTCAACATTTATGTGCAACAGCTTCGAGCAAAACTCCTGACAGGATACTGCAATAGCCTTTTGGTTTATGATATTTCAAACAACAACTAAACTATTCCCATTAACTTCTGTATAGCTTTTATACGTCACAATGCAAAACCCAACATCCTGTTCACTCAAGCTCACGCTCACGCTCACATTAATATTTCAACATGATTCTCACTCGCCTGCCCGGAGGCTTACATCAATTGTCCACCATCACATTTATTATAAGATACAGGATGGACCATTTATCTTGAAACACACTACTAGCTTTTAAATTAATACGAGGGGTAATCGGAAAGTAAGGTTACAAAGCCTGCAGTGAATCGTGTATATACTAATTCACACAACCAGTATAGCCAACAGATAATACACTACATACATTAGGTTATTTTTTGATACCCATAATAGTCTGTATATCGGTCGAGACATTTGTCGCATCGTGGCATGAGTTTGGGAATTCCCTCCTGGTAAAAATCATGTCCTTGTGTGTTCAGCTATGTTGTCACGAAGTGTTTCACCTCCTCGTCTGAAGTGAAGTGACGGCCTTCTAGGTGTTCTTTCAAGTGAAAGTCACTTGGGGCGAGGTCCGGGCTGTAGGAACGATAGTCGATGATGTCCCAGCGAAACTGTTTGTTGATGCATTGCTGCGTCGGCCACTGCGCTCCTCAACGTGGCGTTTTCTCTGCCAGCCGCAAACTTTCGACACCATTATGTAACATACTGATAAAACACTACAGTATCTCCGTAAATCTCAAACAGCTGCCGGTGAATGTCAGCCGCGGTTACATGTTTCTTCCACTGAAATCGAATAACTGACCAGACTTCTTCACGAGACCAGTTTTCCCAACGAGTCACCATTTGTGTTTAACTACAACTAGCACCGTCCCACATTATGTCCTTAGGCTAAGGGAGACGATGATTAAGGCAAGTGAATGATGGTGAAAGAATTGTTGGAATGAAAAGTGGGAGGAAACGGAAGTACGCCGAGAAAGTTCACGTGCACGATGTAGTCCACCACAAACTTACTTGGCCGGGGATCGAACCAGAGGTAGGCGCTCTACCACTGATCCACCGTGCCCCCCCCCCTCCAAAAGAAAACAAAGAGAATGAGGGAAAATTCCTTTGTTCGGGGAACATTGGCGCGTGTAGGATGTCCTTTTGGAATTTAACCCTATATTTGCCTTTGGAAAGAACGTAACACAAGCCTTCCACAAAACGGTCTTTTTTTTTTTTTTTATCCCTCAAGGATTACGTAGAAATAACATTCGCTTGAACGTTCCAAAGCAGATGAAGAAGACATAAAGGATCCTATCCGATTGTCTTTTTTTTTCCTCTCCTTTCCTTTTCTTTAATTCTTAGCATTATAAAAAAAAAAAAGTGCCAAAGGATTGACGGATTAAATCTTGGCAGCAAAAGGAGTACGAACATTTTGATTGGCTTCGTTTGCAAGCGGACATGTTTTTAAGCTTGTCGCACTGCGCCGTGAAGCTTGGGTAAATAATATATAAATCCTTTGTGACTGAATAGCTTACAATGTGCGTTCCATTTGATATCAGAAAGCAGTGCTTTATTATCTTTTGAGCCTCATCTTTTCACACGAATTCTTAGAATAAGACATGTTCGTGTCTTCTGCGAGAAATCGTTATATTTTATTATTCTCACAGAGCAAAAATAACTAAATAAAAACGCAAAATGAGTGTAAAATTCTTAAAGTATTCTTGTTATTCTAATTTTCAAAATATGCATTTACTAATTTGTCAAATACTGTGACAGTAATTTCCAACTGGAATATATTTATTAATTTATCAAATAAGTATATTGTAGTCAGTGGCGGCTAATGTTAGTGTTGCAGCGTTGCGCAACGACCAAAGTATTTCAAGAAAAAAATATTATTACCAATAGTAGTAAAGAACAGAAAAAATACTTTTTAATACTTGCATATATACACTTTAAATAACATATTTTTTTACTTCTGTAACTGTCCGTTCCGTTAATCCGTTTGAAAAAGCGAAAAATAATCCGTCACAGAGTCTCTAATTTACATTGTGTTGCAGCGAGTATACAACGACCAGATTCCTTCAGCGCGGCAATTGGAGCAAATGTTAAGTCTCCTTTCCCCTATCTCAGAAGTTAAAGGGACTGGTCGTTGCAGTGCTTCTGCAACACAGCACGGTTTCCAGTGAACGAGAAGCTTTATCACGTTAAATAAGATTTCTGAATTTTCATTCACTAGCAATTAACAAATGGAATTTGTTTTTATGCATTCATATTTTTAAATTACGGGGCCATACTGAAGTAAATCAATATAATGACAATTAAAAAAAAGTGATTGCAAATTACAAAATAAGAAAGAAAATATCTAGTAGAGGAGAAAACAAATGAAAGTAGACCCGCATTTACAAGTTAATTCTTAGCTTATATTGATAATGAAGGCTTCTTCTACAGTAATTTGTGAATCAAATATTAATAAGTCAGTATGTAGAATCTCCCCCCCCCTCTGTGGATAGTATTTTAATATAAACATATTTCTTTTATAAAATATGTATATTTTATACTCTTGATAATTTCCGCATAAAACTGTATGATGGGGAACGCCACATTGAATTTGGGACTAGTTAGCAATGCTCAGGGGCGTAGCCAGGAAGGGGTCCACCAGGTCCGGACCTCCCAAAAATTTTGAAGCTTGACGGGACTTTCGAAACATTTGTAGACTTTCTTAATAAACTATACTTGTTTAACACAGAAACGATTGATGTAGGCTAAATATTTTATTTTACGCCTCATCATTTACTCTTCTTTTCTTATAAAAATAATCGTTCTATCATTTTTTCTAAAAATATAGGTGAAAGTAAGTAAGAATTACTTATCGTCTTTTCGGGTGCAGTATAAGACAGGTTTCATATTATGTGGACGTATTGGACCTCCCTCAAATACTTTGGACCCCTCCCAGTTAACATTTCTGTGTGTAGAACTGGCAGTGCTGTTTGTTTTGATGTTCTTTGATTTTATTTTTATTTATTTATTTATTTGCTTCTGTTACATGCTGATCCTTCATCTGGCAGGTCTCGAGGTTTCCTTTCCAGAACATATCACATTGGTAAGTATTGTTTCGCCTCATGTGGAAGTATATTGTGTTCATCGTGCATTGCGTAACAAGCAAGACGGATGATTTGGAATGTAGTTTTTTCTTTTACGCACATGTGTGTGTGTTGATGTATGAATATGTGACATTCGGAATTCTTATACCAGTGCCTATTTTGTATCAGCTGGTTTGGTTTTTAATTATTAGGTTTAATTTTATTGTGTGTGCTTTAATTCTGTAAATAACCTACACATTCTGAATGAATTGTATACCATGACTTCTGTAAATATCTTACAAAAAAACATTGACCAGCTTTCAACTGAGGAAAAATTTGCAATTAAGGCTTAGACAAAACAAGCAAAGGGCAATTCAAGAGAATGTTCGAAAAAAAATCCAGTTTAAATTTACAGGATATCTTATGCAATAGTGTTGTTTGCACCAGATACATTTCCTCAATTTATTTTAAGTTTTCCTGGATAAACTGTGAATAAAGTGTGTTCAATGTAATTTTTTTTTATAACACTAATCTCTGCTACGAACTCTCTTCAGTCAACGCCAAAGAGGAATTGAGATCACTGTCAGGGACTGAGTTTGCTAGAATGAATCGTTCGCAATAATCTAGAAAAAATATTTAGTGAATCTACAAAGCTTTGAAATTAATATTAACAGTACCTATGGTGTCAGCAAAAGTCGAAAAGTTTTGTTTTTTTTTCACATGAGAAAGAATTGACACTTTCAAGGAGTTGAATGTCCCAAGAAAGGTTATCACCATTGGTTATGCTTTCCATCGATAAAGACCTGACAATAAGAATACCAGAGTTCAACCAGCGTGTAATAGACAGATTTGCTCCAATCAAAGAGAGGAGAATGAACTTACTAATTAATTAAGGTGATTAATAGGACAATATGTTCTGCATTTTTTTATTTTTTAAAAACAGAATTTTATTTACGCGTAATTTAACATGTCACATAGCATTTGCATCTAAAGTTATGCTGATTAGTCAATGAGTCAACTTTATATCTTCTGTCTCTTATCGTTCGTACTGCAACACCCGAAACCACAATCCACCGGCCACCACTGGACAATACATTTCTAACTGGCCGATGTATGACGTAAGAGCGGTGCAAATGAGCGTATGCAATCCCAGTGGTTGGTATTAGAAGTGATCTCCGTAGCCCATGGCGGCCTCAGAATAAGGTTTTGGTTGGTGAGTGATTAGCTTTAAACTGATAATTTCTATTCCTGTGGTCCTCTTTTATAGCCATCTTCTTGGAGGGAGGACCTAGAGAGGGGTAGTCGGTCGTCTTCGTATCTCTTCGAGTCTTCTTCGTATCTTCCTGGTTGCATGGTCTCCTTATGTCGTTTGCCACTGTTTGTTTTTGATTGTAAAACCACGTGTTTGTAATCAGAATATGTAGCTTACAGTGTGTGGGTATATGGATCATTACAATATAGGGGAAATGGGGGCATAATGACCCCGGGGCAAAATAATCACCCCGGTATATAACGGTGTTCCTGTGATGACAGAGAACTGGTATTACTGCACAAGCCGTAGTTAGTGTGGCGCAAATTGTTGAGAAAGAGAGATGTCGTTACCTTCAATAGCTTGTGAAATAAGCGGAGAAAACCATTTTCATGGTACGTCGATATAAGGTATATAGTGAATATTCCACCTGTTGCTGAAAAAAGTACCGGTAATTACTTGAATAAAACATGTTACACACATAGATAGTGAGAAAGGTTTGGCCATCAAACAATCATGCATGTTTTCCTTGTGGAAGATGGTGGATACGAGATAAAGGATTTTTGAAAGTTATATCGCGATTGGGGCAAAATGGTCCCTTAAAATTTTACAGGGAACCAAAATGTCTTCTTGATCTTTCTTCGTCTTCCATTGATGTTCTTCCAATATGGAAACGTGTATGCCACTTAAGCTTGTCGTTCATGTTGAAATCGCAAAAAGCGTGATGCATGCAGTCACAATAGCACCGAATGCACAACTATTGATACACACAGTAGGCTATCTCTTAACACATTAACGTATGAAGGTCAGTGCTCCCCGTGACTGAGCGTGGGTCTTTGTTCTTTCATCTGTTGGCATGTTAAAGACCCAATCTCGAATTTATATACTTTCAATGAATAAGGAAATTAGCACTTTCTTATCAAAACAGATCATAATTTTGGTTAATATATATATTCTCCAAGGACGAGGCCATTTTACCGAGGGGGGTGAGGTAAAACGGTCATTGACAATAAGTCAATTTATTTGCACATACAACTTGTTTGGTAAAACTTTCAAGCCTTACACCTATTTACATTTGTAGGAGCAAGAATGAAGAATATTGTACTGCAAAATCATCGACTTTCCATTCATAGGAACGCTGCTATTTCAATTTCAACCTTAAGGTGTCCATTATGCCCCTACCTCCCCTACTGTATATTTCTTAGTTTTATTGTAATTTTAATCTTAACATGAAAATACATTAAAGAAAAACAGTAGGACGAAACTCAAAAGTTCTTTATTAGAAGTACGGTTTGTCCTGCACTATATTTTATAAAAATCACAGACAGATTTAATAGAGAGGGTGAGGAAGCAAAGTAGGTTATTTTTTATATTATTAACTTTGCTTCTGAAAAATATAATTCGTGGCAATATATTAAGAGTCTTCATCCCGGCGAAATTAAAATACCGCTAATTTTACAGTAATTGTGTGATATCTTCAAATAGATAAAAGATAATTGAAATGTGAAACAAGAGCGCCTTAGACAATATTATTTTGCATGAGGTACCGTTATCATAAGTCACCTAGTGGCTTTCCGTTTTCAGCCGTTTAGAAACGCGAAAATAAATGCCGATTTTCAAAATGGCTCGAAATCGAAAGCAGATAAGTGAGTCGTGATAACGGTTTCTCACTGTGATTTCGGTCATTGTGAAATTTGGAAGCTTGCTTTCTCGTAACTATGTCCAACTGACCACGAAGTACACCTAACCAAGATTTATTTTCCTTCAACACTTGGAAAGTTACAGCTCGCTCGAAACTGAAATTTTTGTGTTTCTTTTCTTACTTCTAATTTAAGCAAACCTTGCTTCTATTTCCAATTTCATTCTACAAATAAATGTGGCCAAATGTGTCTCCAAATAACCCTTTACAGTAGCTTCAGACAGTAAGCTTCGGTTCAGTTAGACTTCAGTGCTATGTTACCACATCCATAAGGACAAGGACAGATAAAACAGCGCTGTTACGAGCCAGCTCATTTCTTCATTTTGGATAGAAATTATAACTGTTTTGGTTTTCCTTCTCTCAGGGCCGGATTAGGGGGGGTAGGTATATTCTAGCCCCCTGGCTTTCAGGTGGACGAAGGCCTCCAGTCTGATCAAAATCTCAGTTGGCTGTGTAAAAAGAATCATACAAGATATGGGGCCCATACACGTAAACACATGCCTGAAGAAACAGCCCGACTTGCATGAAAAATGATAAAACCACAGGCAAGTTGATCGTGTATGGCCTCGTTCATTCATGTTGAAAGTTTTCAAAATCTTCTGAAAACATGTTTGATGTTTTTGCCGTTCTGCGTGCATGTTTACCGTGTATGGGCTCGTTCATGCAAGGTGGCTGTTTTATATTTAGGTCCGCCAATCACGACAGCGGAAGAAATCACGTGACTCTCTCCTCCGTCGCATGCCAAGGTCGTTGAAGATGGATGATCTGCGTTATATAACAAGGGATAAAAATACATGGGGCACACATGAGCATTGAGGGGGGGGGGAGGATCGGCGCCCTTGTACACAGTTAAATTGTACATCATAAATCGTTACAATATTTATTATTTAATGTTTGAAACTAAATATGCTACGAACTATATAATAAGAAAATTTCACAATACCTTCATGTAATCCTTAATCAAAGCTCGTCTAATAGCCTCACACGTCTCTGGGATTATTTTTCCAAGGCTTTGCGCCGAAATTGCACAACTGAACTTCAAGTCCTCAAGGCCTACCGGTAGCTAAAAACCGAAGGGTGGCACACAAACGTTCGTGTGGGGTTATAGCTTTTCTCATCACTGTGTCACTTCTGATTATAAACGGAGTGACCAATTCCAGTAGCTCGTTGTATGTTTCACTTTCCATTGGTAAGTGGTTCACTATATCGTCATTTTCATTTCTTAATTCTTGAAGAAGTACGGTGTGTGATAGAACGTCTCTCCTCTGTAACCAATCTTTGGTCCATTTTGATCGCTTCCTTTTTATTTTTTTCTTATTGCACAACGCTAGTGCAGTTGCAGAAAAAAAAAAGCACGCGCTTCCTCGTCCTCCACATTTCTCAAACTACTTTCAGTAAGTTGGACAGCATGTTGGTAAGTGTGTGGGCAAAAAATTCTTCCAAGATGCATGATGAAAGAAACCTTTCATACATGTTGGTCATGCAAGTGCGTGCATCTAGGGCGCGCTATACAATCATTATCATAAGATAAAATATGACCAAAAAAATGAAACATATCCCCTTAAGTCTCGCACTATGCTTTCACAGAAATGTACTGTATTAGGCGAAGTGAGCAGGGGCCACATATTTCTTCTAGCCTCGGACATCCAGATGAGTTAATCCATCCTGTTTTCTCTGTTTCAAGAAAATACTTCTCATAAGAAGAGGAACTGGCATCGAATTTTAGTTTAGAATGATCTGTCACGTGAAGGTGGTGTAACTTCTCAGGTATTTCAATATATGACGCCTTTTATATGTGCACTACGGAATCAGTTACGAGAGAACTAGTTTCGAAGTTTAATCACTGGAAATACATGGAACAAATCGATTTGTGTCAGCTGAGCGTATTACAAAGGCGGTAACGTTTTGGATGTGTGAAATTCAGCGCTATACCTTTTTCTTTTTTTTTTTTTTTATTTATTTTTTTTTTTTTTTTAAGGAATAATCATCCTGATAGGCATTATATTATAGATATTGGTTAAAAGTATACAGCGAAACTGGGAATGTATACCCGAGTGAACCAGTGGGCAAGGGATAATAATCGATTTTATATTTGCCACGTGTCTGCAGTCAATTTAAATTTCACTTTTAGCTAACTGTATGTTCCTCTGTGAAATATGATGCTCATTCAATGCTTATGAAAATTTTGAAGTGAATTTTGAAAAGTTAACCGAACTCTTTGTGAACTTTCAAGTTGTGTAAAACACTTCGATCTGTCAAGTAGTTTGTATAAAGTGAACCCTTAAAATTGGGAAAAAGTCTTATATTGTAACTCGTTTTCATATCGTAGTTAGTGCGCCTGGCCCTGGGTTCGATTCTCGGTGGAACCGAGTGGTTCGGAACTCACGTTAAAGTATAGGTTCCGTCTTCCTGTAGTCTCTCAGTGCGAAAAGAAACGTTATTTAAAAAAAAAAAAATCTAGTTATGCCAAAGTTTGAAGCAATTGATTCGAAATATTTTAGGAGTTCCACATGGTAGAAGACTAAATGAAACATGATCGTATTCGTGATCACATGAACTTGATTTTAATTGTCACAATTTTATCGCCAACGACAATAGCATGTATATCTTACTTTATGATCTATATATTAAAATGCTAAAAAAGTTTATATGCTTGTGGCTAATCCTTTCGACAGTGTGTACTCGGAAACCATAGGCTCTAGAAGGACGCCGTTTTTACTAATCGATTGCAAATTTTGTGAAGATTGTTCAGTTTTAATTTATTTTTTTTTTAAAAAAAACGCGGCCATTATTTCTTATTACATTTTAGGGGTACACTGAAAGACTTGAGCTTTTCAAAAAAGCATTATATCCTACGAGTTATACATTCCAACACCACACATTTGTATACAGGCTTAATATATCTCTCCGGTGTTTGTTTCTTGACCAAATGATAATGAAAAACGAAGGATAACCATTTCTCCATCTCAGATGAATGTTTATTGTTTGGAGTGTTTTGTCCAATAAATACCATATATCACTGACATTATAATTAATTGTGTGTGTAATGTATTTGCTTATTGCATACTGCATGCAAGAAAAAAGAAAACATTGATCATAATTTACATGAATTGGAAACTCCAACCGGAAGTAGGCTCAAATCTTGCAAGCGGTGCGATATATTGAAAAAATAATCAAAAAAAAAAACTCTCCTTTATGGTACCCCTTGCCGATTATTATCAAGACGTCTTTCACTTGTGTCTGTAAAGTGACATGTACAGATGTTGTGAGGAATGACAAGGAGATCCCTGCTCATATGTGAATGTGAATGATGCGCTGTGTAGAGAGCGCAGGTTCAGTTAGTAAAATTTTAAAAGTTTGGCATTGCCTATTAAGCACCGCAAAAATTATAAATAAAAACAATGTTCCTTCTCTAGATTTGAAGTACTGCTCTTTGGATTGGTAGTTTGCATGGCCGTATCCAGGGGGGGTCTAGGGGAAGCCGGGCCCCTCCTAAATTTTTAATGGCCCCCTCTAAAATTTTCACGGTAGGTTTGCAAATGAACTATAATATGGAATGAACTAATATTTTTGGATCGGGCTCCCCCTAACTTCCACCGCCCCCCCCTAAATTTTCGAGCTGGCTACGGGCCTGGTAGTCTGTTGGCTTAATCATTAGACCATGACTAGTTCACTATAAATATTTTGTCACTGATGTCACTACTTCAAATCTTCTACAAAAGTTTTCTTTGTTTCTTTCTTTTTTCTTTTCTTTTTTTTTTTTTGTTATTTCTTTTATGTTATTTTCACTTACCTCTACTATGCACAATTTGAATTTTCCACTTTGTTCCACCCAATCTTATGCTTGAGACTTTTATTTCCCATCAAACTACAGATTTGACAGGTTTAATTCCGCACCTCGGTGCAAGAATGTCAGAGTCACAAGCTGGTGTACATTTACTTGTTTGACAGATAGTACATAACATTGCCATCACAATTTATCTTACGTATGACATTAACATTATCACTTATTAGCGCTGTCGGTTAACTAGGGAATTCTGGAAGTTCCACTTTTTCAGAACTAATTTTAACGTATAATTAATTTGCGAATAAGAATTATCACTGTATTTTCAGCGTGAATGACATAGCTTCAGTATTTCTTTCAGAAAAAAATGTTCCGGGAGGCACACTTAGTATTCCGAGGGGCATTGCTGATAATATTCTATTTATTATTATATTATAGACGTATTATTTGGTCTACTCGGGGGGAGGGCACTGTCAGAGCTCCGGGAGGCAGTGTCCCCCCAAATACAGGTCTGGAAGAAATACTGCATAGCTTCTTTCGAATGTGCTAATACCACAAACATGAAACAAATATTACAGCAAAGATTGGGTACGATGAAAAGAAATCAAAGGATGTGAAAGTTTCATCAATTATGCAATAGGGATGCGCACGAGACAAGATTTGAGACTGTCTCGATTCGAAAATGTGCTGTAAAAGTGATGTCTCGACTCGAAAAATATATTTTTTTCTATTGGAAGAGCTGTGTCTCGACTCGAATTTTGTCAGGAAAATTCTGTCTCGACTCGACTCGAACGCATCCCTATGCAAAGTATATTGTAAATATTTTAAACATAGAAGTTAAGAATGAAAAAAAAAATGAATTAAGAATACCGAGAAGAATGTTACAGTAATTATATTTCAGCTGTACAGTAAACTATAAAATATTTAATGTATTCTAATATTAAATTCTGTTTGTTATAAATTTAGCAATAATTTTAGTGGAGTTCACTATTTTCAGACAGATTTTGTGCGTCACTAAGCAACATTCTTAAGGCACTTGTTTGTAACATTGAGTGGAGTGAAGTCTCTGTGAGGGATGCATGTTTGAGCTTCACATTTTGAAGGTTTTCGTAGTAGTGAAAAGATAAAAATAAATCACAAATCGCTAAATAGAACATAAGGCTTGCTGCTCACTGGCAACTTTTTGTCGGGCAACTATCTTGTTGCCTTGGCTAAATACATTGAGTCTTATGGGAGTCCGCTCACTGAGTCGACGGCGACAGAAAAGTTACCGAGGTGTCGCCAAGCAGCGCAACAGCTCGTCGACGCGACGAAACAGTTGCGCAACAACTAAAAAAGGCATTGAGCCTTATGAGAGTCTGCTCACTGTGGCGACGGCGACAGAAAAGTTGCCGAGGTGCCTCCAAGCAAGGAAGTAAAACATTAATATTTTCTACAAGTTTTTCCATACAACAGTTCGTTCCGTGTGCAGTGCGTGAAAAGAAGTGTTTGCAATAGAAGCTAACATGTCTTTAATTAGCGATAAAGGCAATGAAAAATTAATTGAGGAAATAGAAAAATGCCCAGCGTTATATAAAGAAAAAGTTTGCAAAAATATTCAGACATAAATTTAAAGAAGAAATTGTAGGAGGAAGTGTGTTTCGCTGTTATAAGAAATTAGAATGGGCTTCGAAGGATAATTGCGTTAATCACTATATACAGAATGTAAAATTTTATCTTCAGCAATCTGTCACTGTTTATAGGATTCAACTAGTATTTCTTTTTTCTTTTCTTTTCTTTCTTAAATTCAGCATTAGCATATTCTTCGAAGTCCATCATACTGTGTCCAATCCCGCCAAATTGTGATATCAAATGCCCGGCAACTTCTCTATTGCCATCGTCAGTGAGCGAGGGTGTGGCAACAAAACTGTTTTGTCTCCGTGAAGTTGCTGACTGTACGCGACAGCGACGAGATAGTTGCGCAACTTTTTTGTTACCAGTGAGCGGTAGGCCTTAACGGTCTGCATAGAATTGATTGAATGACATTGTCATAAATCTCAAGAAATACACTGAATATTCTATACGATGTCACTAAAAATTGAATATGGCAGAATTTAAACAATATATTGTAAAAGCAAATGGGTAACACGTTGGTGAAATGTTTCGTTAATAGCTTTGACTTGATTTGACTTCAGTTTAGAATGCTTTTCAGCAGCGAGGGTATATGACACGTGGATCTACAGCTTAACGTAAGATCCGAACCACATGAGCTCCATCCAGGAATTGAACTCGGGTCTTCCACGCCAAAAGCGCGTACGCTAACCGCTTAGCCGCGAGGGAGCTCATGTTTTGTATAGAGTTTTTAAATGAAAGCAGTAGTAGGAGTACGGTGACTCGGTGGTAGAACCCTTACTTCTGCTACACTGAATCAATGGTTCGATCATGACCAAGTAAGGACAGGTCATCGAGGTCAATGGTTCGATCAGGACAACATCGAGGCCGTGAGTTTTCTCGGGGTACTTCCGTTTTCTCCCAGATTCTCATTCCACCAATTCTTCCATCATGATTCTCTTACCTTAATCATCGTCTTCCTTCGTCTAAAGGGTGTAATCGTGGGACGTTAAGCTAATAGCTGAAAGAAAGAAAGCAGTAGGCTAGACTAGAGACCCAGAAATTTTTGTTTAGAGTAGTCCAAAATTTGTAGAGATGGCTCAATACTGTGGGACACTACGTTTCGATCTTATTCTACATCGAAAAATGCAATAAGTAATGCCACCTATATTAAAAAAAAAAAAAAACAGAAAAGAAAATAGGACTAGATGTTTTTAATAAGACAAGAAAGTGTACAGATGAAGTATAAGATCCAACCTTTATGCTTAACAACTGTAGTTTTATTAAGAAAGGATACAAATATAGTACATAGAGTTACGAAGTTGGGGGGGGGGGTTCCGGGCCCGGTGGAGCCCCTGCCCTAGAGAATTCCACAGTGTGTGTGATTCTTATAAAATTTTATCGAAATGCTGCGAATTTACGGATTTCACTATATTACCAAGATCTCGATTGTCGGAAAATTCACTTTGGAGCGACTTCGGTATCACACATTTTGGTGGGAATAAAAAAGTTGAAAAAATGAAGTGAATATAGCAGAAATTATTGTCGATTCAAGAGTGCAAAACCCGTAAGCTAGGTGTTATTTAAAGAAAAGAAATCTCTTTTACCGAGTTCGAATTTTCATGAAAACGAATTTTTAAAGTCCAACAAAGCCATTAGCTAGTCTTAATTTTCGTATAGCTCATTTAGACCATTGCGATTGGAAGAAAACCATTTTGTTTATATTTATTTTTGAACAGCTAATTTAGTACGCTTTCGAGTGCAAGAAAGCCATTTCGCTAATCTCTACTTTAGGATAACTCAATTTAAACTATCTTCAAGTGCAAGAAAACCACTTAATTAGTCTCGACTTTAGGATAGCTAATTCCTAATTTAAAACTTTTTAGAACACATGGAAGCAATTTCACTCATCAAGATTGTTTCTTATTGGTGGAAAGCAATTAGGTAGTCTCGACTTTAGAATAGATCACTTAGACTGGTTTCGAGCGTAAAAAACACTATTTAGCTGCTCTCGAAAATAGAATAGCTAATTTAGAACGTTTTCGATTGAAGGAAAGCCATTTAACTATTCTTAACTTTAGATAGCTAATTTAAATCGTTGTTAATAGCAAGAAAATCTCTTAACTGTAGCTTCGACTTGTTGGTAGCTAATTTAGGCTATTTTCGAGTACAAGAAAGCCATTTAGACAGTTATCACTCTAGGATAGTTCTTTTAGACCGCTTCTGATTGAAACAAGACTATTTAGTTGAGATTTCTCTTTAGAGTAATTCCTTTAGACTGGTTTCGACTGTAAGAAACGCTAAGAAATGCTATTCAGCTGTTCTCGAAATTACAATAGCTAATCTAGATAGTTTTCGAGTACAAGAAAGTCATTTAGACAATTTTCGCTCTAGAATAGCTCTTTTTTTAATGTAATTGGAGAAAGCAAGTCTCAACTTTAGGATAGGTCATTTAGATTGCTCCTGATTCAATAAAGGTCATTTACTCTTCATTTTAGGATAGCTCAATTGTACCGTTTCTGATCGGAAGAAGACCATTTAACATGTCTCTACTTTAAGATGACTCATTTAGACCACTTCTGATTGGAAGAACATTTAGTATGTCTCGACTCTAGATAGCTTATTTAGACCGTTTCTGATTGGAAGAAAGCGATTTAGCTAGTCTCCATTATAAGATAGTTCGTTTAGACCATTTCTGATTAGGAGAAAGTCAATTAGCTTGTCTCTGCTTTAAGATAGCTCGTTTAGACCGTTTCTGAATGAAAGAATGCTATTTAGTTACTCTTGACTTTAGGATAACTCATTTAGATTGTTTTCGCGTGTAACAAGACCATTTAGCTGCTCTCGAAATTAGGATAGCTAATTTCTAGAGCAAGAAAGTCGTTTACTCTTGACATTAGCATGAATCGTTTCGACAGCTTTCGAGTGTAAGGAAGCAATTTCGCAAGTCTTAAAGAATTATAATAACTAATTTAGACAGTTTTAGGTAACGAATTCTGGTCATAGATGCATTGCATCAGGGGTGCACCAAAGTGGGGGTCTACCGGATCCGGACCCCCCAAAATTTCGAAATTCATTTAACATTTGTATACTTTCTTAGCATAACTATACTTGTTTGACAGAGAAATGATTGACGTAGCATAAAGAGTTTCTCTTATAAAATAATCTAGCCCTATCATTTTTTCTGAGAATATAGTTGACAATAATTAAGCATTACTTATCGTATTTTCGGGTCAGGATAACAAAGGCTCAATACTATATAGACATATTGGACCCCCCACAAAAAATTCGACCCCTCCCAACCAAAAAAAATCTGAGTGAGCGCCCACATTGGAGCTTTCTATTGCACCAAATTTTGCTACTCAATTTTTAGTTGGCATTGCATTTCTATGATTTTGTGTGGTAAATTGCGATGCTATGCCGCTTAAAGACAAATGCCAATATACATAAAATACTATTATGCTATTCCCTACAGCACAAAACGTTTCCAAAACAAACAGTACCTGTCCACCATCAAGAATTGATAACTGGTAATCACATTTGGAGAGATAAAAGCAAATTAATTTGAAATGAAATTCGTATATCTCCATAGAACATCTTCCTCATATATATATATATATATATATATATATATATATATATATATATATATATATATATATATATATATATATATATATATATATATATATATATAATGGAAACAAAAGACTGTGACGTCACCACAAAACGTCATATGTTAGCTTTCCATTCTGTTTCCACAATGACAGCAAGAACAGTCCCCTGTCACCAATGGGCGATCAAGATTAATCACAAACGTCCAGACCATCGCATCGTCTGTGAGAAATAATAGAAAAAATGTCAATCACATACACCAGCACAAAGAATGCCTGTGACTGCCACCAGATTTGTACAAGGACAGGGAGAAAAAATTATCTAACGAATTGAAAAGCAGACGGCGCAATCACAATTTTCAACCCTGTTATCTCGAACGACGTCAGTTTGTGGAATGCTCAATAAATGTCGCTCGACAGACAATACCCTTGATATCAATTATATGAAGGAAATCTCTTCTACCTCTGCACTCCAATAACGCTTTTCGCCATATTTTGTCTCTAACTTTTTTCTCTCTCTCTCAAAAAGCCTGAATCAGCGCAAATTTCACATAGATTACCAACCATTCATTCCGCTTTTGGTGTGAAAAGAATCGCATTCAAGATATGATATATAGGGGAGATTTTTGCGAAAGATTTTGCTCTGTGAAAGAGAAGTCCATTCGAGGACCTCTTAGATTTGATTGGATGGACCTTAGTGTTCCTTTTCAGCACCAAGACTACATGAGACTACGGTTTAAGATAGAATCCTAACCATTGTAATGCATTCAAATCCCAATGTTGTCCCAGTGGGAATCGACCGGAGACCCTGTACACCAAAGATACGCTCGTCAGTCAATACTCTGCGTGGAAGACGAAAATCTCTTAGTCTATAATTTATACCATTTTCTATTCACTCTATTGGGCATTCACTCGAGTGGCCAAGCAGTTAGCGTACGTGCCTTTGGTGTGGGACATCTGGATTCGATTCCTAGCGGGCTATTGAGGGTTCGGATTCTACGTTAATCAGTAGGTCCAAGTCTCATATAGCCTTGCTGCTGAGAGTCCACATCTCATGTAGCCTTGCTGCTGAAAGGGACGCTAAACTCAACTCAATAGCAATCTATTGGACATTTTCTATGAAGTCAGAGATATCCATCTTGGGTATATGATTTCATTTCGTCAATTAATACACTTCCTACCATTAAAACTACAAAGCAAGAAGGAGACAAGATAGCAGCGCAAAGTTGGCAGGCAGAGACCTGATCGTATAAGTAGCAAATGGTCGAATCTCTGTGTGACGCATGACAACGGAGCAGAGCTGACGACGGTCAGTATCTGTGGACTCATCTTGGGCTGTCAGAACGGCCGCAACACGGCGAAAAATCGAGAGATGAGCCCTTGGATGTCCTCCTGGGGGTATGACAAACCATTTGTCTTCGACACGATTCCACAGCTCATCAAATATGGTTGGCGGCGTTCGCAGATGTGAGTTGAGTTGTTCAACCATTGACCAGACTATTCAATCGAGAAGAGATCGGGAAAGCGTGCCGGCCAAGGAAATAGAGGAACATTGCATCCCGCCAACAAGTGTAGGGCAGCATGTGCATCATGAGGGCGCTCGTCATTCTGCTAGAATATAGTCCGCTGATTGACCTGCACTAAAGGGATCACAATTGGATCCAACACCTCACTAATATACCGTTGACTGGTCAAGTATTCGTTAATGCATAGGAAGCATGGACGAACATGGAATCCAATGGCACCCCATATCATATTACTCGTTGCTGGGTTGAGTTGCAACACAAAATGCAGGCGCCACTCAGCCTAATTCAGCGGTAGATCCAGATATGGATGCTGTAATCATACCCTGCAGGCAGAAGTGACATTCGTCTGAAAAGAGAATGTTCTACCGTTCATCTCTCCATGCAACACGTTCTTGACGCGATTTTTGTATCCCTTAAGTGGGCTGTACAGTCAGCGGAAGCAGCAGCAATGTGCGGCATTTTAATATCTCCCGCTGTGCTAAACGAAGTACTACTATTCGCGGGGAACACTTGAAGCTATACAACAGACTCTGTTTGTGGAGTGTGGGGGATGTAGCTATTCGATCCATCACAGCCATAACGCAGAAGTCATTATCTTCGCAGTCCGTGGTATGGTATGGTCATTCGAGTCTGGCGTATCGTTGCGTAGAACCTTCGTTGAGTCGTCGAGTCCATATATGCTGGACTGTGGTAGCATTCCTGATAAGGACACAAATATCGTGGAAGGATAACCACACTTGTGATACACCGCAATTCTCAGCGCTCGAAGGCTAGAAGGACTGTCAACTTCAATGCCTTGCTAAGTAATTACGAGTATGTATCTTTCATGCTCTACATATTCTGCAAATTTGAACTTTTTACGATGTCTCCTTCTAGGTGTTGCATTTTTAATGGCGAGCAGTAGAGCAATAATAATAATAATAAATCGGCGAGCAGTAGAGCGGCATCGGAAGTGTCACTGTTCATCTCACCAACACCAAAACTATGGATCCGGCACTAATATCGGTCATTTTCGATCATTTTATATATCTCCCACTCACCCAAGTTGCAGAGTTGAATTTGGATTTAAGTGGCAGCGGAAATGTCACTGTTCATTTCACCGACTCCGAAAACAATGGATTCGGCATTAATATCGGTCATTTTCGATCATTTTATATATCTCCCCACCTTCAAGTTGCGGAGCTGAATTTAGACTTAAATGGCATCGGAAGTGTCGCTGTTCATTTCAGCGCGCCCGAAAACTATAGATTCGGCTCTAATGTCAGTTATTTCCGATCATTTTATATATCTCTCACTCCCCCAAGTTGCGGAGCTGAATTTTGATTTAAATGGCATTAGAAATGTCACTGTTCATCTCAATGATCCCGAAAACTATGGATTTGACACTAATATCGGTCATTTTCGATCATTTTTGTATAACTCTTCCTCCCCTAAGTTGCACCTTCAAAGTGAAATGATAAGACCCATTCCAGGCCTGAACCTCATCTATATTGAAAATTTGATCGAGACCGGTTGGGTGGTTCAAGAGTTATTAAATCATAAATAAAGTCATATTCAGTTTTGTCTATGTAGATTTCTTTATATATATATATATATATATATATATATATATATATATATATATATATATATATATATAAAACGAGAAAGTGAAACTGTAGAGCCCATATCATATAGGTTTGGTGTTGAAAATTGATCTTAAATCCCAATTAATCAACAGCTTGATTGTATTCGAATAATATTCATATATTTGGATAATATTTGGATAATCTCAATTATGTGTACAGCCTTGCATCCATTCATACAGTACATTCAGAATGTAAAATCATCAATTTCAAATGGCAGGGATCAATCTTGAAGGGCGTGAGAACAGTGTTCAGAACATTCGAATCTTAAAAGAAGAAGAAAAAAGAAGAAAAGAAAAAATAAATCAAAACGTGACAAACTTGCATATTTGTTCCTCATCCAGGCAGTACGTGCAGTACAACGTGAACTATCTAAAGTGCTGCTTGAAGTTGTTCTCAATGGTATCAAAGAAAGGCATTCCGCTATTGTTCTTGCTGACCCGTGTACTTAACCTCAGCTTGTATGCTTGCTCTCTCAATTTCTCTCTCTTTCTCTTTCTTTCTCTCTCTCTCTCTCTCTCTCTCTCTCTCTCTCTCTCTCTCTCTCTGTCTCTGCCTGTCCCTGCAGTAATATGTTATTGCTTGGTTAAGTATTTAACTGCCGTTGTCAAACATGCTTAAACACCTGGCTAATGGTAAAATTGGTAATTGTTCGTGTTTTGGGTCATGCTCAGTGGCCATATTTCATTTTATGTTCTACGGTGAGCGATAACTTCGGTATGTGGTTTCATCTCGTAATATTAATTATGTGCTCCGGTAATTTTCATTTTATAATCTTTCTTCCTTCGAGACTTTGCTTTTTTTTAATCGTTTTTATTGGTTGTGTTGTTGTTTCCTTATGTCCAACAGTAGCTGTATTTGTTGACACTTTTTCTACCTTTAGTTAACTATAGGTAAACCAAGTGAACAAAAGAAAATCTTTCGTTCAGTTTAACGTCTCACGATTATGCCTTTCAGGCTAAGGGAGACGGAAGTGAATGTGATGATGGAATAATTGGTGGAATGAGAATGAGGGAGAAACAGAAGTATCCCGAGAATACTTATGGAAACAATGTTGTCCACCACAAACTTGTCCGGGGATTGAACCAGGGGCTCCACGAACTAGAGGTAAGCACTCTACCACTGATACACCATCGCCCCCCCCCCACACACACACGAACAAAAGAGAAAAGAAAGATGTCATAGCAGAACATCTCTTAACCCTTTATTTGGCAATGTTGCTCTCAAGCAACATCACATTCTATTGCGTTATCCGCACGAATTACAACTTCAGGGATCATTTAATTAGCATTATTGCTTTCATACAATATTCATTCACATGATTTGCGGGTCGCTTCTTTAGATACTTCTAATCTTCGTCAACAGGGGATAGTCAAATTTAGTAATGTAGAAGCTTTATCTACTACGTTCTGCGAAAGTTTTTTTCTATTATTATTTTTTTTATTTGTGGTTTCTTGCTCTGTAGGAAAATATTTCAACGAAACTGCTGCTAATTACTGAGAGTATGCTTATGATATTTTACCATAATAGGGCAATGCTGCTCAGTAGCTACACGTAAGACCTATTTTATGGCAATGTTGCTTTGAAATAAACACACTGTATTTTGTAACCAAAGTACAAAAAATACTTCAAAAATTACGAAATTATGATCAGGAAGACACGGTTCAACCATAAAAGCAAACTAAATATTTTAATGGTAATGCTATCCATGCTTGCCAATTAAAGGGTTAAAAGGGGGGAGGAGGTAAATATGTTGATACCACAATGAAATTTAGCTTACCAACAATGACGACGGATTGATTTGATGCCTACTATGTAAGATACCCTTTCACTTAGAGGTCCCTTACCAGTGGTGCTATGCTAATTTTTCAACAACCGGTTCTCTCTTTCTGTAGATACAAGAGCTCTTACGTTGTAAAACACAACGCCAATTTTATCACCTTAGGTTCGAACTAAGAATTGTTTTTTATTATATTTTTTAGCGCCACGTTCAAACAAAACCGACTTGAAGAAGGGAAAAACATATGACAGAATACACAATAAAAGGAAGACAAATGCAGGCATTAAGACCAGTCTTTCATAACATGACCATAACAGCGTAAGAATAACATAAAGGAAGAGAAATGTTAGTATCTACAATGTAAGAAAAGTTATAGCTACATTACGGATAATTTTTGAGTTACCCTCGTATAATTACACCATTTTGTTCCCCTCAAGGATATCAATCTATTGGTTCATATCTCGACTTCGGACATTTTATTTTCAATTAAATATTAATAATTTTATATAATTATTTGCTTATTTTTTATGTGCTATTTTCCTTCCAGGTCTTCTCACCTAGAAAGACAAGTTTACTTTTTTTTCTTCTGTGAAGTTGTTTGCACGAAGAAATATATGAGTTTGCTGAAAACCTTCTGTTATTTTGTACAAGTTAATGAAATTGAAAACATCCGTTTTGCGTCAGACTTGGCCTTCTACATTTTATAAACAATTGCTGTTTTTCTTACCGGATATGCACAATTCAGTACATGCTCTGTACATGCTCCTTCAACGGCTCAGTATTTTCATTTTTTTATTTATTTTTTTGCGATTATCAGAAGTTGTGGGAGCAGAAAACTTTGCATGTAGTAGAAACAGCATATTGCAACATAGCGGAAACTGATTTTATGATAATAGTACTACATCAACTTTAAGATGATCTAATTACCTCATAATGCAATAATGAATTTTTCTCTGGAGGCATGGTAAATCAGTGACAGAGTGATCACTTCAGGAGCTACGGGATAATGGTTCAATCACAGGCGAACTGAGGTTGTGGTAGGGGCGCACTCGCGGGAATCCACCGGGTCCGGGCTCCCTCTCCAAACTTCCGAACTCAACATACATTTCAATGGCTTATTTAGGGGGGGGGTCTTCCTGGCTTAAGCCCCTCCAGAAATCTTACTTACTATAGTAAAGTATACGAAATATTTTGCAGAATTTTCACATTTTCAGGCAAAGCCCCCCCCCTCCGAAACAAAATCGTAAATACGCCACTGATACATGTCTACACATTCTCAATAAAACTCTACTTGTTTAACAGGGAAATGATTGCTGTAGCATGAAAATTTGATCTTAAACTTCATCTGTACTCTTTCTCTCATAAAAACAATCTAGTTCTATCGTTTTTCTTTTCTGAAAATATAGGTGGAAGTATTTTACCCACAATTTAGAGGCCTCATCCCGGCGAAATTAAAATACCGCTAATTTTACAGTAATTATGTGATATCTTCAAATAGATAAAAGATAATCGAAATGTGGAACAAGTGCGCCCTAGACAATATTATTTTACATGAGAAACCGTTATCACGACTCACTTATCTGCTTTCGATTTCAAGCCACTTTGAAAATCGGCATTTATTTTCGCGTTTCTAAACAGCTGAAAACGGAAAGCCACTGGGTGACTTGTGATAACGGTACCTCACGCAAAATAATACAGTATTGTCTAGGGCGCTCTTGTTCCATATTTCAATTATCTTTTATCTACACCGTATTTGAAGATATCACATAATTACTGTAAAATTAGCGGCATTTTAATTTCGCCGGGATGAAGACTCTTAAGTACTTATCGACTTTCCAGATGCAGAACAATACTCGATCAGTACTACATAGACGTAATGGCTTCTAGTATTGGTCCCTCCCCCTTCAAAGCTTGGACTCTCCCAACAAAAAATTGTGAATGTACGATTGGATTGTGCTGAACAACATTGTGAAATTTTCTCGAGGTTCTTCCATTTCCTCCTATATTCCTATTTCCTAAATCAGGGTTTCTTAACCTGGGGGTCGCGAAGGTAAGCGGAAGAGATAAATATAATTAGAATCTAATACCGTAAAATATTTTTAAGTATTATTTTGATTTTTGTTCTGATGAGCATATTTTTTATTTTATTTTTATACATACTGTTAAGAACAACAAAAAATAAGTTGACTAAACATTTTTAACAGAGGTGCAGAGTTTGTTTAAAAATCAATTTAAATGAAAGAGGTACGGTACGAAACTAATGAGAATTGCATATTGAAATACCAGGAAAATACAAATGCAACAAAACTTGCAATTGAAATACAATTAAAATTGAAAACTAATGAGCTACCTGAGTATGGTATGATTTCACTAGTGTGGCAATGTCCGGTTCAATCCTCGTGACGCACATTATCAAGTAATTTAAAATTCTCAATAACTTTTTTTCAACAACTGTCCAAGCTTCTCTTTACCAAATTAAAAATTACTTAATTTTTTAAAATCATATGACCCAAAATTAAGGGCGTTACGAAATTTTAAAATTTTCAAACGGCCTCCATTTTGAAACAGTATGATGGATCGGATTCGATATTTGTAATATGAATGAACTGACAAGTTTGGTTTTAATCTATTTGCTTTTAGGGAAGTTACTGCATCCACTATATACGAGAAATGGATTCTACTATTATAGGGAGCTTCTCCGTGGCTAAGTAGTTAGCGTACGCGCCTCTGACGCGAGAGACCCGGCTTCGATTCCCGGCGGGAACTCATGTGGTTCGGATTCCACGTTAATCAGTAGGTCCACGTCTCATATAGCCTCGCTGCTGGAAAGGGACGTTAAACTCAAAATCACTCACTCACTCTACTATTATAGAAATAGATGGATATCGTGAGATCTCTGCAATAGGTAATTAAAAATTCCACACAAGCTTGTTACAAACCAGAAATTAAAAGGGGGTCGCTGGCAAGAGGGTGTGATAAAATGGGGGTCGTGATAGGAATTCGGTTGAGAACCACTGCTCTAAATAAATCACTGTCATTAGTCATCTGCCTGCTTTAGACTAAATGACATTACCGAGAAGCATTAAACTAGAAATGTCAGATCATAATTCTTTCTCCAAAAATGACTTCTCTTGTTTTCCTTTTTACTTCAGGAACACTTGGAAGCACGGCAAAAATTTCGAGTTCACGCCACTATGCAACAAGTTTTCTTGTAGGCTATTAATTTTCAAATACTCATGTTTAAGGGCAATAAAAAATGTCAAATTAAAAGTTAAACTCCTTAGTGCAACAACCTGAGAGAGGTTTATGGGTAATCAGATAGCTCATATTCAAGTGGTTGATGCATGGTCAGTGCTAATGCTATTTTTAGTCTTAATTTTACTTGCCTATCAAGTTATACGGCTTCACGATGTAAGTACGATGAAAATCTCTGCAAAAAATGATGTTCTTTTTAATAATTATACATTCGTGAAAATTTGTATAATAGAGAGTTCAAATATACATATAGAAAGTATATACAATATAACACAATTATTAATACATAATAACACACTGAGCAAGGCTGTGTGATAATATGTAAAAAAAAAAAAAAAAACAGTCTCATGTAACAGTTTCAACACAATAACTGTGTCTTCATCAGACTTCCACTCCTTCTCTGATGAAGACACAGTTATTGTGTTGAAACTGTTACGTGAGACTGTTTTTTACATATTATCACACAGCCTTGCTCAGTGTGTTATTGTGTATTAGTACAAAATGGAAACAAGGCCTGATAGAATAGTTATAACACAATTATATATATAAAGGGTGTTTCAAAACAACACCGACAACGTTTTCGAAGTGATTCCTGATACTAAGATAAGACAAAAAAGTATAGACCAACCTGGGTGCACAAATACTTCCTTTCGGAGTTATAGGCTGCCGAAAACATGGAAAAATTAGGTCCCGTAGGTCCCGTAGGCCCATAGCTCCAATACTACGGGACCTACTATCGTCGGGTCAAGCTCAAGACTTCACTTAGGAACTAATATGTGCCTTATCCAAATATCCAAGTTTCAGAATCCTGCTGTACTTCCGCAACAATTTTTATAGAGGTAGTTGGTGAGTACTTTAAATTATATGCCCGTAACCAAACTCACTCTATAAGAATTGTTGCGGGAGTACCTTAGGATTCCGAAACATGTATATTTGGATCGCGCACATATTAGTTCCTAAGTGAAGTTTTGACCCGATTACTGTAGGTCTCATGGTTTTGGATCTATGGACCTTTAAAGTTCATTTATTCATGCTTTCGGCAGCCTATAACTCCGAAAGGAAGCATTTGTGAGCCCAGGTTGATATATAGTTTTTGTCTTATCTTGCTGCCAGGAATCAGCTCCCAAACATTGTCGGTGTTGTTTGAAATACCCTTTATATCTACATATATCTATCTGTATCTCTATCTATCTATCTATCTATCTATCTATCTATATATATATATATATATATATATATATATATATATATATATATATATATATATATATATATATATTGTGTTATATTGTATATATGTATATTTGAACCCTATATTGTACACATTTTCACGAAGGTATTATGATTTAAAAACATTAGTTTTCCACAGTTTTCGGGCTCGCTAAGATGAACAGTGACACTTCCGATGTCGTTCAAATTCAAATTCAGCTCTGCAATTTGGGGGAGGAAGAGGAGGGGATATATATATATATATATATAACTGTGCTATATTGTATATATCGTTCACATTAAACTGTCTGTCACTTCAATTAAGTTAAAGTATAGACCTCAATCCAAACAATTGCGACAACTCCGTTATATGGGTAAGTATTGTAAAAGAAAGAGTGGGCGAAGACAATGATGATGCATACACCTTTGTTTCCACCCAATTAGGTTTCTTTTTCTCTTTCTTCATTTTCCCAATTATTATCATTTCTTGTATGTCTTCTTTGACCTTTCTCTATAACTCCTTTGATCCCAATAACAGGCTATATTTTGATTCTAACATTAAGAAAGGAGAAAACGGAACAGTCAATATAGATCACTAACGACATTTCTCTATAAATTGTTTGTTTTATGGACGGCCCATCAGAATGACAGATTTTTAGCATAGCTTAGCGACAAAGACTTTTTTTTTCAGTATGGATTGTTCTAAAGCTATAAGTAATCATTAAACACCCACTGGAGTGGCAAATTCCCTGCTTCCAGCAATCCCACGCCTTTAGTCCTCTAATAGCTGAATAGAAATTAGTGGTAATAAATTGTTTTAGTCAATCCGAACCTTTCATCTAATTTTTCTCAATTTGATCGTCATTTAATGTTAAGAAGATCATTTGTTAATTGTCTTATTCAAACTTGCGCATTACGTTGTTTCACTTTTTATATCTTGTTTTACGTACTGTATTTTGTTTCTCATATTATATTTTCTTTCACATGTTATACGGGGTTTGCCCTGAAAATAGGAGGACTGATTTTTTTTTTTAAGTCTTTAACAATTTTGACACATCGACTTAATAATTTTCAAAATATACCCTTTCTGCATTAACACAGCGTTTGCAGCGACTTTGTCAATTACTGAAGGCTCCCTGGAACGCAGAAACTGAAATGCTCTTCAGCTCTCTCGTTACAACCTCTTGAATGGTCTGAATCACTGAAGGCTCCCTGGAACGCAGAAACTGAAATGCTCTTCAGCTCCCTCGTTACAACCTCTTGAATGGTCTGAATCACTGAAGGCTCTCTGGAACGCAGAAACTGAAATGATCTTCAGCTCTCTTGTTACAACCTCTTGAATGGTCTGAATCACTGAAGGCTCCCTGGAACGCAGAAACTGAAATGCTCTTCAGCTCCCTCGTTACGACCTCTTGAATGGTCTGAATCACTGAAGGCTCCCTGGAACGCAGAAACTGAAATGCTCTTCAGCTCCCTCGTTACGACCTATTGAATGGTCTGAATCACTGAAGGCTCCCTGGAACGCAGAAACTGAAATGCTCTTCAGCTCCCTCGTTACAACCTCTTGAATGGTCTGAATCACTGAAGGCTCTCTGGAACGCAGAAACTGAAATGCTCTTCAGCTCTCTTGTTACAACCTCTTGAATGGTCTGAATCACTGAAGGCTCCCTGGAACGCAGAAACTGAAATGCTCTTCAGCTCCCTCGTTACGACCTATTGAATGGTCTGAATCACTGAAGGCTCCCTGGAACGCAGAAACTGAAATGCTCTTCAGCTCCCTCGTTACGACCTCTTGAATGGTCTGAATCACTGAAGGCTCCCTGGAACGCAGAAACTGAAATGCTCTTCAGCTCCCTCGTTACAACCTCTTGAATGGTCTGAATCACTGAAGGCTCTCTGGAACGCAGAAACTGAAATGCTCTTCAGCTCTCTTGTTACAACCTCTTGAATGGTCTGAATCACTGAAGGCTCCCTGGAACGCAGAAACTGAAATGCTCTTCAGCTCCCTCGTTACGACCTATTGAATGGTCTGAATCACTGAAGGCTCCCTGGAACGCAGAAACTGAAATGCTCTTCAGCTCCCTCGTTACGACCTATTGAATGGTCTGAATCACTGAAGGCTCCCTGGAACGCAGAAACTGAAATGCTCTTCAGCTCCCTCGTTACAACCTCTTGAATGGTCTGAATCACTGAAGGCTCTCTGGAACGCAGAAACTGAAATGATCTTCAGCTCTCTTGTTACAACCTCTTGAATGGTCTGAATCACTGAAGGCTCCTGGAACGCAGAAACTGAAATGCTCTTCAGCTCCCTCGTTTCGACCTCTTGAATGGTCTGAATCACTGAAGGCTCCCTGGAACGCAGAAACTGAAATGATCTTCAGCTCCCTCGTTACGGCCTCTTGAATGGTCTGAATCACTGAAGGCTCCCTGGAACGCAGAAACTGAAATGCTCTTCAGCTCCCTCGTTAGACCTCTTGAATGGTCTGAATCACTGAAGGCTCCCTGGAACGCAGAAACTGAAATGCTCTTCAGCTCCCTCGTTACAACCTCTTGAATGGTCTGAATCACTGAAGGCTCTCTGGAACGCAGAAACTGAAATGCTCTTCAGCTCCCTCGTTACGACCTCTTGAATGGTCTGAATCACTGAAGGCTCCCTGGAACGCAGAAACTGAAATGCTCTTCAGCTCCCTCGTTACGACCTATTGAATGGTCTGAATCACTGAAGGCTCCCTGGAACGCAGAAACTGAAATGCTCTTCAGCTCCCTCGTTACGACCTCTTGAATGGTCTGAATCACTGAAGGCTCCCTAGAACGCAGAAACTGAAATGCTCTTCAGCTCCCTCGTTACAACCTCTTGAATGGTCTGAATCACTGAAGGCTCTCTGGAACGCAGAAACTGAAATGCTCTTCAGCTCTCTTGTTACAACCTCTTGAATGGTCTGAATCACTGAAGGCTCCCTGGAACGCAGAAACTGAAATGCTCTTCAGCTCCCTCGTTATGACCTATTGAATGGTCTGAATCACTGAAGGCTCCCTGGAACGCAGAAACTGAAATGCTCTTCAGCTCCCTCGTTACGACCTATTGAATGGTCTGAATCACTGAAGGCTCCCTGGAACGCAGAAACTGAAATGCTCTTCAGCTCCCTCGTTACAACCTCTTGAATGGTCTGAATCACTGAAGGCTCTCTGGAACGCAGAAACTGAAATGCTTTTCAACTCCCTCGTTACGACCCCTTGAATGGTCTGAATCACTGAAGGCTTCCTGAAACGCAGAAACTGAAATGCTCTTCAGCTCCCTCGTTACGACCTCTTGAATGATCTGAAACGAGCCATGGTGCCTGCCGTCCTTTCATGACCTTTTCAGTCCAGGGTAAAGGCTGTGGTAGCTGTGATGCCATGTTTCATCAGGAAGTCCATAACAGCGAAGTCGGTGTGGCTCGGCGCATATCATTTTTCATATTATATTTTGTTTCTCATATTATATATTGTTTCATATAGGCCTATATTTTGTTTCACATATATTTTGTTTCACACATTATACTTAGTTTCTCATATTTTGTTTCATATGTATTTTGTTTGGCACATATATTTTTGTTTCTCATATTGTATTTTGTTTCTTATATTATATTTTATTTCACATACATTTTGTTTGACATTATATTTTGTTTACATATAATATTTTGTTTCACATATATTTTATTTCACATGTTACGTTTTATTTCATTAATCCAAAGATTTCTTTTTATTTTGTCGCTTTTATGTAACATCGAGGTTATAAAGGAAGGACTGTTATTAATGTGGGCCCCAAACCACGACCAGGGCTTAACCCTTTGGGGATCTTATGGTACAATTTGTACCATACGGGGTGTTTCATGGTACATTGCGTTATAACTCTCGTATTTGAGCTTTTTCGTCCGGGTTTTCTTTGTTTTTCAAGTCCAGAGGCATTGCAGAAGACATTACGGATGGTTTCACACCTTCCTGTGTCGAGACATAGGAGGTGATGACGTCATAAGTCTAAAATTTATATTTTCGTGTAATACTTTTTGGGGGGGTTATGTAAAGTATTTTTGGCGGGCTTATTTTTGCACGTAGAAGATTGAAATTTTGCACAAACATTCAGTCCACCGAGTAGTATTTACCAGAATTTTTCTTCAGATTTCTGCGTTAAAACAGGGGGGATCCAGAGGGTCAAAAAGTTGAAAAAAGAAAAAGGGATATTTTTACCCAAAAATCCCGTTTTTCCTCATTTTCCCGCCTTAGATACATGATGGAGACAAGTGAATGATACCGCCTGAAAGGCAGTTCTATTCTGAAGAGAATGATGTGCGACACATGGCCCTAGGGTAATTAGAGAAGTGTCAGGGAATTTTTATCAAAATATACTTCTGTATAGGGGAATTTTGGGCATTTTCGGTACTATTTTTGTGCTAGCTTATTTTTGCACCTAGAAGATTGAAATTGTGCAGAAACATTCAGTCCACCGAGTAGTATTTACCAGATTGTTTTCAGATTTCTGCGTTAAAACAGGGGGTACAGAGGGGCTAAACGTTGAAAAAGGGGAATTTTACCAAAAAATTTTTTCACGGGATTTTCCCGCCTTAGGTACATAATGGGGACAAGTGAATGGTACCGCCTGAAAGGCAGTTCTATTCTGAAGATAATGATGGGCGAAACATGACCCTAGGGTAATTAGAGATGTCTCAGGGAATGTTTAAAAATTTCCCTCTGTATACGGGAATATGGGACATTGTCGGTATATTTTTTTTTTTGGCGGGCTTACTTTTGCACCTGGAAAATTGGATTTGTGTATAAACATTCAGCCCACCGAGTAGTATTTACCAGATTTTTTTCAGATTTCTGCGTTAAAACAGGGGGGTCCAGGGGGGCTAAAAGTTGAAAAAAGGATATTTAGACCCAAAAAATCCCATTTTTCCTCATTTTCCCGCCTTAGATACATGATGGAGACACGTGAGTCATACCGCCTGAAAGGCAGTTCTATTCTGAAGAGAATGATGGGCGAAACGTGACCCTAGGGTAATTAGGGATGTCTCAGGAAATTTTTTACCTGAGATCATGGTGTTTTACGGTAATTTGGGGCATGGTGGGAATTCCTGATAAAATTTCTCCCGCCCTTGGTATTCAAGATAGAAACTTGAAATTTGGCACACACATTCAGTATACCAAGTACTATTTATCAGATTTTTTAGATGGCTACGTTCACACAGGGTTGCTCCAGGGGGGCCCAAAGAGAGAAAAAAATTTCCCTCCAAAATTTTCCATTTGACATCATTTTTCCCGCTCCTGGTATATGGTATGAGCATGCAAGTGGTATCATTTGAAAGCCAGCTCTATTTTGAAGAGAATGAGGTATGAACCATGATTCTAGGATAAATAGTGACGATGCAGTAGCTGCTTGACTGAAAGTCTAAAAAATAGCCCCAAAACCCCGGATCTCTTAAGGGTTAAAGCCGGTGAAACTGGCTGGTGCACAATGATTATGCAAGATCAATGGGTGCGCAAATCACTATACAAGATCAATGTTTAGAGAATAGGCCGCTCCCTATCACAGTGTCTCGCCTCCAAGAGAGAGGGATTACAGAATCATCCCATTTGTCCCGATTTTAATCAATTTAACTCCGATATTGCAGCGGTATGGAGCATTATGTGGTGCATTTTACGTATTAGTAAGTTCTTGGTATTCTGTTTACCATATTAGAACAAAATTGTTTCCTATAAAGTGTGAAGTTAATCTCATCCGAAGTTATTCGCCGGCTTAGATACGTTAAACATCATATTCCATCTTTTCTCTCTCTCTCTCTCTCTCTCTCTCTCTCTCTCTCTCTTTATTTTCAATGAAGAAAATGATATGTTTAATAATTGACTAACATTGAACGATATATTTGGAAATTAATCCTTCTTACCACTTTAATCATACCTTTATTTGTTGACATAGGAACGAAAATTAAATTATCAACTTTGCCGTCGAGTGAGAAAGAGAGAAAGAGAATTTAAAAAAATGAAACGGAACAATATAAATATCCTGCTGACATGGCACACGCATTACACAAAAGCTTTGCGTTATAGTCTGCAAGAAAGGAGAGAAACATCCTCGTTCGCTCTTTCTTTCATAAACCCGTCCGATTCAGGACTGAAAGAAGCAAGTGATGAAAAAGGGAAAAAAAGATGAAGAGGGGAATTCTATTATTCTGTGACTCGCTTCTTACCGTAACTACTATAGCTACTATTGTCGACAAAAGTTACGAAATAGTAGTAGTAGTAGTAGTGGTGGTAGACTCTCTTCGAAAAATACTCGTGTCAATATAAAATTGCTAACATAGAAGAGTGCGAGATACCCGGGCCCTACTCTTTCATTCGTATACACAAAGGTCGCTTCTTTCTATGGCCCCTGGATCTTGTGTTGACAGAAGGCAGAAAATATCTTGTGAGAGCTCAAACAAGACCAGAGAGGGATTACTAGAAGGTCACGTGGACGGAGGAATGAAATCAGAAAAGCCAATGCAACTGGAGGATTCTTTTTATCACGAGCGAATACACAAAATGGAAAGAAGGAAAACGCGAAGAGAAAGGTACGAAGGACAAATAGGGGAAAGAAGTGGGAGAAAAAAAGTATGTTTCTATATATATGTATGCCCTCCGTTTTTCTATCTACCTATATACATTTAGCAAATATCAAACGTTTCGCTACCTCAGCGTTGCCATCTTACTTCGATTTAATATGTCGTGTTTGGACAGTTAATTTGGAGTTTAGGGTCCCGTTCTGAGCCAAGGCCATACGAGACATGGACCTATAACTTATCTTGGATCAGAACCACTTGAGCTCCCACCAGGAATCGAACCCGGTTTTCCCCGCGCAGAGAAGGAGTGGGTCAGTGGGTTGTAGGTCAAGTAGGTCAACATTGTGAGTGGGTCAGTGGATCGTGGGTCAACAGGATGTGACCCACTGCGACCCATGACCCACCGTGATCCACTCTGAGCCACTGACCCACTCTGCTCAGTGCATTGTAGACAGAATCGTCTGAACTAGCGATGTGTTTCTATTTATTATCTGAAATAAGTATATCTAAGTATGAGAAAGAACTTCAGGCACTTTTGAATATTGACATTTGTAATTGTAATAATAGCAATAGGACTTACTGCTTGGCTTTTGAGACGGTAATTTTTTCCCCCTTTTATGTTGGCCTACTTTAACTTGATTTGAGATTTTCAAATTTCATCCTATTTTTCAATGAAAAGTATCTGTAGTTCAACAAGGAAATAATTATATATAATAATTAAATCGAAATTCATCGTAATATGGTTCATTACAAATACTTTACCATTTCATAGTGTAATGGTCAGGTTCATCGGTATTTTATAACAGTGCGGTGCTTGAGCGATTGGCCGTACAAGTTAAATTTCCCATTAGTGATAATTTCATAGCCTTGTTTCATTACAAGCGTTATGAGCGCTGCCATATGCTCAATGTTACTGCTTGCAGTGGCAACGCTCACTGCAACTGGAAATGTAAATCTTTCTCTTTCTTCTTTTTTTATTTTTTTTTATTTTTTATTTTATTTTATTTTATTTTTTTTACAAATAAATCAATACTGTCTTGTGCTCAAGAACAAGGGTTTATTTTTTACTGATACACTACTTTAATACTTAAAAATATCTTTAGTATTAAAAATAATATCCGGCTGCACACCATGCAACATATAGTACCAGCCACCACCAAGGGCGCCCATGTTGTGGTTTCCAAGAGGGGGGGCAAGTATAAGTGACGTTCCAAAAATAGTTTCAAATTTTTCTGTAACTAATGTAAAAATCTATTGGATTTTCGATATTCTGAAGTACAATTTCCTCTAGGCGGGGGGCGATCGCCCCACCTTGCCCCCCCCCCCCCGCCCGATGAGCGCCCTTGGCCACCACTGCAATATAGTATTGAACGTGTATTTTTCTGCACCCGAAAAGACGATAAGTAATTTTAAAATACTTCCACCTACATTTTCAGAAAAAAAATGAAAGAACTAGATATTTTTATAACAGAAAGAGCACAGGTGAAGTGTAAGATCAAATATTCATCCTACATCATTCATTTCCTGTTAAACAACTATAGTTTAATTGACAAAGTGTACAAATGTGTGTTAAATTATGATTTTTTTGGGGGGGGGAGGATCCGGATCCAGGGAATGCGTCCCTGACAGCAAGGTACTTTGGATGTGTTGTCCAATCCGTCTCACTTGCCAGTTGCATTATACCTGTTGTAAAAGTCTCCAAATTTTGGATGATTGTGATACTATAGTGCCTTTAGTTTGTACCACTGAATAATTAACATTGTATTGTAAATTATCGTATAAACATATAGATTTGAAATATCTATTCGTAATAATATAATCAGATGTACTGCTATTTGGAAAGAAAATACAAATTTTTGTTGGGCTGGCAACACTCTTAATTTGGCAGCATTGCGGTTATGTGTCAAACAAT
The DNA here is from genome assembly GCF_964235325.1 of Thermobia domestica. Taxonomy (NCBI): domain Eukaryota; kingdom Metazoa; phylum Arthropoda; class Insecta; order Zygentoma; family Lepismatidae; genus Thermobia; species Thermobia domestica. The sequence goes on from NC_137458.1 coordinate 301,648,001, forward strand.
GTCTCCTTATCGACATTTCATAATGGATAAAATTTCAGCGTTTCTTGTCTATTCGTTTAATAGTTACAATTGGCATTTTAAGATAAATGGTCAACCATTATTCACTGTTAGAACCACGTGTCACCATTAAGAAAGACTAGCAGTGATAAATACAATCTGGCAACTTAAAGTGTATTTCTTATTTATTTATTTAATTATTTATTCACTTGTATTTACGCATTTTTACATATGATCATCATCATCATAGGTATTCGGCCATTATTGACTTGCAGGTCACTTGCTGCAACTGAAAAGCTTCCATGCTCCAAGATTTTTCGCTAACCTCTTTGTCTTCACGTACGATTTTTCTGTTTTAATATCGTTCATCAATCGTACCCTCCTTCACCTTCCCTCTCTTTCCTGCCACCATATCCTCTAGCACGTCCGTCATGATGCAGTTCCTTCTTAGCCAATGTCCCAACCAGTTTCTCTTCCTCTTCTTAATAATATCTAAAATTGTTCTTTCCTCTCCCACCATTTCTAACACCCTGTCATTCGTTTTTCGCTCAACCAAGCTAACTCTCTTCATTCTACTGCACACACATATTTCGAAAGCTTGCAACCATTATTCACCATTTTTGCGTAATGTCCATATTTCTGACCCATAATGAACAATACTCCACACGAAGCATTTTATGAGTCTTTTTCTCAACTCTTTATTCAAGGTCCCACAAAATAGTCTTTTCTTCCTCTTAAAGGCTTCTTTCTCCATTCCTATCCTTATTTTTATTTCACGTTCACACTTCGTATCATCATCCTCACTAATAATACTACCCAGGTATCGACTACTAGACACCTGTTTTATTATTCCCCCTACTTGTACATCTGATACCGATCACTTCGTTCCAATCACCATTGTTCAAAATGAAAGGAACAATATATAGACCCTATGCATGGATTATTCTCTGATCATTTACTCATCACGTCATTGCACAACGTTTGGATTTTCTATCTTGAAAATTGATGTGATTATTGTTTCTCCCTGCAAGATTCATTGGAAAGATAGCGGCAGGTGCTGCCATCTAATGGTGCTAGTCGAACTTTTACACTTACCTTAATCCAAACTGAGTAAATCCGTATCCAAAAGGAAAATTCTAAGTATCTCTTCTCGTTTTTGATCTGATAAATATTAATAGACGAACGGAACAACCAACGTAAACGTACCACATGTATAAGATTTTCCATTAGGTGCACACCCAGAATTTTTCTTGAGGGGGGGGGGATCCATACTACAAGCCATTACGTATATATAGTATAGAACCACTGTTATTTTGCACCCGAATAGACTGCCATCTATATCCTCAGAGGAAAATGATAGTATTAGATCGTTATTTATAAGGAAAGAAAGAGTACAAATGAAGTGTAAGATCATAAGTTTTAGGGTACATCAAACACTTCAATAAATATAGTTTTATTAAGGAAGTGTACAAATATATGTCGATTTACAAAGATTTGGTGGGAGTCCGAACCCGGTGAACAAGGGCGCCGATTTTTCTGTAACTTTGAGGGGGGGGGCATTCAGATATATGTGGTTGCAGACAAGGGTCTAAAAAGGCATAAAATACATATAACAATAATCTTATATATAAAAGAGAACGCACAAATCCTTTGTTCCCTCATCACGCTAATACGGCTGAACCAATTTCTTTCATTTTTGGGGGGTTATTAGGATTTGGACCCTAGATGGTTTTTATCATATCACTTTAATTTTTAATTACCAGTGTCTTGAGATAATTGACCATTCAAGTGTCCATAACGTACAAATCCTTTGTTAGTTCATCATAGGTAAAAATAAACGTATTTATATGCAACCCGCATGACCGTGTCACTCGGCGGGTTAACATAAATGACAGGCGATATAATGTTAACATTTACTGCAATCTACTATGGTTTTTATCCTATCACTTGAAAGCGAAAAAGTAAAAATTATCTAAGTAACAACGTTTATTGCGTTCCGGGGTGACCGCAGCGAAGCGGGGCGGGTTAACATAAATGACAGGCGATATAATGTTAACATTTACTGCAATCTTCTATGGTTTTTATCATATCACTTGAAAGCGAAAAAGTAAAAATTATCTAAGTAACAAAGTTTATTGCGTTCCGGGGTGACCGCAGCGAAGCGGGGTGAACGCTGCTAGTAATACATATAGAAATACACATAACAATAACGATACGTATTCATAAAAATATATGGGGTGTCTCACATGAGCTTTGGGGGGCCGGGCCCCCTTGGCCCCCCCAGGATCGGCGCCCTTGCCGTTGAACCCTCCACGTGTGTGCTTTCCTGCTTCCCATGCTTTCACATAACAGTTTCGGGAGTCTAAAACGGCAACGGATTTGTCAGAGATGTTACTAATTTTATTTGTGTACATGTGTTTATTACAGAGGAAGGAATTGTTCCTGAAACCTATCCTGAACATTGAAACTCATATGTTAATAGCTTTGTCAAATTTAAGAATCTCACTCGTTATTAACAATTTTATACAGAAAATATCATTGTGAATCATTGTTACTCTATGGTTGGTAACACTGTTTCGTTTCAGAACCGTCTGAATCTCGTATAAAGACCATTGTGACATCTCGGAATTCTTTCTGATACAAATATCACAAAATGAGATTCACAGAGAAATCTATTCGTGGAATTCGGTGACATTGTACACACAAAAGAAAAAGGAAAAAAAATCGATCCCAGAGAACAAGCAGCCAATCTACCTGTCTCACTTGGATTCACTCATCCCACACGGTTTTCTCCTTCCCCCTCCTCTCTCTCTCTCTCTCTCTCTCTCTCTCTCCATATATATGGGGGAGGATATGTGTGTCTGTATGTATGTATCAAGAAAGAGAGAGTGATTCAAGCCGTCCCGAAATTACACAGGCACCCTCATCGTACTGACAGTGAGAAAGTAAATTATAAAATGAGCAAAAAAAAAAAAAAAAAAAAAAAACACGATATTTTTACAGCAGGGGACCATTAAGGAATAATAAACAAATGGGACTGCGATTACAAAAATATTGGACGCCCTAAGCTGTTCGCTTTAATTTTACAAGATATGGTCAAAAAGTACGGTAATTGTAGTTGCTCAGTGCCATCTATCGATGTTGTTCTATTTCAACTAAGGCCTGTGACAAACATTTTGGCATTTCAGCTAAACGAATAAAACCCAAGCTCTGGCGTGACGTTGCCAAGTGGTACAGGGGTGTGGCTATGGGTAAGCAGACAAACTATAGAGCGATCAGGTGAAGGGGATAGACGTGGATGTGTGCAAAATAAACGTGGCCTCTCATTTGCTAGCAGCATTTAAAGGGAGCTTGGAGCGCCGCCTTCAAATGCCAAGATCAGTGAAGCCATATCTAGCATCTTGGTGCTAGATCTAGCATAATTCACATGCATTTAGCATCTAGCATCTTGACTTTAGCATCTTGGCCAAATCTAGCATAATTTCATTCTTCCCTCTCGTGAACAGAAAAAGAACGAAAATTTAGATGGTTCAAGGACCGTCTGGAATTATTCTTCTTAGTTTAAGCGATGGTTGGAACAATAAAACCAGTCAGTATTTCCGCGGTTGTAATTTATTGTTGAATTCAGAGAAATGTTCAAAAATAGCAAAATGTGACTCTACAAAACATATTTACTTACCCATAGTTTTATTACTGTGAACTGAAACCTGAATGGCTGGCTATATGGGATGTTTCTGTCCCTTTCAATTTACACTAAAAGAAATGCTTCAGGGCTGTGTCGGAAGCGGCATGTTCTGAATATGTTTCTTAAACGGGCGTCATAAAAAATAAATTCGACCTTCCTCCCTTATAATGTGCCATTTACCAAATTATGTCATTATCATTCCTGACAGCGTCATATTAGCTTTGTACATGAATACAGTTGAAACACGTCATTAAAATAATGAAAATAAGTAGGGTCGGGTCTTTAAAATTAGTTAGGAAAGATAATTTGAAAATCTGGCATAATTTCCAAAAATCTAGCATAATTCAGACCCGTGTTTGGCATCATCGCGAGTCTCGAGTGTGGCAACCCTGGCCAAGATGTTTGTCACGCCGTTTAGTAAGCCCGGTAGCCCAAACCTTTGGTAGAGTCAGTGACGAGTTTGAACGAGTTGTGACTTGTGACATGTTAGTTGGCTTCCAGAGGCAGAAGAGTGAGGACTTATGAAGAGTGTCTGTCGCACGCCAACATTAAAGTTCGTTCTAAGCTTCAAAAACGTGCCAAAGAAGCTCATGAAATGTCAAAATCAGTAAATGGTATTGAAGATGGTTTGCAAGTTGTATGAGCGATTCAAAAGCGGTAGGGAGGCGGTTGAAAACGAGCAACGATGAAGATGTCCTTCGATGTCAAAAACAGATGAAAATGTGCAAAACATGGCACAAATGATTTGTTCAAACAGACCAATGAATATTCGAGAATCTTCCAAAGAACTAAACATTTCGTATGGGTTCGTGAGAAGTATTTTAACCGCTAATTAACGGGCAAATGGCTTCCTTCTTCACCACGAAAACGAGCCGTGCCACCACAAACTTATCAGCACCTTGCTTTTGATCCGCGAGTTTTGGACCGAAAAATTATTCCTCTCTGTCCATATTCGCTGTGCTTTCCGAATATAGCACCATGCGACTTCTGGCTTTCCCCAAAAATTAAAACCGCGCTTAAAGGAAAATGTTTGGACACCATTTCTTACATTGAGAGAGCTATTACATTGACAGAGTAGCTGAATGCTCTTCCAAAAGAAATCTTCTAGAGTTGCTTCTAGTCATGGATTCAACGTTGGGATAAATGTATTGCTAGCCAAGGACAGTAAGTTGAAGGAGATTAAATCAAATTCCATGTAAGCTTATTACTTTTTTCTAATAAAAGTATTCACCGCATATTTTGATCACACTTATATAATCTTAGCCTCATTTTTCCTTTTACCTTACCAAAAAATATATAGGTATTTGCCCTTTTTGTGCATTTTATAAAAGTGTCTTTTTTAATATGGTTATTATCTTTAAAAAATTTTTGTTATAAATTGTTCCCACATTCAATAATTTTTTATCGTATTTTCACAATCTGAAACATAATTTAAGAATATCACCTAGATGTTATGCTGTGCATGCTACCTTCAGGGCATTTTTATTGCATAACGGAATATTATAAATTTGAAATTTTGCAGTTTAACACTTTATTGGTTAACTGGGGTCGCGGTGGCTCAGTCGTATAGTATATGGTGTCTCTGGTTCGATCCCAGCTCGCGCCATGTGAACTTTGCGGTGAATAAACACCATGTGTGTGGGTTTCCTCGGGGTTCTCCCGTTTCCTCCCACTTTCGTCATTCCACCATTTCATTCATTTTTCATCATCACTGTCTCCTTTAGCCTAGCCGGCATAACCACGGGACAAAAAAAAAAACTCAAAGGTTTCATTTAATTTTTCCATTGGTTACCAGCAACGTATGCAACCCATCATATCATAGCTGCCATGTTGGTTGCCTAACAATCTGCTCAAGTACCTTCTTGAAGTTATCGTACTATCACAATCTAAAACCTAATTTATGACGATGCTCTGGGTGTTATACTGTGCATGTCAACTTCAGGTCATTTTGGTTGCATAACAGAGTAGGATATCTAGTTAGTAGAGAAGAAGAAATCACTTAATTAAATTTACACTAAAATGGTAAGCTATAGCAAAAATTATGTTACAGTGTTATATTGTCATCTGGTTTACTTATGTGTGCAAAATGTGACATTTCTGGTTATTAATGTAAGTGCGTTAAGTTTAAGTTGCAAGATTTTAATTTAGAAAACAGAAAAATGGCAAAAATAAAACTATGATGAATCAACATCTAAAAATACTTAGTTGAGGAATAGGCAAATGCTAAGAGTTTGGAAAAATGAACTTTAACTTAACTAAATTCGAAACCTATCGAACCTAGAGAAATCCTTTTGTGTGGATAAGATGCTCTATTCAATGATGTATGTTAGAGGATACTCGCCAGGTACGTACACAAGGTGTGGGTCCTGGGGGTCCGGACCCCCCGAAATTTCGACTTTTGTGTAAATTTAGTCTGATTTTAGGGGCAATTTCAGGAATTTTAGTATAAAATACCCTCATATTGAGTTTGGACCCCTCCCGAAATAAATTCCTGCGTACGCTACTGATACTCGCCCAATACATTTTACAGAGAAGTATGTGTTTTACACGGGAAAAAAGTATGCCAAAGAATCACACTTTTATTTGTTTGTAATCCGCATTCATATCATACGTTTCATTCTCGAATTATAACCCTTCAAAGTTCATGGGACTACGTGGACGCTCTGTATAAAGAAATTACGAGCATAATTGCAAAAAGGGGACAAGGTGGTTCAGTGGTAGAGCCCGGTGACTCTGAAACGTGTTGTACCTGGTTCGATCCCTGGTCATATAAGTTTGTGGTGGACAGCATCGTGTCCATTGGGTTTTTTTTCGAGGGTGCTCCAATTTCCTCCCACTTTCTCATTCCACCAATTCTTCTATTATCATTCACTTGCCTTAATCATCGTCTCCGTAGCCTAACAGTAATAATAATAATAATAATAATAATAATAATAATAATAATAATAATAATAATAATAATAATAATAATAATAATAATAATAATAATAATTAATAATAATAATTCATTTCATTTTCAAGTGAAAAAACACGTAGAATGAGTTTCCTAAAGTGTGATGTTATTATCTGCCTTGCGATTATTTCTTTACTGCTTTTTCTAGTATTGGAATATTTGAATGCCCCACAGCATTATGAGGCAGAAGAAGCCTTCCACGCTACGCCACAAAATTCATGTGAAATCATCATCACTGGGTATCACAAAAGGTATGTAAATGCCATAATATAGAAGAGTGTTAATTATATTAATAAGCAAGAGATTTATTTAAAAAAAAATATATGAACGTGTTGCCGTGCCGTGGAAAATCACTGCCTGGGGCGAAAGTATATGACTGCGCTCCCCCTGTAGATATGAGTAAGGTTGACAGACCAGCCACGGAGCGCTGGCGCGAAGCGTAAGAAAATTTTCAAAAATAAACCCTGCTTTTCCTTGATTTTGAGTATATTTTATTACTTTTTACCTTCATTTTACATATATGTAACTACATGCATTTTCCAAGTATACCAAGTCATTTTTATGTCTTTTTTTCTTTATTCTTCCCGAATTTGCGCCCCCTTACTTCGGTGCCAGGGGCCGTTCCCCGCTCGCCCCAATAACGGCACGGTAGTGCGTGTTACGGGAGTGCAGGAGAAATTGTAAAAAATTACAACGAACAAAAAATTTGTCTCCTGAAATATTGAATCTTGAGTTACAGTTAAAATTTTGAAGCTTTCCTTTTATATACTTCCCTTAACTTTTCTCTTGCTTATCATAATTAATGAGTCGTGGGTATAGTATTTTTTTTTCACTGCCAATTTCTATCTACTGTTCATAATGTTTGAATTGTGGGGAAAACACAGCACATTCGCTCTAAAATTCTATCTATCTATCTATCTATCTATCTATCTATCTATCTATCTATCTATCTATATATATATATATATATATATATATATATATATATATATATATATATATATATATATATATATATATATATATATATATATATATATATATATATATGTATTTATAATATACGTATATTATATATAGAAAGAGAAAAAAATTTCTTTGAGATTATATCCCAGAAAAAAACTATACTGGCCAAAAAAGCTCAGTAATGTTCGAATAATAAATTTACGAAATCAGGAACATCATTTTCACTCACTTGGTATATCTTTCCTTAACTATAACACAAATATTCCTGACAATGACACAGGTACTTCTAACAGTTACACACATATACAGGGCCGGCCCTAGGCAATTTTCCGCCCCGAGCAATGGCATCATTTGCTGCGTCTTTTTTATTAAGAAAGCAAATCTTAAAAGCCGCTTAAGTATACTAACCCATCATGAACAGCGAAGGAAGGGAAAGCGCACTCGCACTCAGAAAAGCCTAAGCACTATAAATACAATCTCATTGTGTCTGTTTTCTTTTTTCTTTAAATAATAATATATCATGTTAGTGCAAGATAAAGCAAACACACCTGTAGAGGAAATACGGTAATCCTTTTTTTCGTTTTAAAAAAATAGAATTCAATATCGAGATTCAATCCCAACATATCAATTTGTAATTCCAGCGTAAAAAGCTCTTTTATCTTCATTTCTTGATTTTCCTTCTACATCTGTTAAAAAAAAATTAAAAGATAAAGAGTTTGTTTGCAACAAAGACAACACTAGTTTTCATATCAAAACTGTGATAACTAACTAAATGGAACAGGTGTTTGCTCCGTTCGAGAATTGAGTTCTTGTATTTGACAACAACCAAATAATTCATGCTGAGATTTGTTTCACCATTTGCTTTAGCATTGTCCATGTGACCTTAAACTAATGCGATCTGAACATGATTTATAAATGTAATATTTAAATAGAAGGCAAGCTTAGTAAATTTAATTACCATTATCATGAAGTTTGTTTTCAACAACAAAAAAATATTTATTTTAAATATCGTTATGACAGATTTTGCCGCCCTCGAAACTTACCACCATGTGTTGCACAAGGCCCTCCAAACTAGGGATGGCCACATTTTTCGGAAAAACGGAAAATATTTTTTCCGGAAACCGGAAAATTGAAAACGGAAGACGGAAAATTTTCCGGAAAACGGAAACGAAAAATTTTCCGGAAAAAACGGAAACGGAAAATTTTTCGGAAAATCGGAAGACGGAAAATTTTCCGGAAAACGGAAAATTTCCCGGAAAAACGGAAAACGGAAAATGTGATTTCCGGAAATGGCCATTCCTACTCCAAACATACTAATAAAATCAGAGTATCAGGCTACCGTGTAGTATAAACAGTTCATAGTTCCTACAGTGTCTTTCTTAATGTTAGTTGGAGTAGATAGCGTAAAAAATTAAAAAGTAATCTCTTTTTACAAATGTCGAGGATAATTTCTCCTCAGAGGCGCCGTCACAGAAAAGATAATAAATAATTTTTCTTCTTTTCGCACTGTCTTATCAGGGATAGTAGCGTAAATGAGGTTTAATATGTGAAAGTAGGACGTATCATCCATTTCTTAGCTTTATTAAGTACATAAAGAAAATTGGAAGACTAAAACGTACCTCTCTGAAACAATTACTTAAAAGTTCACCATTTTGGCGTCTGTGCTTTTTACAACATCCGAAAATTAATTACAACAAGTGTGTGAAAATTACCTGCGTGCTTGCGATAATAACACTAATGCATAGGAACCGAAAACAAATGTACGCCATTTTATGTGTATAAAAGCTTGTGTCCTTTCCTTTCTTATAGCCAAGGATAATTTTACTAATTTTCTTACCCACACTCCCACACTCTCTCACACGATCTGTTCCGTCTGCATTTTGCTTTTGCAAACAAATGACTATCAAGAGGCGAAAGCTTTATTGCCCAATTTGTGAGACGAAAGCTGTGTATATCATTGTCCCATATATAGAGTTCTCTTTTCGCGAGGACTTGTGGGACAAGAGTCTGTGATAGATTGTTGACGATAATTCTCTCCCGCTGCATCTGACAAGCCAACTCACTCCTCCCCCTCCCCCGCCAAGCGACAAAGGCTCCCCTCCCTCAAACTCTCCCATACACATAACTTTGATTCCGTTGAATGAGATCCGTTTCATAGGCTGAAAGCTTGTCTGATCAATCAACGCAACTTGAAATATGAGGTTCCCTTTGTTTCATCACCGCTTTCCATTATGTTGAAGAAATATATATTTATCAATATATATATATATGTAGGATATAAAGCTGCCTTTCTTTACTTTTCCTATTGGAATGATATGGAGCTTTTATTAGGTTCGGCTCAACATGCATTTGTTTATCTGTCTCTTGTGTTTTATGATAACTTTCGCAAAATGTGTCTATTTGTCTTGTTTTACAATGACTTTCGCAAAATATGTCTGTCAGCCTTATTTTACGATAACCTTCGCAAAATCTGTGTCTAGCTTGTTTTAGGGTACATTTCACACAATGTGTCTGTCTGCCTTGTTATACGAAAACTTTTGCAATATGTGTCTGTCTGTCTTGCTTTACGATAACTTTCGCAAAATGTATATGTCTGTCTTGTTTTGCTATGACTTTCGAGCAAAATGTATCTGTCTTGGTTTTACGATAACTTTTGCAAAATATGTCTGTCTGTTTTCTCACGATAACTTCTGCAAGATGTATCTCTCTGTCTTGTTTTGCGTTAACTTTCGCGTAAAATGTGTCTGTCTTGTTTTACGAAACCTTTTCCAAAATGTGTCTGTTTGTCTTGTTTTATTATATTTTATGATAACCTTCGCAAAATGTGCCTCTCTAGCAAAATGTGCCCACCGCATCTGAGTTGCAATATCTACACGGCAAACTACTTACTAGGTCCATATTTCTTTGGCGGCGCTGTGAATCACATTGCGTATCTCACCAAGTTACGTAATTGGTTTATTTCATATCTGCAAGATTGGGGACTGCTTGGTCGTGTATGGTTCCAGCAGGATCAAGCACCAGTCCATAATGTTTTTGCCGTTAGAGAATATCTCAGTGAGATACGTATTTCCTGATAAATGGATTGGACTTGGAAAAAAATTAAATGAAATCTTTGAGTTTTACGTCCCACGGTTATGCCGGTTAGGCTAAAGAAGACGGTGATAATGAGTAATGAATGAAATGGTGGAATGAAGCAAGTGGGAGGAAACGGGAGAACCCCGAGAAAACCCACGCACACGGTGTTTGTCCACCACAAAGTTCACTTGGAGGGGGCTGGGATCAAACCTGGGACCCCAAGCACCATTGGTGAACGCTCTACCACTGAGCCACCGCGGCCCCAATATGGATTGGACTTGGTTCTGTTCATTTGCCTGCACCTTTACAGTGGCCACCCCGAAGTCTTGATCTGTAATCTTGCAACAATGCATTATAGGGATTCATTAAATAGAAAGTTGCTGCTACACGTCACCAGACAGTTGACGAACCTAAGGATGCTGTTCGACATGCATTTACTAGCATCACGCCACATATGTTGAGGCAAATTTCACATCGTACGTAGAGGAAAATGATACTCTGTTATGAAAACAATGGTGTAACACTCTGGAATATATAATAAAGAATAGTTACACTTCCTCAAAGTTGTCCTCTCTCATGATCCCACATTAATAAAATGCGACCATCTTTAAATATGTGGACACGCGATACGGTACTTTGTGATCACTCTGTATATTCGATTTTGATACAATATGGTGTACGATTTCTATGAGGTTTCCCAGTCACAGCGACATAGATTGTCTACGATATTATTCACGGGATCCCAACTAAATCACAACACAGACGACACTACACGTCCCTTCTCAGAATGAAGTTGAAATCATCTTCTCGCACAACGGACTTTCAATCATGCGTTATATATAGGCTGTTTTGGGACAACCTGTGTACGTACTCATGCAACAAAAACTAGTGTCTACTAGAAATTACCTACATATAATTAAAAACAATAATTATGGATTGCAGATAAAAATAAAGTAAACTGTATAGCAGTGATTTTGAAGCCTATTCAAGAATAATAATAGATTTGCCAGATTTGATAACTATATTTTTTCTAACATGTGCGACTGTTGAAGCGCCATAGTTGTGTGAAGAAAAGAAATAAACAGTTGAGGAGCGATTTCGAAAGAAGCGGAAGGAAGTCACACGAAGCCTTATAGTCGCTAAGACTTGAAACCAGCTGAACCCGAGAAGTTACGAGAGTGAAGAGATAAAAACGGAAACTTCCTTCTTATAGCGAAAAGAGGAAAGAAGAGATATTCCCAAACGACGCCATTTTTACACCTTTCACTCGATATTTTGAGAGTCTTCGGCTCTCCTCCTATCCTCCCATAATCGTAAATCAAAATACAAAATTCTCGGCAGCCTTGCCTTGCATATCACAGCTGCTACGATGGTCGTATATCTTGCAGGCATTAACCCTTCGTACGTACTAATGTAGGCGCAGAGAAACGTCACACATAGAAAAGACGATATATTATACGTCTAACTCAAGGACATATAACAGCTTTTTCATTTTAGTTCTACTTTTTTTAACAACCCTTCTCCCCCTTCACACGTGCAACTAATCGATATGAACCTCAATACAAATATAGTTCTGATTTTATACAGTAAACCTTACGTATTACTTAAATTGTACTCGCATATCAGTACAGCCGTTTAGTCAGTAGAATAGAACCCATAGATACGAGGTTTTACTGTATAGCAAAATGTACACGTACTCTGATTATTACTTGCTTAACTGGGTTGAATATCAGTGGAACCAGTGATGATGATATTAAAAGTTATGGTTATGGTTATGTGCGTGGGTTTTCTCGGGGTTCTCCCGTTTCTTTCCACTTTCTTCATTCCACCTTTCCATCCATTTCCCATAACCATCGTCTCCTTTAGCCTACCCAGCATAACCGCGGGACATAAAACTTAACGGGATGATCTACCTTTTCTCGGCACAAAAAATTTTATATTGGACCTTATGGGGAGAACATGACTACCGAATTTCCTCAGTTTCTAAGGAACTAGGTATCTCTAATGGGAAAGAAAAATTTTGCAGCATTCTACAGAAGTTTATTAACGGGTTGAAATACTTAAATTGTGTATTTGTCTGCTAGTTTAGCAGAAATAAATTATTAAAAAATAAATAAATTAGTTTCTTTTTATACAAATTATAATATGTCTAACTTTGGAACCAATTATGGTAGAAAGATCAACTTTTTTTGTTTTATTCCTTGAGAAGAAACGACTCTAATAGTTTTAATCACAACCATATCTGATACGCCAATTAAAAAATAGTATTTTAATATAAGTATTAAAGTCCACCTGTCAAAGTTTGACGAGGGTAAGTCACGCCCCGCTTGGCCGCGGAAAGGGCGGGGGTTGGTGAAATGGAGCGGGAAGGGGGTGGATGTCTGAATGAAACAGGTTCTCGACCAGTTTCTGAGATTACCTGTCAGCTGCCAAATACTGTTAGATTTATAGAGTTTGTCTCCCTCAATGGTTCCATACTAAGAGGCTGGACGATGTGGTGTGAAGTATCCTCTTTTCCCCGTTACCTCTGGAAGTTCATCAAGATGCATTCTAGAGCGCGCGGGAAGAACAGTATATATCAGAAAACGCTGTTATTTTGGGAATTTTTCCCCCTTCCGGACAAATATTATAGCATACAGTAGTGGCGAAGGGAAGGGGGCAGAGGGGTGCCCCCACAGGATTCCGACAATGTAAAGTCCTGGCCCCCATATATAGGTGTCTGTAAAAAAAATGTCCCCGAAGTTTTTTTTTTATAATGTCTTGGGAATATATTTCAAATTTGAGGTGTTTTCCTGGTAGCCGTCGTTTTCCAATATGGCCGCCGCCCTACGTAAATCTCTCTCTCTCTCTCTCTCTCTCTCTATATATATATATATATATATATATATATATATATATATATATATATATAAAGAGAGAGAGATCGTGATCCAAGGCACTTAGAAAGATAATTTTGGTGTCAAAGTATAGGTTTTTGAGAACATTTGTCTAAATCCAATATGGCAGCCAATATGATGGCTAATTACTAGGCAACCAAGTAATGGACTTATTCAAATGCCTGTCAGTCCTAATTGGCCTAGAGCCTAGAGAATGGGAGAAGGAGGCAGGATACAGACTCATTGAAGAAGCGTCTCCTGAGGGGGCGAGGGAAATTTAAAATACTCCATTTTTTAATGAAAAACACGGTTTTGCCTCCTTGTCCGCAGACAACACTGCACACCAAATGCTCTATAAGACTTTCTCTAAATAGCCCTGTTAGATCCAATCTGTAGTGTGTGAACCGTGCATTTTCACGGGGGAACAGCGGGTCAAAAGCCCTGTTTTTTGTATATTTCTGGTTTCTCGTGCTTACTTCGCTAAGACTAAGCCAGGGACGGCGCTAAGGGTGGGCGGGGGTGGGCAACCGCCCACCCGATGGATGGCCTCGCCCACCCATCCGCCCACCCCAACAGAACAGGGGTGTCATTAAAGGGGGACAGGAGGGGGCAATTGCCCCCCGCAAGATTTTGAGGAATACATATACTTTATCGATTGTCTACTAATATACTAGTGCAAACTGTGAAAGTCTTATGTTGTTGGTGTTCTTGCCCCCTCAAGCGAAGTCTGAAATGACACCCCTGCAACAGAAGAAGAAGAATAAAGGTGACCAGTGCCGGATTTCGGTTTGATGGGGCCCTAAGCTATTGAAGATAATGGGGCCAATTTATTTCTAGCATTCTTTTTCAGCGACAAAATTTCGCCTTTTCTGTTTGAATATATGCTATATGGTAATTTATGGACCTAATACATATCTATTAAGTAAATACGTTTTCGTGTATATTTCGTTAACTTAACTTACTGTTTTGAATACATTACAGAAAAATTGTAAAATTTGTAAAATTAGCGGTAGTTTAATTTGGCACTAATAAAGTCCCTTGCCGATCTTTTTGCACCAACTATGATCCACGCTCCACGCTATGCTTCTACAGTATGTGGAGACCGCATCATTTCTCATTTCAAGTTGTTTCTATTCAGTTTGGTAAAGTTTGAAACGTTTCCAGGGATCCGTGTAAGTAAATACAGTCTAAATATCATCCAGGGTTGGTAATTACTGCCTGAAGCTCAACTAATCGTGTGAGCTTTTTCCAGGTCAGGTTACTGGAGTAACTCAAAATGGAATGCAACCCTCGAAGATTACACAAGGTGTAATACGACACAAATTCGCTGGAACCAGAGGCGAACTTAGAAGGTTTAAACTGGAGAAGGGGCAACTAAAACCCAGATTATGATAGATATATCGTGAGTTTACTCTAAACTTTCAAAAATATGTAAGTAATGGCATCAATTATTTTTGTCACTCAAAAAACTGGGATCGTAGACCTCTCCGCACCTGGATCCGCCCCTGCCTTTAGTGATCCATTATCGCACTCTATAGATCACTATATGAGCTCCTCCGTGGCTAAGCGGTTAGCGTACGCACCTTTGGCGTGGGAGATCCGGGTTCGATTCCCGGTGGGAGCTCATGTGGTTTGGATTCCACGTTAATCAGTAGGTCCCGTCTCATGTAGCCTCGCTGCTGAAAGGGACGTTAAACTCAAAATCAACTCAACTCTATAGATCACTATGAAAATCGGTGCCAAGTTCTGAAAGTTATGAAAATACTTCTGCAAACTACTTTTCATACTTACGTACAGCGAAAATAAATAGCTATAATTTCGCGATGTAAAGATTATTGCCGCTTAGGGCTGTAATTCCTTTATATTTTACTATTATTTCGCGAGGTTGTCGTTTCATGCCTTCTTCTTAAGCATCTACTGTTACCAGACTCAATTTCTTGTCGAATTCCAAATAGTACAAGAAAGGGTAGCACTAGAGTTCTATCCGCATACAAGATACTGTATCACTTATGCTGTGAAGTCTTATTAAAGTTGCTAAGTGTAATGGCTGGAAAACAGGGTCCCGATTACAAATGGGGCTCTGAAACAAAATCCCCATTACAAGCGGAGCTGGGAAACGAGGGTTCCATTATAAGCGGGACTGGGCAACAGAAATCCCATTGCAGGCGCGTTGGAAAACAGGGCCCTATTACTTGCTTCATGAGAGCTTAATACATAACAGTACAGAACACCGTTGTCGTATGTGCGTTTTATCTTATTTGCTTTTTCTTATTATTTGGAAATGACATTACAGCCACTTTTTCTTTAAAATTTTTGGGGCCCCCAAGAGAGCTATAGCTTGTTTAGCTCATACGCAAATCCGGCACTGAAGGTGACATCCTGTACTTCACAAGCAATAGGTATTACTTTCGATTGTAATGTAATAGGTTCTATGACTCTGTTTAACTCTCCAATGGACAATGATTTTAAGACAGATACTTGTGGTAATATAATGATGCCAAAAGTCGTGATTAATGAATTGAAGTTTAACACACACGCACAATCGTGCTATTGAAACGCCAGTGTTTGTATGTGCTGCACTGAAAAAAAAAGTGCTTTCTAAAAAGCCAACTAAATAATGGACCGAGCTGGCCAGTATTATCTAATGTCTCATTTTGAGAAAGAGAGAGAGGAGAGTAGTGCTTTGTGTCAAGGGCGCCGATCCTGGGGGCCCAAGGGGGCCCGGGCTCCCCCAAAGCCCATGTGCGCCCCCGCATTTTATTTATGAATATACAATATTTGGCATAATTTGAATTCAATTTGTCTTAAAATCCTCATGCATGCCTTCTGCATCAGAATGCCCCCCCCCCAATTTACAGAGAAATCGGCGCCCTTGCTTTGTGTTGGCGCGATAGCTTCTTATAAGAGGGTTCCAACTTGCAATTGTTTACAGCAATGTACCACATGTCTTACCCGTGTGGCATTAAACAGATTTGTAAAAACCCTTATTATAGCATTGTTGAGTTGATTTCTGTTGCGTTCAGAAGTCTTGGCGGTCGGTGCTTGTTCAGCTAATATGTCGAAAAAATTTAGCGATTTCTTCTCACGCTCGGTGTCTTTCTCGTGTTGAAAGAAGCGCGATTTTCAATCCGTTGATGTTAGTGATAGTCCTTCTTCTTCAATGGGGAAAAAGACAAAAAATACACATACATGTGACAACCAGGATTCGCAATTTGAAGTGTTCGATTTCGAGGAAAGTGAAAATGAACTAGATGTTGGAGAGAGCGAAGACGACAGCATTGCTTCTGAAGTTATTCATTTATATTTTTTGCCTCTTGCTTTCTTGTAATAAATACTTCAAAGATAGAAATGTTTGCAGCAGCCCATTTTATCCTTGTTTTACTTTACCTACTTATTGTGTATTTTATGTTATTAACGAAAAGTATAGTATTATCTGTTAGTCTGCGTTGTTTGAACCTTCTTTTATTTCTATGCATTCATGTGCATTCTTGGAGGGAGAGGAGTTGAAGCAGTCTTGAACTTCGACTACACAGAACACACCGTTATTATTATTTAAAAAGCTGAAAGTAGAGGTAGTGTGTGTGCCACGCGGAATTCGGTAGGTCGAGCATATTGCCACGAATTCCCGCAGCCCATCCTAAGTCCTGCATTTCTTCAGTCTTACCAGGTGAATGCTGGAATGGCACCTTCTATAAGGCCAACACAGATGTTCCACATCCTTGTTTCTCCCCTATTTCGGTCTGAGCCTTAGCTAACTAAAGAGTATAAAAATTGAAATTTAATTATTGTCAAAAAATGTCTACATTGCCCAGTTCTCATTTTCGTTGTCCGCCCACCCAGCAACTAGGTCCGCCTCTTTCCGCCCACCCCATCAAGCGTTCCTGGCGCCGTCCCTGGACTAAGCACTGTAAGCCAATCTCTAATTATCCAATAGCAGTATTAATTTCAGATCATTTCCTCCGTCGGCACCACGCACAGAGGGGAAAAGCGACTAAAAATTGCGTGCTCCACAGAAATTTCTGCGAAGATCTCAAGCACCCGAGGGTGAATTTCGTAGCTCTTGGGAGAATTCCCCCCCAGAATCCCCCCTGAAATCATCACTGTCCTAGGGAGTTGAAACAAGAAGCAGGATACGCAAAAAAGAAACAAACTTTCAAAGCATTTAAATTTAAGATCGATGCGCTAAGCGCCTTCTTAGGACGAGGATATGGAAATTGAAAAATGCACGTTTTCTTTCATTTATTTATTTATTTATTTATTTATTTATTGAAAAACATGTTTGCCCTTTTTTGTCCCCAGACAACCATGCAGATAACACACACCAATTGTCTTATACAAAAATGTTGCCATGATAGCTCCTATAAGATCCATTTGGTACAACAAAATACTTTGGTTTGTGTAATATTTACCTGTACCTTGGGCAGAAAGTACTCATACATATGCACTATACTTAGTAGAATGTTCATTTCATATTAACAAAAGAAGAATGTTTTTAAGATATGTAAGTGATTATTATGGGATAGTTGTGGATATGGACATGTTTTATGGTTACCTAGTCAGTGAGTTTGTGTATTTAACAGTTTTAAGAAAAGGATATTTAAGTTATATCAAATAATAAACCAGTTTAACACTGTTTATAGACGTTGTCATCTTTTATTAAAAAGGTGAGATTAATGATATTTAAATATCGAAGCTAATATTTTTAATGTCAAAGAAATACTACCACTTCGAATTTTTACCTCAGCAAACGAACCAGGTTTACGACTATCTTTTTTGATAAGTCGTTGTAAAAATTTGGTTTACCTCACCCGGGACTTTGTAAATTCAGTTCCCGAAGAAGAGTAAGATTGAATTTACTTTTATACTACATTTAATGAATACGAACTTAACCATATTGCGAAGTGGTAAGGTAATCATAAGAAAAATGGACAACGAAACAATGCAGCAGGAATCAAATACTAGTGACAGCGATGAGACTAGTGTAACACCAGGATTGACATCGGAAGATATCTTGTTAGCTTTACAGCGACAAATGATGCAAATGTCTACCGAGATAAAGCAGACCATAGAGCAGAAGTCTGACGAAGCTAACAAGCGATACGAAGAATTAAAGCAGGCCATGGAACAGAAGTTCCACGAATCTAACACGACCATGGAACAGAAGTTCCACGAATCTAACACGACCATGGAACAGAAGTTCAACGAAGCTAACAAACAAAATGAAGAATTAAAGCAGACCATGGAACAGAAATTCAACGAATCTAACAAGACCATGGAACATAAGATAGAACTGAAGTTTGACGAAGCTAACAAGCAATATGAAGAATTAAGTAGACGGATAGAACAGAAATCAGATGAAACGAAACAGACAATTGTCCAAGTGGTGAACGACATATCCTCACAGTTCGAGGAAAAGTTAAAAAGGATATCCGATGATTGTCAAGAAAAGCACAATCACCAAAACCAAGAAATTAGTGTTTTAAAAAAAGATTTAGAAGTAATAGAATCTTCCATTAAACAGCAAAAGATCCAGGTCAGCAACAATTCTAATAACATACGTGTAAATACACAGTTGTTAGCTACTATTCAAGAAGAGATTAGAACGTTACAGGCTAAAGACAACATTTACCGTAATAACCTGGGTAGTGATCGCTTTGAGTTTCCCCACTCACCAGAGATGAACTCGCCGTCGCCGGGGTCTGATGAAGATATTATACTAGAAGAAAGTTGTCCGAAGAGTACTGATGAGCGAAACATAGATGGTGTGACGACACCGCATGTCACGGATAGGAACTATCACTCAACAAGGTAACTCTTTACTTTGGGCAAGGCAGTGATATCCCGTCACTGTTAGTATTAATCACAGGTCTCATTGGTTCCTTTCTGTTGCTAGGGATTATTCATAGACTATGTACGACCTTAAAAAGGCAGTAATAAGGGTTCTTTAATTTACTACAATATTGCCCTTGTACTTAATGCAATCAGTTCCTGTCACTGCCTTGCCTAAACTAAAGATTTGCCCTCAACAAGAACAAGGAATGAGAAAAAGAAGGTAAAATTAAGTGTTAAGATGAGTGAAATTCGAGCTATGAGCAAATTCAGTGGTAAGTGTAATGAGAATGCTACTTCTTTCTTAGAGAAATTCCAAGACGAATGCAATATAATGTCTATCGATCGATCACAATATATGAAATTAATACCCCATGTATTACTCCCACCTTGTTCCTTATGGTTTAAGGCAATACGTGATCACATTAGTACATATGAGGAATTCAAAGCGGCATTGATCGCAAATTATGAAAATGACTTTTTGCTGGCAAATAGAGATGCCACCCTTAGAAATCAACACTTCAATCCTCGATTGCACAAATCTGTTGTAGAATTTGTTGTAAATGTCTACAACGAATTAAAGGTTGTTAATCCTTTACAATCGGAATCGAGAATAATAGCATCGATTCGAAATTTGCTTCCATTTAAACTGCAACAGATCTTATTTTCCACACAGTGTATGAGTTTCAGTCATTTATTGATGCTTGTCCAATGCTACGAAACTCAATACCATGCCATGAATCCACAATCAGGAATGGATAAAAATAAGAATAATTCAGATCATTTGATGCCTGTTCGGAATTTAAATATTCGGAGTGTGAATAATACAGAACCTAACCTAAGCCGAGTATACTCTAGCAATCAAAATGAGCAAAATAGACAAGGTTATGTAGAGAATCCGCCTAACCTAATTAATCGTAGCAATTCATATGTTAGACCATATAGTCAAAATAGATTTAAAAATCGACGTAATGTATGGCGAAATTCCAGAAATGCAGCGAACTACGTGGATAGACGTAATTGGAGATCAAGATATGGGACTTCATACCAAAGTCAGAATCACGATGAAAGACATGTACCACATAATGTAGAACCTAATCATGATAGCGCAGTACAGTGTACTCTATTAGAACCGTATGCAAGTACGAACGTAACCTGATTACCGTTACTGAAATTAGGTTAAATTCATGTTAGTTATAGATTCTTGTAAATTTTTATTTTTGAGTTTATGTGTAAATATCAATAATGAAAACAATCCTTATAACTTCGCTATATAAGCAATATGAGGAATTATAGTTCGATTTATAATTGATTAAAAGCAAAGATTATTTATATTTGATTGATTTGTGTTGAAAATTTAATTGTCAAAGATTATGTTAATAATAAGATCCATTCTATAAAATCAATTATTCAACGACTACCTTAAATAAGATTCTTCTTTATTATAACATCTTAGTGCCACTATGTATACCTTTAAATGCAACATCTGACTTGTTTGTTATTTAATGCGCCCGTAAAGATTAATATTATTTGTAACCCACGTTTGTCCTTTACATTTTTTCGAAATCGCAACCTTCGACGACTAATTAAATAAGCGACGATATTTTTAATAAGAAAATGTAATAATAATATAGTAGATAATAATGAAATAAATATAATTAATGTAATTAAAGATAAATATTGATGAAATGAAAGAATTGTTATGAATGTATTTATATATATATGTATATGTGAAATATAATGAATAGATATACAAGGTGCGATTAAAATATGGTGGGCATATGTAATGTAAACAACACTAATGTAAACGGACCAGTGGTTCTTGAAGATAAAAGCCAAGCCTACTCATGACTTTTATATTCAGTCCCTTTGTCGAGCGACATTTTATACAACAAAATACTTTGGTTTGTGTAATATTTACCTGTACCTTGGGCAGAAAGTACTCATACATATGCACTATACTTAGTAGAATGTTCATTTCATATTAACAAAAGAAGAATGTTTTTAAGATATGTAAGTGATTATTATGGGATAGTTGTGGATATGGACATGTTTTATGGTTACCTAGTCAGTGAGTTTGTGTATTTAACAGTTTTAAGAAAAGGATATTTAAGTTATATCAAATAATAAACCAGTTTAACACTGTTTATAGACGTTGTCATCTTTTATTAAAAAGGTGAGATTAATGATATTTAAATATCGAAGCTAATATTTTTAATGTCAAAGAAATACTACCACTTCGAATTTTTACCTCAGCAAACGAACCAGGTTTACGACTATCTTTTTTGATAAGTCGTTGTATTGGAACGGTGTCCATACTGTGCATTGTTATATGGGGACAAGGGAGCAAAGCCCTGTTTTCTTTGACTTTTTCGTTTTCCGCGCTTATCCGGCTAAGACTACGAACTGTCAGTTGGTCTCGATTTATCTTAAAGAGTTGAAACAAGAAGCAGGATACGCAGAAAAGAACATATTTTCAGAATGATGACGTCCTATGGGTGGGCCCTACAGCTTAACGTAGGATCCGAAGCACTTGTGTCTCCATCGGGAATCAAACAAGGGACTCCTTGATTATAAGGGATGAAAGAAACCAACTTGGTACACAAACTGATTTGTACAATGATCTTGGATGAGTTCGTTAACCTGAATGACCAAATTGAAAATTTGAAAAGACGCCGTTTGAACCTCTCAAAAATTCTTAATTCCTACAACTGAATCGTTTCATGCTAAAAGAGTGTTAGTCCATAATCAATGTTTATTTTAGTTTATCAAGCCTGGGAGGCATGCAACTATAGTGGTCTTTATGTAAGTTGAATGGCATAACTTCTAGCTACCCTATGGCCACATACTATAAGTAATACATTTAGAGTAGAGGGCGGAGGGCATTTGAACAATAAATTTCCCGAAATTCTTATTTTCTCCTTCACACTCAGTAAATTTTCTTATACAAGTGCATCAATGTGCTGAATATGATATACCAATGTGACCAGAGAATGGAGAACTTTTTTGAATTTTCGATGAGACGTAAGCCCATAGGGGATATCGTTCAAATATACTCCCTTGGGAGGTAGATTTAAACAAGGGTAGGGAAGGTTTGAACAAACAATAATATGAGCCAAAGGATAATTATGGTTGTCCGCTTCAGAGGGCTACTTTTTACGGTAGAAAACTAATTGCTAATATATATCACTCAATGTGGTTGAAAACAATATGCTATCAAGTCTGAATTATTAGAATTGGATTTTTAGTTTGGTTTGCCCGGAAACTGCCTGAAGTTAATGTTCTGGAGTCGGTCTGAAGGACCCTCAAACCTCAATAAATAGACCAAATAGCATTCCGTTCGCTAATTTTGATTCAGTTCATCTTGTAGACACCGATTTAACCAAATTTAAGCCTTGATTAAAATGTGTCCCGCACTCTTCATTCAAAACTGTCCTAATAGGTATGACACACACACACACACACACACACCAAAAAAATTCAGAAATGAAACCAAATTTGGTTCAAAATTGCCTTACTTCAATGTGAACGCCAGCATGATCCAGAAAAAAGTACAAACGACAGCCGTTTCAATTTTTCAAGGAAAGCTGTCTCTTGTTGCCCTGTGCCAAGTTTTTTTTTTTTTTTTTTAACTCTTTGATTTACTAATGTACTCTCGAAAATATTCAACCTTTCTTTACATACAACATATTTTCTGAGGCAGAACTAGAAATATTTCCTGAGATGACATAAAAACAAACAGTAATAAGAAATATTTTCTTTGAAATGTCAAACGAAGTGATACAGGGGAGCGAGGTGGGGGGAGTCTCAATTGAAGTCTCATCAGATCACACAAGAACTAACTCGTTAAATTTCATTACAAAAGATTCTTTTGCAAGTCAAAATAATTTTGCACAATGTACATAAACTTTTTAATTGTCGTTAGAAATAAACAAAATAATAATGTCCTAAATAACTTCATTTCTCCACTACAGCTGTAAAAATTGTTCAGATTTTTGATACTTTTGAGACATCTTTTTGGATTATTATCCTGTTGCTGTTCTTGAGATACCGCTCAGGCTCCAAAATGAAGTAGACTAAGTGCATTAACTCGAACTTTTTGAGTAACAAATTAGTTGTATGCAAAATTAATCACTAATAGAACAAATTACTAAAGAAGTTTCTGGCAATATCCAGTTTGTTGTTCAGTACTGCCACGAAAGTGAATGGGCAAAGTTTTATGTTTGCGCCCCCGCCAGTCTGAAAAGTTCTTTTCCCATGGCTTAGGCATCTATAATCTTACTTTTATTAATATCTAGTACAGTAGAACCTCGATAACCCGGACCAATTGGGACCGGAGCCGGTCCGAGTTAACGAATATCCGTGTTAACCGGAGAATGGGGGAAAAACATACAAGAAGTGAACGTACTTACCAAAAAACATTTAAGTCTTCTTTGTATTACAACACACAATACTTTTACACTCACAAAAAGATGATATTAGAGCCATTTGTATCTTCGTGGCTTTGCACTCTAACTCCAAATAATAATAATAATAATAATAATAATAATAATAATAATAATAATAATAATAATAATAATAATAATAATAATAATAATAATAATAATATAACTTTTGCCTCCTGAAAATAACCAGATGGTAAAGTTATGGTCTATACATTTTTGGAATTCGAAGATATTTTAGAATGCTTGTCTATCATCTAGCTATCAGAAATAATTGATCACCATTTTCTCTATATAACTATAATTTTCTTACAGGGTAGAAACACCTCCTCGGAAGAGAGAAAAAAAAGAGAGAGAGAAAGTGGCCGAACTTGAGCTATTGAACGTGAGGACAGGATGTTTTCATTCGCATTGACACCTGCTGTGAAAACGGTCTGTGTACATAGCTGCAAGAGATTTGTGAAGACCCTTCCCTAGGGGTGGGGTGCTGACTGCCACGGGTGCTGACTGCCACAGCCAATTATTGGTGCTGATTGCCACGACTGGCGCTAATTGCCAATATCAAGGTGCTGACTGCCACGATGGCGTGCTGACTGCCACGAGCCTGAGAGAAAGTTGCTAGGCGTAACATTACCGGACGCCAAGAAGCATGAAAGAAACTAGATCCTTAGGATCGTGTTGTTCAGACCAACACTTAACAAAGGTAAACAGGTCTCTGTATGTACACTCATGTCCAAAATTATTGTCACACGATTATAAATATGTTGTTCTAGTAATATAATTTGATAACGAATTC
This sequence comes from Thermobia domestica, assembly GCF_964235325.1. Classification (NCBI taxonomy): domain Eukaryota; kingdom Metazoa; phylum Arthropoda; class Insecta; order Zygentoma; family Lepismatidae; genus Thermobia; species Thermobia domestica. The sequence continues at coordinate 301,672,620 of NC_137458.1, forward strand.
GCCCGGTATTTCTTATAATGTTAGTATGTGTATAGTCAGCAAAGACATGTATGTGGTAAATTTCATGTCAAAAGAGCAATAAATAAAAACAATAAAACGAAAATAAAATTTTCTTGTCCATTTAGTTACATTTTATTTTACTCATTATGATTTTCGTATTTATAATTCTTTTCCTATGAAATTCATCACAAATATAAATTTCCTGATTATACACATAATATAAGTTTTAAAAGTACTCTGCAAAATTATCAAATTATATTCTTACAAGAAGATAGTTATAGATATGCGACAATAATTTTGGACATGAGTGTACTTTCAGTTTTGTCAGGGAGCGGTGCGTACAAAATTGGTACGATTTATGTATTCTCACTTGAACTCCCTATGTCAGAATGAACTGTGTACAGCTGCGCAAATTGTTTCGAGGAGCTCTTGAAAGTTCTATCAAGAAAGCACTGCTGGCTGTACCTCACAAGGGAAGTTCAGGAGAAAGCACTCGCCTGCAGAGAAACTAAGCATGCCATTTGAAGTCCCAATTTATGCTGATTTATGTTGAGAACGGTTCGAGATATTCAATTTGGAAGTTTATATGAGAAAATGAGGATATATGCATTTATACGCGTTAAGTACAACATAATTAGTAACGAATATTGACATACGAATTGAAAGCTATCGGAAGTAACAGAAAAAAAGTGTTTCGCAATAACTAACGGGTTTGTTAGATACAATTAGTCATTACATTGTTCACAATAATCATAGGTTAGAGATGAAAATTGATCACTGTTGTTCTTCTGTTTTATGAATAAATGACGCAGGCAAAATACTTCCTTGCACCATGAACATTTTATATGTGCAATTGTGTTGCATCCGGCAAGAGAACAGTTCGCAGAACTAAAGCAAAAAGCAAATTCGACAAGTGATTCAAAAGTTATAGGCCTATAATTTGTTCGTAACCTGCCTTGCAGAACGCAAACTGAAACAATCCAATGTATCGCGGTGATCGGAAGTGATTCGTATGGACACGAACTTTATTTGATTGTTTCGTTGGTACATTATAACGTCCAGATGAAGAAGATTCATACTATGTACAAATATCCTGCCATAATCTTTGATTGATCGGAATCAAAACACATCAAATGGTTGCAGAAATTGTGTGCAATTCTTTGGTATCTTCTCAACCATTAGGTCTTTGCCATCCGTCATGCAACTTGTAATGGACAATTTGTCTGTGAATGGACCCCAGTGATCAAGCATGAAACGTGCATCCACTCATTTTCTCATATAAATTTCCAAGCTGAATATCTCGAACAGTTCTCAACGTATAGGAGTTTTATTACCTGTAATAATCAGCATGAATTGGCCCTTCAAATGACATGCTTTTTCTCTGCAGGCGAGTGCTTCTCCCAAACTTCCCTTGTCAGCTGGCTTCAGACCCTCATATCCATTAAATAATACAATAAAACAATTAATATAAACAATGAAATGTGCAAATTGTACATATAACAGAAAAGACAATCCCTTTATAAACATCCAAGCGTATGTCGTTCCACTTAGTGAGCAACTTTGTAACTTATAGGATGCCACATAGATTTGCTGTGATGATTACTAAATTAATCCCTACTAAATTAATTAATAATCATAAATTTAGTATGAGGGATTAATTCCTCTCTTTCCAAATACAGTTCCTCCCAGGCTCGTGGCAGTCAGCACGCCGTCGTGGCAGTCAGCACCTTCATATCTGCAATCAGCGACAGTCGTGGCAGTCAGCACCAATAATTGGATGTGGCAGTCAGCACCCGTGGCAGTCAGCACCTATCCCCTTCATATCTCTCGGGACGAAAACAAAAGAAAAGGGTGGGCGCGGATGCCTTACCCTCGTCAAACTTTTTGACATGTGGACTTTAATATTTATATTAAAATACTATTTTTTAATTGGCGTATCAGATATGGTTCTGATTAAAACTATTAGAGTCGTTTCTTCTCAAGGAATAAAACAAAAAAAAAGTTGATCTTTCTACCATGATTGGTTCCAAAGTTAGACATATTATAATTTGTATAAAAAGAAACTAATTTATTTATTTTTTAATAATTTATTTCTGCTAAACTAGCAGACAAATACACAATTTAAGTATTTCAACCCGTTAACGGGATGATCTACCTTTTCTCGGCACAAAATTTTTTATATTGGACCTTATGGGGAGAACATGGCTACCGAATTTCCTCAGTTTCTAAGGAACTAGGTATCTCTAATGGAAAAGAAAAATTTTGCAGCATTCTACAGAAGTTTATTAACGGGTTGAAATACTTAAATTGTATATTTGTCTACTAGTTTAGCAGAAATAAATTATTAAAAAATAAATAAATTAGTTTCTTTTTATACAAATTATAATATGTCTAACTTTGGAACCAATTATGGTAGAAAGATCAACTTTTTTTGTTTTATTCCTTGAGAAGAAACGAGTCTAATAGTTTTAATCACAACCATATCTGATACGCCAATTAAAAAATAGTATTTTAATATAAGTATTAAAGTCCACCTGTCAAGAAGTTTGACGAGGGTAAGTCACGCCCCACTCTAAGCTTGGCCGCGGAAAGGGCGGGGGTTGGTGAAATGGAGGGGAAAGGGGTGGATGTCTTAATGAAACAGGTTCTCGACCAGTTTCTGAGATTACCTGTCAGCTGCCAAATACTGTTAGCTTTATCGAGTTTGTTTCCCTCAATGGTTCCATACTAAAAGACTGGACGATGTGCTGTGAAGTATCCTCTTTTCCCCGTTACCTCTGGAAGTTCATCAAGGTGCATTCTAGAGTGCGGGGGAAGAACAGTATACAGTATATCAGAAAACGCTGTTATTTTGGGATTTTTTTCCCTTCCGGACAAATATTATAGCATACAGTAGTGGCAAAGGGAAGGGGGGCAGAGGGGTGCCCCCACAGGATTCGGACAATCTAAAGCCTTGTGGCCCCCATATATAGGTGTCCGTAAAAAATGTCCCCTAAGTTTTTTTTTTAAATAATGTCTTGGGAATATATTTTAAATTTGAAGTGTTTTCCTGGTAGCCGTCATTTTCCAATATGGCCGCCGCTCTACGTAAATCCGTAAATCTCTCTCTCTCTCTCTCTCTCTCTCTCTCTCTCTATATATATATATATATATATATATATATATATATAAAGAGAGATATCGTGAACCAAGGCACTTAGAAAGATAATTTTGGTGTCAAACTATAGGTTTCTGAGGCCGATGAATTTAAATATGGCATTGTTTATTGCCACTTAGAAACCTTACAACCTGGCAACACTGTTGTCTAACGATTAACTGTACAAAGTTACAAATGCGTATATGCACGCATTACTCTAGGATGTAGCGTACTTCCTCAGGACTAAACGAAACCTACTTTTTCTGGTAGCTTTCATCACGACAAAACATATTTTACATGGTAACATGAGAGAACATTTGTCTAAATCCAATATGGCAGCCAATATGATGGCTAATTACTAGGCAACCAAGTAATGGACTTATTCAAATGCCTGTCAGTCCTAATTGGCCTAGAGCCTAGAGAATGGGAGAAAGAGGCAGGATACGGTCTCATTGAAGAAGCGTCTCCTGAGGGGGCGAGGGAAATTTAAAATACTCCATTTTAATTATTTCTTGTGAAAATGTCATATATTACCTTTTACAGCCCGTGACGACAGTAAGATTTCTGTGATTCGGCCAATCCCTGTTCCTACTTGCAAATGCCTGATTTATAGCATTTACGCTATTAGTAAGCGCTACTGAGGTCAATAAGAGTTGAATTAGATTTTTGGAGGGGCGCATTGTTATAACATGTTTTCTAACGCACAAAGGGATGTTCTGAATGGGGGCAGCTATGTGTATGTTTAGCCAATGGAGCCATTTGTATCTTCGTGGCTTTGCACTCTAACTCCAAATAATAATAATAATAATAATAATAATAATAATAATAATAATAATAATAATAATAATAATAATAATAATATAGCTTTTGCCTCTTGAAAATAACCAGATGGTAAAGTTATGGTCGATACATTTTTGGAATTCGAAGGCATTTTAGAATGCTTGTCTTTCATCTGGCTATCAGAAATAATTGATCACCATTTTCTCTACATATCTATAATTTTCTTACAGGGTAGAAACACCTCCTCGGAAGAGAGAGAGAATAAAAGAGAGATAAAGTGGCCGAACTTGGGCTATTGAACGTGAGGACAGGATGTTTACATTCGCATTGACACCTGCTGTGAAAACGGTCCCTTCATATCTCTCGGGACGAAAACAGAAGAAAAGGGTGGGCACGGATGCCTTACCCTCGTCAAACTTCTTGACAGGTGGACTTTAATACTTATATTAAAATACTATTTTTTAATTGGCGTATCAGATATGGTTGTGATTAAAACTATTAGACTCGTTTCTTCTCAAGGAATAAAACAAAAAAAAGTTGATCTTTCTACCATAATTGGTTCCAAAGTTAGACATATTATAATTTGTATAAAAAGAAACTAATTTATTTATTTTTTAATAATTTATTTCTGCTAAACTAGTAGACAAATATACAATTTAAGTATTTCAACCCGTTAATAAACTTCTGTAGAATGCTGCAAAATTTTTCTTTTCCATTAGAGATACCTAGTTCCTTAGAAACTGAGGAAATTCGGTAGCCATGTTCTCCCCATAAGGTCCAATATAAAAATTTTTGTGCCGAGAAAAGGTAGATCATCCCGTTAATAAACTTCTGTAGAATGCTGCAAAATTTTTCTTTCCCATTAAAGATACCTAGTACCTTAGAAACTGAGGAAATTCGGTAGTCATGTTCTCCCCATAAGGTCCAATATAAATTTTTTTGTGCCGAGAAAAGGTAGATCATCCCGTTAAGAATTTCGTTTCATTTCATTTTACTTCCATTTCCTGTTCACTGTGGTTTTATCAAGGATGATATAATATAGAGTATCCGCCCTTACAACAAAATTTTCAAGCCATACCTCACAGTTTCGCCACCCCTACTCTGCCCACTCCGCTCAATAAGATCGCAATATTTTGAGCCAACAATCATGGCGGAAACGAAAGTAGCCAATCAGACAAAGGCGGAAACGAAAATAGCCAATCAGACAAAGGCGGAAACAAACGTAGCCAATCAGACAATGGCGGAAATGAGAGTAGCCAAACAGACGTGCCGATGCTCGGTTGTTTTCTGGCTTCATTGATTTAATAGGATGAATATACATATGATCAGATCCTCTATTTTATAACATCCTTGGGTTTTATGCTATACGGCTGCCATATTGACTTTTGGCGTAAACGAATAAGTGTGTAGCGCCCTGTTGCCAAATTTCTATTGTAAGAAATCATCTTTCAGTAGGAAACTGTTGTGTATTGAGAACGTATTTGTCTCACTAAGAGTGAACAGTATGTTACTTATAACACCGCAATAATGCGTGACAATAATACAATCACTGTGTATGCGTTATAAATACAGTATTGTCTCCAGAGTTTAAAAAAGGCCCCTAGAAACACAACTCGAACAACTCTTAGAATCTGAACGAAAAATTCGAGGTAAATTTTGCCCCGGGATTTGAATTTTATTTCGAAATTCCAACGCTCAGCATGTTCGTGTGTGTTTGTGGCTTTTGCATACTTTTAACCTGTGCTAGTCATCCATACGATTTGTCGTTCAGTTGTATGTCCAAAGCTGTAGTGAAAACACCTCGTGTTATTTTCGCTGATAACACTGCAGGCCCGTATCCAAGGGGGTCTAGGGGGCGGGCCCTCCTAAACTTTTACTGGCCCCCCTAAATTTTTCAGGATAGGCTTGCAAATGACCTATAATATCGTGATAAAATGTAATATGGTTGGATCGGGCCCCCTTACATTTTTGGGCTGCCTATTGGCCTGTAACACTGTGCAGCACGAAATATGTCCTTTACATGGAAATATGTTTTTCTTATATATATTTTTGCATGAGAAAATCAAATCTGAAATTACTTTTTATGTATCACATGCCAATTTAGTGAAAAATTGAAAAGTTCGAAATTTTGTACTGTGAAATATCATATTTTTACGTGTGGTGATGAAATATAGTTAATGTTTGGTTTGGTTATTGAAATTTAGCATACCTTTTCATCATCGAGGCTATACGAGACGTGGTAATACAGTTTAAGGTGGAATCCGAGCTACTGTGTCTTTCAATGTTTTACTACCAGAAATAGAAGTCGTGACTCCGTGCAACAAAGGCCTGTGTGCTACTCATTAGACCAGCGGGAGGGTGGCACATGAAATATAACTTACAAAATACGTTCATTTGAACATTATCCAAGCGACAAATTTCCTTCTTTAGAGAAGGAACACGCTGTTTAAAGAGAGGTTCTACTCATCCCCCAATTTTCTCTAGTGCTTGTCTTTTTTTGCGTTGTAGGAACACTAGTTTCGCATATTTCTCCATACTCTTTTTATATTCATTTCAGGTAGTATTCCATTTAAATCTAGCCATAAGCGAGTTCAATTTGTGTTGCTTAACTCTGCTGCCATATGTTCTAGCATTTGAGTAATTTTTGGTTCGACTGTATTATTATTTGCTGAGTGGGGTTTATTTAGAATTGCCCTACGTCTTCCAGGAGTTTGAGAAACTGACTTAAAAAAAAAACGCAGTTCTATGAAATTTGCTGATCCTATGATTTGGTGCGAACAAATAGATCATTTAACTGACTGTTACTTTAGCCTGATAGATATAAAAGGCTTTTCCTCTAAATCTAAACATCAGATTCAGTACCCTAATTTAAAGTCACCTATTCGACCAGTTCCCCACAGTGAAAAACATTGATTCGGAAGAAGACATCTCAGACGTTCCAAGCAACAGGAAAGATGTGGACTTTCATTCATTTACATCCCTGTCAATGTCATCTCATTTAATCACACAAGAAGAGCTTAACGATCTGGTAAGAGACTTAAATTTTTCTAAAAAGAAAAATGGAATTGTTGGGCTCCAAACTTTAAGATTAGAGTCTCTTAGCTCAAGATGTTAAAATAAGTTTATTTAGAAAACAAAAAAGTCATTTTGAGGACTATTTTGTTGAAAAATGGAGGCATTGTTTATTGCAAAGATGTAGATGATTTATTTCAGTCTTTGGGACATGAACATAATCCTATCGAGTGGCGGTTGTTTATTGACAGATCGAAATTAAGTCTATAGGCAGTGCTTCTTCATATTGGAAATGTTCACCCATCTTTCTATAGCAAAAATGAAATGAAATCTTTGAGTTTTACGTCCCGCGGTTATGCAGGTTAGGCTAAAGGAAACGGTGATAATGAGTAATGAATGAAATGGTGGAATGAAGAAAGTGGGAGGAAACGGGAGAACCCCGAAAAAACCCACGCACACGGTGTTTGTCCACCACAAAGTTCACGCGGCGGGCGCTGGGATCGAACCCGGGACCCCAAGCACCAGAGGTGAACGCTCTACCACTGAGCCACCGCGGCTCATAAAAAAGAGACTATGAAGTTATGGGTGCGATATTGGATTTCATTGAATATATATATTTAAAAAAAAAAAGAATCAAATGGCATATGAGTGGGAACTTGAAAGTTATTGGTATTCTCACAGGAATGCAACAAAAATATACCAAGTATTGTTTTCTATGTGAGTGGGATAGCCGAGACAGACAAAGCAAACCACTATAGTAGACCGAACATGTCCGTAAATAGTGGCCTCAAAGACAAGATTTCATTCTTGGCACCAAGAACATACCGCGTAAACCAGTTGTGAATCCTCAAGATGTATTTTTGCCACCATTACATATCAAGCTTGGATTGATCAAGATTTTTGTTAAACTACTAGATAGAGAAAGTGTTGCTTTCACGCACCTTAAGGAGAAATTTCCAAACTTAACTGAGACTAAAATTAAATGAGTATTTATTGTCCACAGATTAAAACAGTCATATGGGATGAAGACTTTGAAAGTAAACTCTGAAATTGAGAAATAAGCTTAACTGTCATTTAAATAGTTATGCATAGGTTTCCTTGAAAATCTAAAGGCTGAGAATTATGAAGCTATTGATAGTGAATGGTGCGCAGTTTTTAACTCATGGAATGCTACATGTGATTAAAATTATACTTTTTGCACTCACACCTAGACTTTTTCCTCAAAACCTCGATGCACTAAGTGATGAACACGGAGAACGACTTCATTGCCACATTAGAAAAGCATTACAGTGGAAAATGGACTGAAAGTATGCTTGCTGAGTGTTGCTGGTCTATCATCAGAGAGACTCCAGAAGATGTTTGCAAGCGTAAGTAACCAAAGAAAATAGTTTAAAGGATAAGTCAACAAAATTTAAGATTAGTATAATACGTCTTTCTAGCTTGTATTAGATGGTATATAAATATGTACATTTCATATAATGTGTTGCGGTCTGCCCAACAAACACGTGACGTGATGGAACATTTTGGTTTCCACCAATGAATTCAGCACCTGTCATTTAGTTGAAACCACATAATTTCATTTCAAGGACAGAAAAGTGTTTAAATTTGTTGCACAGCTTAATTTTATGCTTTTGTGCCTGTTTCATATTATCTTCTAAACATACAGGCTTTTGTGCCTGTTTTATATTATCTTTTAAACATACAGGCGTTTGTCCCTGTTTTATATTATTTTTAAACATATAGGCTTTTGTGCCTGTTTTATATTTCTTTTAAATATACAGGCTTTAGTGCCTGTTTTATGTTATCTTTTAAACATACTGGATTTTTGCCTGTTTTATATTAACTTTTAAACATATAGGCTTTTGAGCCTCTTTTATATTATCTTCTAAACGTACAGACTTTTGTGCCTGTTTGCATTATCTAGGCTTCTGTGCCTGTTTTATATTATCTTTTAAATATTCAGGCTTTTATGCCTCTTTTATGTTATCTTTTAAACATACAGATTTTTACTTTTTATTAATTTACATTTTTGTATAAATGTAATAATAATAATTATATTATCACTTAATATTACATGTTCAAATCCAGTGTATTTATAGTTAAAATCATTTTAAAAATTTGAAGTTTGTGGGACTCAGGAACGGATTAATAATACAGTTTATATTATTTTAATCTCTTTGCCGTTCTTGACGCATAAACACGAATACGCATTTTACACGAAAATCGTTCTTGACGAGTTCTTCAGCTATACAAAGTTGTTCATGACGCGGTAACACGTTCGTCCAGTTGTTTTAGAACATCCGCGTTCCACTATTTGGCAGATTGGCAAACAATTTTTTTTTTACATCTAGTGATAAAAAGTAACTTATTGTAGAGCCGACAATCATATATATATGTAGCAATTCAAGGTCTATCGCAATGCCAGGTTTGATCCTGATCCGATGAGTCCATTGTATTTTTGGGGGTAGGGGATCTGAATTAACATTTAACCGCCCATAACTTGGGAACACAGAAAGCCTGCACAAAAGAATATTTCATATATATATATATATATATATATATATATATATATATATATATATATATATATATATACAAGGTCTGTATGATAAGTAATGAGACTCGCCGCGCCGCGGCGCGCGTGTCGCTGGAGCGGGTTTGTCGGTGATGGAGGATGTAGGGGGGGGGTCCGAGCAAAGCAACGCACCGCGCGTCAGTTGGCTCCGAGCCTTAGTGGAGCGCGGACAAGCCTTGGACAAAGCCCTTGTGAACATTCTTGTCACGGCGGAAAATCAACAAACATGGAGGGTTCCATCGAACAGCGTTATGCGATCAAATTTTGCGTTCGCCTGGGGAAAACGGCTACTCAGACGCTTTCTCTCATCACGGAGGCCTACAAAGAGGAAGCCCTATCCAAAGCCCAGGTGTTTCGTTGGCACAGTGCGTTCCGGAACGGCCGGGAAAGCGTTGAGGATCTGGAGAGGGCTGGACGCCCGACAACAGTGACTACGGACGAAACTGTGGCAAAAGTGAGGAATCTCCTGAACTCAGACCGTCGATTATCGTTGAGATTGATTGCTGATGAACTCGATATGAACCACACAACAGTGCACAAGATTGTGACGGAACAATTGGGAATGAGAAAAATCTGTGCGAAACTGGTGCCGCGAGTGTTGACTGACGAACAAAAGCAACGACGTGTTGATTGTTGTCAGGAACTGTTGAACCTCATGAACAGTGACCCTAACTTTGAAGATGACGTCATAACAGGTGACGAGTCGTGGGTGTTCCAGTACGACCCTGAAACGAAACGTCAAAGCGCGGAGTGGCACACTCCTGCGTCCCCGCGCCCCAAGAAGGCCAGAATGTCGAAGTCAAAGGTGAAAACAATGTTGATTGTTTTTTTTGACAATGTGGGGGTGGTCCACAAGGAGTTTGTACCCCAAGGACAAGCCGTCAACGCCGCCTTCTACAAACAAGTCCTTGAGAGACTGCACAGGAGCGTCAAGCGGAAAAGACCGGCGATCGCTAGCCGGTGGAAGTTGCATCACGACAATGCCCCTGCCCACACCGCCTTCTTAGTGACCTCCTTTTTGACCCGGATTGGGGTGGAAGTCCTTCCACAACCACCCTACAGCCCAGATGTGAGCCCGGCCGACTTCTTCCTCTTCCCGAAGCTGAAGCCACGCTTGAAAGGAACCCGTTTTGCAGACGTCACAGCCATCCAAGCAGCCGTGACCACATTTCTAAAGGACATGCCGGCTGCTGACTTCCAGGGGGCGTTTGCAGCGTGGAAACATCGATTGCAGAAGTGCATCGACGCAAGAGGAGAGTACTTCGAAAGCTTTTAAGTCCCTGTACAGATCAGATCAATAAAACAATGTTTCCAGACCTGGTCTCATTACTTATCATACAAACCCTTGTATATATATATATATATATATATATATATATATATATATATATATATATATATATATATATATATATATATATATATGATTAATATTTATCACAATGCAAGGTTTGATCTCGATATATCATCATCATCATCATCATATATATTCTACCATCATTATCAGGCCATCTGAGAAGCTTCCATTCTCTACTATCTTCCACTAATCTCTTCATCTTCACGTATTATGATATCGTCCATTGATTGTAATCTTCATTGTCCATCCTTTTCTTTCCTGTTACCATACCCTCTAGCACGTCCCTCATGATACAATTCCTTCTTAGTCAATGTCCCAACCAGTTTCTCTTCCTCTTTTTAACAATATCTAAAATTGTTATTTTTCTATCCCGCCATTTCTAGGATCCTCTCATTTGTTTTCCGTTCGAACCAACCTAATTTTCTTCATTCTTTTCCACACCCACATTTCGAACGCTTCCAGTCGTTTTTCATCATTTTTGCGTAATATCCATGCTCCTGACTCATCCAGTACAATACTCCACACGAAGCATTTTATGAGTATTTTCTTATTTTCAATTCTTTATTCAAGATCCCACAAAATAGTGTTTTCTTCCTCCAGAAGGCTTTTTTCACCATTCCTATCCTTGCTTTTATTTCACTTTAACACTTCATATCATCACTAATAATTACTACCCAGGTATCGTAAACAAGTCACATTTTCTATTTTCTCCCCTCCTGCTTCTATATCTGACACCAACCGCTTCGTTCCAATCACCATGGCTTTTGTCTTTCTCACATTTATACACAAATTGTCCTTAATTTTCCACGGAAAAATAAAATGAAGGATGATAAACAAATAAAATGAAATAATAGCTATAAAACTTGAAGTCTCTTTTAAATCTTCAGCGTAAACATTGGAAATATATAGGTCCATACAAACAAACAAACAAGCAAAAAAAACTTTCTATCAGAAGCATTTTGTAGAAAAATGATTTTAATACACACAGACAAACTGTTTTAATTTCCAACAGTAATTATTTTTACAAAGTTCATTGGATAATAAAAACGGATGAAAAAATGCTCTCACGAAGAAAAAAGACCACTATTATAGCAAGATTTTTAAAAATTATTTATTCTAACGAAAAATGTAACTAGCTACACCATTTGTACTCTGCGATCAATATATTCACTGATTGAAGTCATTCCGGCGTTCACGTAACACGTGGTACTGATTTAATAGAAGGGTCATACGTCAATTGTAATGTTCCATTGTCTGTCCATAACAGTTATCATTGTTTTCTCCCATAACGCTCTTGGACACTGTATTATTGATAGGAGAAACTTGAATGATCTTGCGGGTAATGTAATGTATGGAATGGGGGGGGGGGAGGCTATGTGATTCATCATTTCAACCTTTTCAAACAATATTACAATATTTTTCTCTTCTATATTCAATGTTTTCGTTGTAAAAACAAACAAAAAAAAAAAAACGAAATGATTTGTATGCTACAGATAAACAAAAAGATCATGAAAATGTTTAGCTTTTATGTGTTTGTAAAATTTATGAATCATTCGTAAATATAATCTGTGAAGCCATTATTGTTATTATTATTTCGTTAGTGGACCTTATAATACTGTAATGTTAGTATCATACGTCCGTTACTCTGCACGATAAATGTTGAACGAGAACAAATTTTAAAAATTCTGCTTTTTTGACAATAGATATCTACTGTAGAGCGATTATGTCCACCAGATTCGTGATGCTGCGGTGAGGTAGAGCGTTCACCCCTGGTACATGGGGTCCCTGGTTCGATCCCCGCTCAAGCCAAGTGAACTTTGTGGTGAACAAACACCGTATGCCTGAATTTTTCGAGGTTCTCCCGTTTCCTCCTACTTTCTTCATCCCACGATTTTTCATTCATTTCTAATCATCACCGTCTCCTTTAGCCTCCACGACATATATGTGGGACGTAAAACTGAAAGATTTCATTTAATTTTCGACCAGGTTCCTTAACGGTACCAATCCATTAATATCTTAACGAGTAACGGTGTGTTACGCTCGTCCAGTACTCTAAACGAAAACACTGTTCAACATTTTTTCACTTTATTTTTTACAGAAACGAAAGTAGCCGTTCTTTATTAACTTTTGGCCACAGAACGCGAAAATCGCACTTAAAATTCTCTCCGGGCTCAGGTTTCTGAGTAATCTAGCGTTTTATAGTTTGCATGTAACGCTATGGGACATTATAAGTACATGCTTTGAAATTATTGTTTTACACGGTACAAAGTGTCGATCCTGACAAGTATTTCCTGCATATTCGATTTGGCAACGCTGTACGTTTTCAACAGCTAGTGCGAGCGTCTCATGAGTCACGTGAGGCAATGATTGCAAGTTGCAACTAGCTCCAGTTAACGTCTTTAATCGTATTCGCGGCGTGCTTCAAGCAGTAGTTTGGCAGACTGTTTGTGTTACTGGTGAACCAGCAGTTTGAAAGTAGTGAGTGAGGACATTATCGCTGTTGTACATACTGTTTTCATTGCGAAGTGTCAGTGATTCAAGAAAGTGCAGCAATGCCCCACGTTTGTAAAAATTCGTTGGACAGTGTGTGCTACATATGTGCGGACGTGATTTGTGGTTCCAGAAAACGGCCATAGACTGCTGCAGTGCGAAGAGCATATTTAGTATACTTTGGAAATCCTGTTGGGACCAGGATAAATCATACTCGTTTGTTGTATGAGTTGTTCATCTACTTTCAATGCCTGGATGCATGGGAAGAACGTTTCCATGCGCTTTGCTCTTCCCGCGCTTTGCTTTGGCGTGAACCAACAAACCCTAGTACAGACTGCTACTTTTGCATGCTACCCTGCTTTTAGAAAGGTATAAATACGAAGAAGAAGAGGAAGATCGAATACCCAATGATACCATATGTCATTCGTCCAGTGGCCCATGGAGAAGGATTGCCTGTTCCCGATCCCCCGGCTACCATTCCGACGGAAAGTGATACAGAGAATGAAAGTGAAGATAAACCTACCAGTGATACTGATCCTTCATTTGAGCCGAAAACCAACTATCCTGAACCACACCGACTCACACAAACGGAGCTTCATGACCTGATTAGAGATTTGGAACTGGCAAAGAATAAAGCTGTGCTCTTAACATCTAGGTTACAGCAGTGGAATCTTCTGGAGGATACAGTTTGGGTATCAACTCTACGCGATCGTTAAAAAGATCTTGCAGAATATTTCTGCTGCACCGATGAGTTAGTATTTTGCAATGATGTTCCAGATTTGATGAAGAAACTGAAGATTCCGTACAAAGTAGAAGATTGGAGACTGTTTATAGACGCCTCCAAAACAAGCCTTAAGCCTGTGCTCCTGTACAACAGTAAGGAGATATCAGCATCTATCCCTGTTGTTTATGCACTCCTAGGTAAAAAAAAAAAAATCCCATGTTGGAACGCGTTCTGGATCTTATAAAATACCGTGAACACAAGTGGTTAGTTTGTAGTGATTTTGAGATAATCGCAGTTTTGCTTGGTCTTCAGTGACTATACAAAATACAGTTATTATATATCTGAGTGTAAAGTCGTCCAAAGTCCTGCAAAGAATGTCCATTACACTCAAAAGGAATGTCCGCGACGAACAGCTTTGTTGTCAGGCGAAAAAATATTTCAAATTTACCTCTCGTGAACCCACAAAGCATTGTGCTACCACCATTGCACATCAAACTTGGACTCCTGAAGGCATTTGTGAAGGCCATGAACAGGAATGAACGTGCATTGACATACTTGTATCAAAAGTTTCCGCGTCTAGGTACAGAAAAGATTAAGCAGGGAGTCTTTATTGTTTCGCAAATACGCGAGCTATTGCAAGACGAGGTGTTTGAACTAGGGATGGCCAGAACCGGTTCCTGGTGGAACCGGTTTTCGGGTCTAAAGGGATCCGGTTCTAGAAGATCCGGTTCCGGAACCGGTTTTTCGGATCCAGGTCTGGAACCGGTTCTTCGGATCCAGGTCTGGAACCGGTTCTGAAAACAGAACCGGTTCCACGCGGAACCGGTTCCGCTGGAACCGAAACTTTGTGACCATCCCTACGCTAAACCCGAGCTGTTGGCAAGCTGTGAACAGTATGCTAGATGAAATGGTGGAAGCGACAGGCAGGCGCCCAGGCGGCGGCAGCTTGTCTCATTTGGCTAAATAAACTGGGTAACTGGGAAACTCATTGGTTAAACAGGCAAACTGGCCAACTCATTTGGCTAAACTCCCACTGGTGGAACAATTTTTTTTCTGGGGGCACAAACGGGTCTGGGCGGGGAAGGCACAAGCGCATGGTCCTCTTTGCATTATTTTTGAAGATGAACTTTATGCCTCCATTACGGGTCTTTGGGGGCTTTCGGATCCAGGTCTGGAACCGGTTCCTAAGATCCGGTTCTGGAACCGGGTTTTCAGATCCAGATCTGGAACCGGTTCTTAAGATCCGGTTTTGGAACCGGGTTTTCGAATCCAGGTCTGGAACCGGTTCTGAAAACCGGATCTCCGAGAACCGGTTCCGCCGGAACCGGAACTTTGTGGCCATCCCTAGTTTAAACCTATTCTCAGTGCTGATGAGGTCCGTGCGTGGCATTGTTTCCGCGATGTTTGTACCAGATTCTTGGGCAACCACCGAGCCGAAAATTAGAAAGAACTAGTAGAAGAATTGCTATCTGTCTACAAGAAACTTGAGTGCAATATGTCACTAAAATGCATTCCCACCTTAATGCCTTTCCAGTGAATTGTGGATCTTTCAGTGACGAGCAAGGAGAGCGATTTCACCAGGACATTTCTGCGATGGAACAACATTACAAAGGAAAGTGGTCAGTTTCAATATTAGCGGATTTCTGCTAGATGATTCCAAGAGATGCTCCAGATGTTCCTCACAAGAAACAAGCAAAGAGACGGCGTGTTTAAAACAGATACTTTAGGTAACTTTTACCAATACAGTTCTTTTCCTGTAGCGCTATATGCAAAATGTTAAGAGTGCTATTACACCGAGAGTGTGCCAGGAGGACGTTATATTTTTGATATTCATATTCAGTGTCCAAACATTTATAAGAGGCACCTATTGTTATTTCCGTAATTATGTTAATGTTTATTACTTTTATCTTTAGAGCTTCATTATCACAGCGTTATATGCAAATTGTAAATTATGTAATTAGTACTAAATCTGAATTCAGAACACGTATTTATTATGTTTTTCGTGTTCAACGCCCAAAAATTATAAGTGACGGATATTTCTATTTACATAATCATTTTAAAGTTTGGTGACTTTTACCTTTACAATTTCATTATTATAGCGTTATATGTAAATTGTAAATTGTGTAATTACAAGTAAATCTTCGGCAGTAGCATATTTTTATTGTCAGTTTCGTGTTCAGCGCCCAAAAATCAATAAAGAATGACCATTTACATTTCTGTAAAAAAAAAAAAAAACTGTTGCACAGTGTAACTCTTGAACGGAAGAGTAATTTTGCATCCTGTTTCTTGCAATAGATAACTAGAGCGAGTGTGTAGAGAGGTATACATATATATCGAGAGAGATATAGATATATAGATATAGATATATAAACGGTATCGGAAGTGTCTCTGTTCGTCTCAGCGAAACAGAATATTATGGATTCGACGGTTATTTTCGATCATTTTAAAAATATCTTCTTCTTCCCCTCTCCTAAATTGTACCGTCAAAGTGAAATAATAAAAACCATGACAGGCCCGAACCTCATCTATGTTGAAAATTTGATCGATATCGGTCGGGTGGTTCAAGAGATGTGAAGTCACAAACATAGTTACTTTCATTTAAATATATATTAATTCTAATTTTCATGACGCACACCATGTGCCTCATCGAAACTAGGTTCCTGAGGTGTTGAAACTGGTTAAGAGTACGACGAGGAAGATTTCCGCAGGGGCGGATCCAGGACGGACTTCTGGGGGGCGGTGGGTTGTAATACTGCTACTTACAGCTACTTTTAAGAGCTCCAAACTCTGGGATGGGTTTTATTTATATATAAAATTTATAAAAAGTATCTTCTTCTGGGGGGGGGGCGATAGCCCCGATCGCCCCCTGGATCCGCCACTGCTTCCCACCTAGAAGAAGACTAACTTTTTCTCCCTTCTATGATGTACGGCAGTACAAGTTTTACGAATAGAAAAAAAATCTAAAAGAAACCCTGAAACTAAAACAACTTAATGTGGTTTTAATTTAACCATCAAAATTTGTATATGGTACTTACGTATTTATAAGATTCCAAGTTTATATCTTCACAAAAAGAAAAAGAGCTAAAAGAAACAAAAAAGTGAAACAAAGAGATAATATACGACTACTAAATCGACATTTAATTTGATAAATGAATTCCTAACAACGTTATAACAAAAGCACTCGGAATATTCCATACAACGTATTACGTGCTGAGAATGAATTTCCCTTCCTGCATAGAGCTAGTTTTATACAGTTGATCGCATAGTAGATAGAAATTCTGAAAATGAAATTGAACCAATCGGTCAACCCCATTAATTATCTTGCTATTATAGTAGCTAATTCAATTAGCAGAACTTTGTATAATGTGTTCTATTAATGCAAACTGATGACGTCAGCACAAATTCCTCCATTAACAGAGAGTCTTGCTGAGACTACACAACAAACAACAAAAGCTGTGTCTGCTTTTAATTTATGTATTTTTCCCTAATTGAACAAAGTATAAGTAAAACAATCCTCATGGTTCTAAAATTATAATCTACAACCAGCGGCTGAACGAAATGGTGGGGGTTACCCGTTCAAACTTTCATGCTCTTATTCCAAGAGAGAATATCTGACCAAACCACTAACAATATTACAAAAATAACTCGTAACTTGTATTGCAAATGAAATCTTTCAGTTTAGTGTCCCACGTTTATGCCTTTTATTCTAAAGGAGACTAGGGATGCGCACAAGTCGAGTCGAGACAAAATTTTTCTGAGAAAATTCGAGTCGAGACACAGCTCTCCCAATAGAAAAATATACGTTTTTCGAGTCGAGCCATCACTTTTACAGCACATTTTCGAGACGAGACAGCCTCAAATCTTGTCTCGTGCGCATCCCTAAAGGAGACGGATGATTAAGGCAAGTGAATGATAATGGAAGAATTGGTGGAATGAGAATGTAGAGGAAACGAGATTACTCCGAGAAAACCCACGAACACGATGTTGTCCATCACTGGAGATCGAACCAGGGACCCCACCCACCAAAAGTAAGCGCTCTATCTCTGAGCTAGCATGCGCCCAGATAATTTGTGTTGTAGTTTCGGCAATGTATCAGTGCCGTCATCAGGTGAATCGTGAAGATACATTCTAGAAATACAACTAACTTAACTACAGAGGTTGTTCGGTCTACATTTGGCCAATTTCGACTTACCTAAAAATTTAGAAGAATCCATGGCGCCAGGTCCGTAAGTGCTCGATGTGTTTCCCTTGGTTTCTAACAATAGCCCGACAGCGTAATTTCCACTGTAATAGGCTTCTCTCAAGAACTGGGAGGGAAATCTTGTCACATTCCCTTTGCACAGCCTTCCAAAGTCCTTCCACAGTTGTCACACGCCGTTTTCCCAAAGCCCGCTTCAGTAATCCAAATCCACAATAGTCCATAGGACTTGCATCTGGAGATTTAACAGGTACCTCATTGAAAGGTATCACCTGTATACCACTTGCCTCCTCCATCTCCCTGTAGAACGCGAGGGACGGTCGTGAGATATGTGATGAGGCCTTGTCCATATGAATGTGCACCAGATTGGCGTCATTTACTACATTGTTGGAATCTCATGCTCCTAGATCGGCTATATGATCTGCTCCTGAAAATACTGCGAATTTATTTTGCAGTTCTTCGCCACCCTACGAATCTTCAGTTTACCTCGGTAACAGTAGTCAGTAACGACCATGAACCCTTTTGGGAAGGATTCTTTACAGACACGGACCCATCTTTTGAAGTTCTTGGCGCCTTTCTCTCGGTACATGATGGCTCTCGGTTTGCCGCAATCGGAAAGGTAAATCCATGCTTCATCGTTTGTTACGACGTACATCCACCTTTGCGGTTCATACAGCTTCCGGGTGTTACACTTTCGTTCCTTTTGGTGGGCATCCGTGAGAAGATGGTCGCGAGCTTTCATGACTTTTTCCAGCTTGAGTTGATGGTGTAACGTCCGGCTCCCAGTCCCAAAAGACACGTCAAGACGATTAGCCATACACCTTTGTGTTAGTGGATTTTCTTGCATTGCGATTTTACTAATCTTCCTCTCCATGGTGGAGGTGGTCTTGGTGCATTCCCGCTTCCTAAGCAACTTTATTGGTGATCCAAATGGTGGAGCTTCGTTGCCCTTGTACTTTCTAATAACATTTTTTACTCCACTTAAACTGATGTTGCAACCATTCTTCTTGCAGTGTTTTCTAATGACAGAAACACTAAGTGTGCATCATAAAGAGCCGCAACATAGCCTTCCCAAAACCGGCTTAGTTTGGGCGGCATTTTGGTCACAGAGCGGAAACCCACACAGTTGGAAACAAATGTAACACAACACTCACAACAATGGTCCTGTTTTGTGCGTTATTGTCGTCCACACGGAAAAACAACTCCGTTCCCAGGAAGCCAGTGCACAACACTGCAGGACGTCACGAGCCAGGTCGGGTGAGTCCATTCTGCCCTGGAGGGAGAATGAACGAAATCGGCTAAACGTAGGCCGAACAACCTCTGTATACGTACACTACCATGTGTATGGAATTTCATACACACAGCTCTTCCGTGAAGCGCCGCATGTATGATTTTCCATACACAAACAATATATTACACTTTTGCAGCGTTTATTTTATAGGTGGGTATGCAATTACATATATAAATGGTGAAGAAGTCAAAATTTAATGTCCACTCCGCGTATATGCAAAATCATACACAGAGAAAATCGTACATTTATGCGCCTAAAATAAAGGCAAAAACAAACTATTACTGGCGAACTGTTCCAGTGGTGCACAGATAATAACGGTCAACAGATATGGTGGCAGTCAAGGTGTTAAAATATAAATTGAAATAATGCTTATCAGCAAATCAGCTTCTTTCCTCTCATCTTAAAGAAAACTATACTTTTAATTCGATATAAATTTGACACTTTTTTTTTTCCTTTCTCACAGTTCTAAACAATTGAAAACTCGCTGTAGAAAGTGCCAATAGAAAAGTTACTCTAACAGTAGAAACAAAAGTTAGGAAATTGTGCCCAAGCTTCACAAAATAGAAAATACTATTGCTTAGAACTAGAGGTACAACCTAACATATAACGAAGTGAAGCTATGTGTGAAAATCTAACTAAGGCATAAACGTATTTAAAAATTAAATAAGTGAAACAATTTCAAGATGACACTTAACCTTGTTTTCTATAGCGAGTCTTTAATTAGGCATACAATGTACTTGTTTCCATTTAACAGTTCGGACGTGGTTTTCTATCCATCTAATAATAGTTGTTGTATTTGTTACCTGTTTACATACATACAACTTTGTTACATATTCAAATTCAATTTATAATGTTACTAAATCACTAAGTGTGTACTAACTTCGCGTATTAAATTTCCAAACAATGCTATTGAATAAGTAATGAAAGTCCTATAAAATGGTCATGTCCAAGGATCTGTCTCTCAATATGTATTAGAGCAAAACTTGTAAGGAATACGCGAAATGGTCGTCTAATACGAATTTAGTATTCCAAACAGGGGCGTTATTTCGGAAGGGCAGAGGCGTAATACAGTGGGGCTTGAGAAGTGCTTTTTCTTTTATCATGCATCCCATCAAATAATACTACCAATGGCACCAATGGGATCAAATAATGCTACCAATGGCACCAATGGGATCAAATGTTGTGTGAAACATGGCTGGTACATACTGAAATTCTTGTTTCTCCATTGCTCAAGTGATTGCACTATACTGAACGCGAGGAGTCGTGAAGCTTGATCTAGTTTTACCAATTTCACCACCCAATAGAACGCGAGATAGTGTTCCGGTCGTCAACTCTATCCATGAAATGTTGTCAGTGTCGTCTCTCGTGCTATACAGAGAACATCTCCCGCGGGCACAGTGTTGTCGGATTGCCGCTAAGTTTCATTTTGTTGTTATTGTTGTTGAAATTATTGTTAGTGTTCGTGCTGTATTTCTTTTAAGTGCTATTCTTTCGTCGTTCGTCTGGTATGTGTTCTAAGTTTGGCAACGTTGTTGATGTTCTCCACGAATCCTCCTGTTTCACTTTTTCTGAAGTGTGCTTTCGGAAGGCAGCTCCACGAATCGTATCAAATTCTTCCCATGAATCACACGTGACGGAAAGCAGTCCTATCATTCGTGCAAAGCCCAGGCTTCACGAGTCGTTGCTGTCACTAGTAAGTTGGAAATAGCTCTGAGCGGAACAATAATGTAATTCATAGTCCAGGAACATACTTACTACAAGATCTCTCCAGGGCCTGCAGTGGCTCAGTGATAGAGCGTTCACCTTTGGTGCATGGGATCCCTAGTTCCCTAGTGCGATCCCAGCTTACACCAAATGAACTTTGTGGTGGACAAACGCCGTGTGCGTGGGTTTCCTCGGGATTATTCCGTTTCCTCCCACTTTCTTAATTCTACCATTTCACTCATTTCTCATCACCACCCTCTCCTTTAACCTCGCCGGCATAACCGTGAAACATAAAACTGAAAAGATTTCTCCATTTTTTCGAGAATTCACTAAAAATGTTCTATACAGTGTTATCCGGTGAAGTGCTTCAATTTACAAACTAATATATTAATAAAAAAAACGTGGAGCTGTTATATCAATGAAAAAATCTCCCCTCCCTTCCTTATAAAGATAGTAAAATCATCGATTCTAACTACACTCACTTACACTTTTCAGTTTCATGTTATTAACATTTCTCATACAATCTTAATACTTCATATGACTCCTCTTATATTAATATTTGCGTCACATTCCTTCAGTCATATCAAAATATGCTATAATGATAGTATAATCAAAGTTTACCTTCCTTAATCACATCAGAATCTCTGGATAAGTTCATAAACAACTTTCATCCTGTTCTTAACATCTAACTATACTGCGCTACAGAATACGTACTTGCTAATCCTTATACCTTTACACCGTCCCAGCAAAATATTAAACGATGTTGCTGATTCCAAAGAATGTTGTAATATTCTGTAGGTAGAGTCAATAATGTACACGGAAGTTTCAGCCTTTCACCCTTTTATTATAAAAATGTCGTATATAATTTTTGTGCAAAGCTTTTATAGGTATCTCTCTAAAACTTTGATTATTCTAAAATATTTTCAGTGTAGGTTATGAATAGTCCCCTTCGGCATATGATGTTGCCTCTGGTAAAAAGGAAGTTTGGCTTAGCCCACAGCGACCTCAGACGGAATAGATTATACTCCGTAGCTCATAGCAGCCTCAGGAACAGGTACTGAAGGATAAGTCTCCGTAGCCCATAGCGGCCTCGGAAGAAGGTATTGTAGGTGAACGATCAGCATTGGCACTGATGATTTCTTTCGTAGAGTGAGTATTATACAATAATCACTCTACGATTTCTTTGTCCCGTCGTTCACTTTTATAGCCTTCCTTTTGGAGAGGAAACCTTTGGAGGGGTTGTCGGATGTTTTCGTGGATTTCCGTATCCTCTTCGTATCCTTCTGTCGTCTGCCACAAGCACGGGTTCAATCTCCGCACACACTTTAATCATATGTCTTTACTACGAACACATGCTTTTACCCTCATAAATAAACAATAGCAAGTGTCTTAAAAATAAACCACCTCCAGGAAAACACGAAGAAGGTTTCGGAGAAAGCTACGAAGGCGGATTCCCCTACTGGACTCCTTTTCAAGAAGATGCGTATAAAAGATGCCGACACAAATGGAAATTATCAGTTGATATTCACCTATCAACACCTTTCTCCTGGGGCCGCCATGGGCTATGAAGAATTCCTTTAAAACCCATCTTCTGTGGCTACTATAAGCGAAGGAAATATCCTTTAATCATCTTTCTCCTGGGGCTGCTATGAGCTACGGAGAATTCCTTTAACTATCTCTCACGGCTGTTATGAGCAAAGTAGACATCCTTTAATCACCCACTCTGGAGGCTGCCGTGAGCGAAGAAGTTATTCGCGATACCTGTCCAAGGCCATTCCAAGCTAAAGACAATTGAATCTATATTCCGAGGCCACTTTTGTGTACCGAGAACTTCATTGAACTCTGAAAACATTTAGAGACTTGCAAAAACTTTGTAAACTGCTATAAGACTTTATTTCTTCACAATAAAAGGTGATGGGTTCCAAGTCCGGTTTCGTTACTTAAGACTACCAACAAAACATTGCAATATTTATAATTATCCGTAACTTGAGATCACTTTTCTAAACGCCTCCTGGACTCGTATACTTCTAAAAATAAAATAGTTACATTCAATTCTGGGTCCTTAGTGTAAAAAGTGCAATTAGAAATATATTTAAGTGCGGGAACATTTTATTAACGACACGATTGTTTGTTTCTTTTTTAAACTATAAAGGAAGCGTATGGTATAATTCTGAAATATTGAAAAATGAGTAGAGTTAATTACAGAAGAATATGTAATAATTTGCTTTAACTGAGTCAATCGCAGGAGAACAACCATGAAGACAACCAATAGGCTTACATCAGAGTAACGTCTGTTACACCGGGTGAAGCAATTGTCCAATAGTGTGAGCCGCAAAAATTCAATTCTTTTTTCAAGTCGTAATATCGCGGAAAAGTTGTGAATTGGGGAAATTAAAGAGGTGTAACAAAAAAGGATATAATAGGTTTATATCTTCCTGGCGCACCAGTTCTAAAGTTTGCCGAAATTTGAAAAAAAAAATCACATCTTTACGATAATTTTTTAACAGTCTTAAATTAGCTTCTTCCCGAATATAATATGCTCAAATTCTTATGTATTAGAAACCTAGAAAATAATGTTTAAATATTATTTAAATCCATCATCATCTTCCGGGCATTGCCTTCAAAGTTAATGTAAATTTTGAGAAACAATTTACAAATAAAGGTCGATCATATTTCAAGAGTAAAAATGCTAACAACCTACATTTTTGTTTCGTTTTCTTTATTGAAAATACGTTTAAAGGTTTAATGACAAATGAGGAGTTTGATACAGTAATGGCGTAAGTCTGAAACATGCAGTTGGAGAAAAACGATGTTGAAAATTTAAGCAGCATTTTATTCCGATATTGAATTGAAATGTTACCAGGAGGCTAAACAAGCATGGCAAAAGCTACAAATGCGTTTGATGCAAAAAGGGCGTAAACTCGCTTACGTCTTTATTACATAAAACTCTTCAAATTCTTTAGACCATTAATAATATTTATAAACAGATTTGTTTATTGACAAAACTAAAGCCTGTGACAAACATCTTGGCATTTCAGCTAAACGAATAAAACGCAAGCTCTGACGCAACGATGCCAAGTGGTAAAGGGGTGTGGCTATGGCTAAGCAGACAACCTACAGCGCGATCAGGTGGCAGGGAATAGACGTGGATGTGTGCAAAATAAACGTGGCAATACCCCTGGCTTCTCATTTGCTAGCAGCTTTTAAAGAGAACTTGGAGCACCGCCTTCAAATGCCAAGATGTTTGTCACGCCGTTTAAGTGTTTGTGTGAAGAGTCGTAAGTCCAAGAAACTCATGTTGAACAATTGAACATCTTCGTTTTCACTCATTCTTAGCTGAAGGTACTTTGAAATCTGATTTACAGTCAAAGTTAAGCATTGACCCGAGCGAGATACGACGAGCGGCTGAATTTCTTAGAATTTGACAGCCGTTGCGCGAGCAGAATACCTTAACCGATTTGGACATTTTTTTCTAAGTCATTATTGGTTCAAATAAGATGCGACTAGAGCTATTACATTTAAATTTTGACAAGTTAAGTAGGATTAAAAAAAAATATTGTGTAATAAGAATTTTAGGAATGATCCAAAAATACCTCAAAAGACTACGAGCTTGGCCAATAATTAGTTTTTGGATCAGGGGCCAAAATATTCTTGAACGGCCCCTAAATCGATTTTTCGTATTTTCTACGGAATAAGCACATCATACTGAGTTAAGTGATAGTTTGGGTTTGGCTAGACTATACGTAGTTCTCCAGATATTAAGGCGTTGAAGAAAATTTTTGATTGAAAAGTGATGGATTTTTTTATCCAAAAATGTGATTTTTACCAAATTTCGACACAATTTAGAGCATATGCGGTACTGGAAAATATAAACCAACTTTATTTCTTTTTTTCTACTTCTTTTTAGTGTAGTATCCAAATTCGCAACTTTTCCGCCGTGTTACGACTTGATTTTTTTTTTTAAATCGGCTCATCCTATTGTCCAACTTGCATATCAGAAAATAAAAAAAGTTGGATTAATTACAGAGACTTCAGCATCGGTGTCTGTTCTGCTAGTCCAAGCTTGTACTCTTATGAGTTGGGTGCTTTTTAGAAGTGACACTTAACTTCATTGACTGGCTGAATTGTTCACTACCTGAACATCTTTAAATAATGATACCCTTGTGTGACAATCCTAAGAATTATATAACCATTTAACCACTTCGTCTTTTTTCTTTCAAGCTACGTCTGGTATCTAACAACGTATCCTTGATAAACGTCGAAATTTCTTCCAAAAGACCGTAAAAAATAACGCTTATTAATAAATACGTATCTATTACGTACGTGCTTTGGAAAGAAATAAAAGAATTCATGCCCCATTGAGCTAATCTTCAATTCAAACGAAGAAATCGTCTGAATGAAGAGGGCAAAATAAGAAGAAGGAAGAAATATTACATCTCTCTAAATATAGATTTTTTTTTTTTTTTTTTTTTTTTTTTTAGATTTTGGATCAATCCCAAAGTATCTGTTCAGCGGTTCCCTTGTTATGGAAACGAAAAGAAAAAAAAGTACTTGAATGCAGCAACACGAAGCTCTTCACAGACAGAGGAAAAGAAAGACAGGATCCGTATTTGATTACGACTCGTTCAAGAAGCCATTGCCATTGAAGGCACAGGGAAAAAAGAAAGGAAAATATTCCGAAACATGTGAATGGGCACACACTGGAGGACAGACGTTACGCTTCTTTTTCTGCTTTCAAAAAAAAAAAAAAAAAAAAAAAATCACCAACTAAACCAAGTAGTTTTCTGATTATGTAGGAAATTCCGCTGCTAAAAACACATTCTGCTGGATCCTCTCCAGCGGCCATAAGTCTTGTAGCAATGACCCTTTACGACAAGACTGGTCCTTGAATCTGGGAGAAAATAGTCCGCTAGTTCAGCTGCAATGCATAAGAGAATTAGGAAGTTATTCGCTCATTCTTAATTCAATTTTATTTCCTTTCTTTCCCCTTTGTATCGTTGCAGCAACGAATGCTGGGAATATATTAGATAACCAGTTTGTTAACCTTAGTTCTAGAGTAATGTATTTATAATAGTGAGTGGCTGGTACGATTAATAGAAATATAGAGTTGTAAAGAAACTTTCTCAACAAAACTAAAACTTATTTGAACTGTTTTTCTTTTTCTAGTGCAAGAAGGAAATCTCTGCTGAATTCGCATCATAAAGTAGCTGAAGATAAGTCTTGCATTATTGTAGTCGAAACCTTGAATCAGTCAAATTTTACAGAGAAGACAAAAGTAGTGGATAGCCCAGAAGCTACAAAATCACCAGAGAGTAGGACTGGTTTTGCTATCTCCTTCTACTCGACCAGAGATGACACGGGTCAATGAAAATTTG
The DNA here is from genome assembly GCF_964235325.1 of Thermobia domestica. Classification (NCBI taxonomy): domain Eukaryota; kingdom Metazoa; phylum Arthropoda; class Insecta; order Zygentoma; family Lepismatidae; genus Thermobia; species Thermobia domestica. The sequence goes on from NC_137458.1 coordinate 301,699,262, forward strand.
ACCCACTACCCATTGACCCACCATTCACTGTGATGACACACCGTGACCCACTCTGACCCACCTCCCATCATGATCCATACACGACCAACACTCACAGTATTGGCCTTCCCCACCGCGCTATATTACCTCCAAGAGAGCTGCATTATAGGGCAGGATGCTGATTGAGTTCCGAAATCACTTTACTGCAGTTGCTCTTAAGGTCCATGGTCACAAGACCTCTTCCATCGTGTCATTGATGCTTGTCTTTCGTCCACTACTGCTGTTCGGCGATGTTGTTTTGTCATAAGTTCTGCAGGTTGTCATCACTTTAGACACTGTTTCTTCGACACTCCAAACTCATTGCCCATCTCAGGTATACTTACGCCAATTAACCGTGCATACACAATTTGGCCTAGTTTTGCATCACCACCCTCTGCCTGGTTCAACACACGCCTCTGTTCTACCTCACATGACGTCCGCCAGGCGCTACAAACGGATCCTCTAAAAGTGTTACCATCTCGCCTATTTTACGTTTTGCAAACTATAAGTGTTTCCATTATTTTGATAAGTCTCTATTCAAAACGTGTAAAAAAGCAAAACTCTTTCAGTTGATCTGCAAAAGACACGCAAAAACAAAGTTAAAAAATTTCAGATTGATCTTGGACATAAAACGTCTAGCCATTAACTTTCCAAATCAAAGAAACTCAGGAGAGAATACTTAAGTTGGCATTCCATCCTTTTTCTTACAGAGTAGTTGGATTGTTGGATGTACAGGCTGACCAGAAAGTCCCTTTACACGCAAACTAAATGCATGTAACAATGTAAGATGGTAAGATAGTTAAGATGTGAACGTCTCATCCTGATCCCTGATATGACAACAGTATTCCTCACGTGAATTGTCATATGATTGCCGCGTAATTCCCATTGGCGTAACTAGAATATTTTCCTGGGGGGGCATGGCCCTTAGTTCTGAAAATTGGAAGAATCTTTTAGAAGACTTTGTTATATATATATATATATATATATATATATATATATATATATATATATATATATATATATATATATATATATATATATATATATAGAGAGAGAGAGAGAGAGAGAGAGAGAGAGAGAGAGAGAGAGACTAATATACAATGCATAAAAAGTGATTACCTACGTCATGAGAAACAGCTGAGCGAACGTCAGTGAGCGAAGGGGTTAAAAGCCCCGTAGGCCTTGTCTTGTTCCACCTTGACTCCCCCACAATACCAGCGATATTACGCCATACTCGGATGGTGCTACTTCGATGTACAGTAGGAAGCCGAAAATCCGAACTAATTGTGACCACAGGTAGTTCGAATTTTTAAATTGTTCGGATTTTTGAAAATGACCAAGAAAATGCCATTTAAGCTTAAATATACTGCATGGTATGCTCTTTTAGCGATACAGTGATTATACAGTACATACAATAATTACAATACCGTACATAAGGCTACTTACATTTAATGTTTCTAAAGAACCTGCTCGTATACTACATTACACTGTTCTTGTAACTCACACTTAAAACTTAACTTGTATAGGCCTAAGGGAAAATAAAAATAAAAATATGTATGACAAACAATTATATATGAATGAGCTTTTGTAAAAACACTGACTTTACGCAACGCCGACGGACAACCCTATCGTTTGTTTATCGCTAGCGCTTAGACAAAATATAAAAAGCTTCTAGGGACCGCGTTCGGATTTTTGACGTTTCGGATTATCGATGTCCTACTGTATATCTATCCTCACCCTCTTCCTTGTGACCAACTTAAAACTGTCGGCTAGGGTAACGCGTGTAAAAAGAAATACGCTGCAGTCAGGGCCGGATCCAGGATTCTCTGAGGGGAGGGTTGCACCAACAACTACCAGTACATTTGAATTAAATTTGAGTTTTTTAAATGCCTTTAGACATCTGTGATGTGAATGAGAAATTCCTCTGGAAATGCTGTGTGTCTGCTCTCGATGAATTCTTTTCCTTCAACCTTCAGAAAATTGACTTAAACTATTGATTTTGCAAAACTCTCTGCTAGCTTCTCACTTTATGTAGTGTATATTTACAACGAAAGGGGGGGGGTAAACGTGCACCTTTGCACCCCCTAAATCTGGCCCTGACTGCAGTCATAGAGTAATATCGAAAGGTTTTGTCTGTTTTTTTTTTTTTTTTGTGTGTGTGTGTGTATGTTTGAGAGAACTTTTCTGGAGTCCAACAGCAAACTAACTTCATTTTGTGCTTGACACTTACTAACAAACTTAAAGAAAAACAAAGAAAAGAAACTGGACAGTTTACTTGGATTTCCAGAACTTTAAAAAAAAAAAAATCATTCCTACTTCAGAGAGTATAAACCCTTTAGTATGAGTTCCTTCAGAACAGACAAAAATTTCATCGTAATTGGTGGCATACAGAAACGGAAAATTGTACCATGTGTTGGTAAAAGTTCGGAACTTAGTGGCTTTAGTCCAGCGAACCAACTACACTTTTTTTGTATTTCTTTTGTATGTTCTTGGTCAAAGGTTATAATATCAAGAAAGCTCATTTCGGTTGGTTAGAAGATCCAACCGAAGCTAGCGCCACCAATGCCAACTGAACAAGAACAAACCTCCTGCAACATGTTGCAACTTAGACACACACAGACATATATATATACAATGTACCAATGTTTCTTCTCGCAAAGGACAAAACTTTATTCCAACTTCTTTTTTGTTGTTTCTTTTTTGTCTTGAGCTCTGGAAAGCTCCGTTGTGGTAATTCTGCGGCAAAGCTTGAGGTTATATGTTCTTCCCAAACCAACAGGATTTGTGTCCTTAAATCATATCTGCTTTCACGGAGACTGCTACGAAGATAGGTTGGAGATTTTATTTTTAATATTCATACAGATTTACGGCTTCATACGAGGGTCTGCTGAAAAATTCGTAGCCCAACCCAGAAATGCAGGTAGAATGATGAAATTGTTCAATTTTAAAGAACATACGGTATCTTTCTATGTACAAATACAAATTTTCATATTAAAAATAAAATTCTTGTATTTTCCAGGCCCCTAAAATGATCATATGTGCCCAAGCAACGAATTTAACGGATACCGAGAGCAGAACTGTCGTCAAATTTTTGTTCTTTGCCAAGGAAAGTCACCGAAGCAAATTCATGGGGAAATCAGTGAAACACTACGGGGCTCTCCTCCACCATATGCAGTGATGAAGAAGTGGGCGGCAAAGTTTAATCATGGCGATTTCTCAACCAATGATGCTCAACGTACAGGAAGACCAGAATCAGTTATTGTCCTCGGAATCATGGATGCTATTCATGACATTATTCTTGAAAATGGCAGAATCTCAGCGAAACATGTGGTATAGACTGTGGACATTTCTCGGAAAACACTTCGGTAGCATAATTCATAATGACTTGCGCATGCCCAAGCTCTCAGCAAAAGAGTTCCCCCAAAAATATGTTAGCAGATCAAAAGCGTGAAAGATTAAGGGCATCAAGGGAAGTCATCTCTCATTTTGACCGCAATGTTTACCAATTTCTGTCCCGAATAGTAACCATGGACGAAACACTACGATCCTGAAACGAAATAACAGTCAATGCAGTGGCGATACTCAGATTCCTCTCGCCCCAAACATACAAGAGACAAAAATCGGCTGAGAAAGTGTCTGCAACATTCTTCTGGGGTAAAGATAGAGTCTACCTACCCAAGGACTAGACATTTAATGCAGAGCATTACTTTTCATTACTCACAAAACTGAAAGACAAAATGAAAGTACAACGCCGCGGAGAATTGAAAAAATGAATTATGTTCTTTGAGGACAATGTTCCTGTCCATCAAGCACTGCAAACAAAACTGACATTGTGTCATCTAAGGGTTTAATATCTGGATCATCCCCCTTATTCCCAGACTATTACTTATTTCTCAAACTCAAACAACACCTGCAAGGTCGCCATTTTGGAACTGATAAGGAGGTCATTAGTGGTATAAGGAACAGTCTTCAGTATTTTTTAAACTGGCCTGCAAAGCTTGGAACACCGTGCAAGGAACTGTATTAAACTTCGGGCGGAGTATGTAGAATAACTATAAAATTTCATCGTTCCACGTGCATTCCTTCTCGGTTGGGCTACGTATTTTTCAGCAACCCTTCGTATTAACGGTCGTAACCATTAAAAAATACCAAAGATTCGCTGCCTATACATCAGATACTTTCCTGTACCCTGCAACCTGAATGCACTTATTATTTATTCTCCTACAGGGCTGCACTGTGGCTTAGTGGTAGAGCGTTCATCTCTACAGCCAAGGGCCAGGTCATTTAAGTTTGTGGTGGACAACATCATATCCGTGGGTTTTCTGGGGGTTCTCCCGATTCCTCCCACATTCCTATTCCGCCAATTCACAATCGTTCATTTTCATTAATCATCCGTCTTCTTAAGCTTATAAAGCATAAACGAAGGACGAAAAACTGAAATATTTTACTTTCTTAATATCTGTTGAGTGCCTCTGAGTGGTCGAGTAGCCAATACACATGGTCTCGAGTTTGTTTCTTGATGAGGTACAGCAAGGGTGTGAATGTCACTTTAAACAATAAGTTTCGTCTCAAATAGCCTCGCTGTTTGAAAATACGCCCACGAGACAAAAAGATAGAATTTTCGTGAAGGGATGCGAGACGAAACAAAATGCTGCCAATAGAAATAGATAGATCACGATGTTCGAAACGAGACATCACTTTCACTTAGCGATTTCGGGACAACTGAGGTGGCTTACAAGACAAGAGTTGAGGGTGTCTCATCTCTAACGTTACCCACTAGACAAGACGAGATAGCTGTCGTAACGGGATACGAAATGAGACAGAGTTATTCTTCCAATAGAAACAGATACACTGTCCGAGACGAGATATACACTGTCCGATACCATTTCGAGACGAGACAGCCTCAATTCTCGTCTTGAAGACAATTCTACCGGAGAAATATGTTAATTACAATCAACCAAGTAACCAAACTAAGATTTATAATATAATATCCAGTTATCTTAAGCCTTTAGGAAGTCGAACAATGTATTTTATGACTTCTGGATACAGTGTTGTGGAAAAAACCCAGAGTACTCTACTATCTAAACCAGAAAGTGAACAATATGCAAAAACGGATTGTTTTTAAATGTAGGTGTGGGAAAGAATGGAGAAAATAAGCTACGTAAAACAAGAAACCAAAGAACGAAGTATTAGAAAGGCAAGCAAGGAAACAATAATGTTGAACTAATTAATAAATAATTATATTTTTTTTACAAAAAAAAATCTTTTACATATTATTATAACTTCACACAGGTGACCCACTTATTTAAAATGTTATAAGCGATAGAGAAAGTATGGTGTACTATCGAAGTGTTCTGAAACTTTGCCGTGGTACCCCTATGATGTTATGCAACCATAATCGCATTGAAGAATGTACGGTTGCCTATAAGCATGTTAAGCGTTTCATTATCATTACTACGACCTATAATGAAACTAAAGATTACCATCAGTTCTTGCTAACCCGCGCGACCTTGAGCCAACCAGCCAAATACCGGGATTGACAGAGAAAGGAAAGTGAAGAAAGTGAAGGGGGTTATGTGAAAACAAGGGTGACACTAAAATAAAGACTGCTTTACGAATCTACTACCAAAATGCAAATAGTTTGAGTGGTAAAGCCAATATATATATATTTTTTTTTTTTGCAATGTTCTGTCACATGAGTGACATTATTACAATAACAGAGACATGGATAAATGAAACACATTATGATGCGAAACTATTTGATAGTAGATAAACTGTGGCGCGTCAAGATAGCAACATTGAGAAATTAGGCAAGTCTAGGGGATGGAGTTCTTGTAGCAGCTTTGAAAATAATGCAATCTCAATATAATAAACAGCTGTGATGATGAATTTGACTGTGTTATTACCAAAATCACGACCGGGGTTAAAACATTTTTTATATGTGTCGTTTATTTCCAACCAAATTCAAGTATAGATGTGTATAATATTTTTTTGAACGTATTGAAAGTAACTGCCCGCAAGGCTGTTCTGTTCTCCTAGTTGGTGATTTTAATATTAGAGAAATAGAAAATAATAAATTCAGTCTCAAAAATAGTACCATAAAATGTCAAAATTTGCATAATTTCATGGGTTTTTTTAAAATGATTTGAATCCTTTTAATCATATACAAAACACTAATAATCGTACCAAAGATCTAGTTTTACCAACTTTAGAATCTGTTGAAATTATTAGTGATTTACTCCCATTAGTGCCAGAAGATCAACATCATCCCGCTATAGTAATAAAATGTGAGTCATGAAAGCCATTCAAAAGTAAGACATAATTCTAACATTCTTGGTTACAATTTTAGAAAGGCGAATTTTATGAAATTATACATCAATCTAAAGTGTGTTGATTAGGATTGCCTATGGAATACAGTAATATTAATGGCCTAGTGAGTAAGCTATATAATATGATCTATGAAGTAGAAATATTGGATACGTGTGTCTCTCGTAGGAAAAACTCTGCCTCAAAATTTCCGTGCTGCTTCACTAAGAAGATAATTAATAAGCTTAAAGCCAAGGCAAGTTATAAAAAATATCAACTAAAAATTAGTAATAGTATCTCCTATTACATGGAATTTGCTCGTTTGAGAAGAGAGGTTAAAAATAACATCAAATTAGCCTATGAAACATTCAGGGGTTGGACAAAAAAATCTAAAACGTTTGCAAAAGTGTGGAAATCATACCTAGTATGGTGTGGGGCCTTCTTTTGCGTCCAAAACAGCTTGGATTCGACGTGGAATGGACGTATACAGCTCCTGAATCGTGGTGTGTGGATTTTGTACCATTATTCCTCCAAAACATGCTCCAGTTCCTTAAGCTGGTAAGTTGGTGGAGGGTAATGAGACCGAACACGCCTTTCTAACTCAGACCACAATGGCTCAATGATGTTCAGATCTGGTGATTGCGGGACCCAGGGGAGGTGTGACAGCTCCTGGTCATGCTCGTCAAACCATGATTTCATCGTTTTTGCAGCGTGACAGAGTGCCAAATCATCTTGGTAGATGCCATCACCATCAGGGAACAATATTTGGACCATGGGTAGAACCTGCTTCCCTAAAATGGCCTCATAAACCTTAGTATTTATCATTCCATGCAGGGCTATGATGAGACCTGCGGAAAACCACGATATCGCTGCCCATACTGTAACAGAACCGCCGCCATGCTTTACTGTTGGGAGCAGACAGTCTCTATCATAGGCCTGCGACGGTGTTCTCCATATGTAATACGACCGGTTGTTGGAAACAAGGTAAAGGTCGATTCATCGGACCACATTACGTGTTTCCACTGCTCATGAGTCCACGCCTTGTGGTCCTTGCACCACTGGATACGCCTCTTCGCATTTACTGCTGTGACCAGGGGTTTGGCAATAGCGGCCCTGCCATGAATTTTCATTTTACGAAGTTCCCGTTGCACTGTTTTCGATGAAACTGGCTTCTGTAGGCCGGAATTGAGTTCAGACGTAATTTTCATTGCAGTGGTCTTCTTTTTAGCTGTTACAATCCGTTTTAATGGCCTCCGGTCCCTATCTGGCATGATTGTCTTTCGACCACTGTTGTGCTTTGCAGACGTCGTTTGCCCATGAATTGTGTACACAGTGCCTTTCGATACCCCCACAATGTTCGCCACTGTTGCCACTGAAGCTGCAACCAGAAGGGCACCAACGATCATGCCTCTTTGGAAGTCTGACAGATCTCCCATTTTACCGCACCACTTTCACACCACGACACTCACAGGTGAACTGGCTAGTGGCTACTGCTGACGGAAGAGGAAGGTCCACATGACACATTGAAAACAAACAAAATAAAAGTCGGCAACCGCAACACGTGTTGTACAGTGGAGGGCCAAACTTACGTTTCCTGTATGAAGTGTTTTTAGATTTTTTTTTTTTTTTTGTCTACCCCCTGATTCTTACGTAATTCTGAAAATATTATCACTAAGAATTCAAATGAATTGTGGAATTTTATTAAAAATAGGAAGAGACATCTACCGTCGAAAGCATTAAAGTTTCAGGGTCATAATCTCTGTAATAATGAAGCAATAGCGAATACTTTCGCGAAGTATTTTAGAACAGTTTTCGTTCCCTCTTCACAAACGATAATTGACTGTAACATAAATCTGCAAGATAATAGGTATGGTAACATAGATTTGCTAAATATTTGCCAGATAGATTTGAATGAAATAGAAATGGCTATTAAGAACCTTAAGTCCAAAACGGCAGTTGGTTCTGATGCAATTTCCTCCTACATTGTGAAGGTCTGTGCTGATATATTTAAATATCCCCCTATTAATTGCAGTCAATTTATCACTAAAAACAAACACTTTTCCAGACAAATGGAAATCAGCTTTAATTTGTCCAATTCCAAAACCCAACAATAGCCCAGATATTACCAACTACTTTCGACCAATAGAAATATTACCTGTTTTTGCCAAAATATTTGAGAATATTAAAAAGAGTCTTTAATCATGCCAAACCGGTTAAATCTCAGTTAAACAGCATGGCTTTATTCCACAAAGATCCACAGTAACGAATCTTGCAATTAGTACAAATTTTATAGCTAATGTGATTTATATTGACTTTGAAAGGGCTTTTGAAAAAATTAATCACAATATATTATTGGAAAAGTTAAAGCTTTTTCACTTTTCTCCGCCCTTGATTAAATTCTTCTCGTCATACCTGTCTAACCGTAAACAATCCGTTCTTTTTAATGCATACAAATCTAAAGAATATATTGCATCATCAGGAGTTCCTCAGGGTTCAACCTTAGGACCATTGTTATTTGTCTTGTTTATTAATGACTTACCAGACTACATTCCTGACCATGAAAAATTACTATTTGCGGATGATCTAAAAATATATGCTAAAATCAATTCTCTAAACGATAACATAAAAATTGCAGCAAGGTCTAGATCATATTAATAACTGGTGCTCTTCTAATCAACTTGGAGTCAATGCAAACAAGTGCAAAATGTTATCGTTCACTAGAAGCAAATCACCGTGTTACTTTGATTATGTAATTAATAAATATGTAGTAAATAGACATGATTTAGTTAAGGATCTTGGTGTTACGTTTGATGCTAAGTTAACGTTTGACACTCACATTGCAAATATAACAAATGAAGCATTCAAACTATTAGGATTCGTGATTAGAACAGGAAAAGAATTTAAGAACCCTTCAACATTACAAAAGTTGTACAATGCATATGTTCGTTCAAAGTTAGATCATGCATCTGTTATTTGAAATCCATCTCAATTAAAAAATCGTTAAGCAATTAGAAAGAAAAAAGGTTTTTTTTTTTTTTTAATTTCTAGCTTACAAAGAAACACACATTTATCCCACTTACGACAGCTAAAACACCATCCTTGAGAACTTTCGTCTTCCAATGCTAGAACAAAGGCGTCATATGATTGATTTATTAATTATTCAGAAAGTAACGCAAAATATTTTGGACTGTCCTGACTTAGTCCTGACTGTCCTGATTTAGTTTCTTCATTGAATTTTCATGTTCCTTCATTAAAAACACGTAAAAACACTGGCCTCTATGACTGTAAAATAAATAAATAAATAAATAAAATAAATTGATGAAATCATCAATCTAGAGAACAACACCTTTGTATAGACCTAAAGAATGTGTGTAAGTAACAATGAATTGGATATATGTGACATGTCGCCTAAGAAATGTAGAAATGCCGTTATGAATATGTAATTTTGTAAATCTCAACACTGTAATTGGGCTATAGCCTGTTGTGTTGACAATAAATAAATTTATATAATCACCAGGAAGGTTTACTCTTTCAAACAAAAGAATTATACAATTAATGCACATGTGAAGTTATGTGTAAACATATACAGAAAATATAAAAAGGGTTAAACAACTCACAATTATGTGTTCTTCATGGTGCACTTCACCTAGTTCAACAAGATACTACATCCTGTTTGATTGGGCATCCCAGCCTATTTTCTGAAGTTTTGGGACGTATACGCGTGACCTCGGTCCGTCTATTTGTTGTCTTACAGAGCATGCTTTATCACCAGGCATATTAATTGGACATTTAAATACCCACCCGTCCAATTCGTTTTTCACAATCTTCTTTCTCTTTTTAGCTGTCATAGAAAAAGGAAGAAGGTTCTCAATGCAACTTATTTATAATAATTAGAGACCAGATGTTTAGGCACTAAAAACCTGGAAAATTACCAGGCAAAGAGGCACTTAAAATTTTAAAAATAGGCATTTAAATAGGCACTGAAATGTAACTCGAAATAATGAAGATAAATACTCAATGCAATTAAAAAATAAATTCAAGTCACAGAGAATGTTCAAAGAATATAGAAACATAACTCATACGTGTTTGTTAATATTTTCTTTTACTATGTATATGGGTAGCGTTTATATATAAACGAACCTTGACATGTATTCCATATATAGACCTATTTGGTAAATACATTCTCTACAGCACTTTATCACTACACATAACAGTCCAAATTTTATACACTTTGCCAGTACACACAGCAGTCCAAAGTTTTATAGCACTTTGTCAGTACACTTTGTAGTCTAAAATTTTACGACATCTTATTACTACAAACAGCACTTATATTTTTCGAAAGAGGCAGAATCCTTTATTGAAGTACTAAATTATATATTTTTCCCCAATAAAGCTTTATTTTGAAGAAGATACATAAAATAGGCAATATTGGGCACTAAAGCAATTATTTAGGCAGGAATGGGCGAAATAGACAAGATAAAATTGACTTAAATTGAAACTATAACCCGCCATATAAACTTTATAGTTTTTGATCATATCTTTAATATTAAAGAATAGGCATTTTGCCTAACATCCGGTCTCTAATAATAATATACGAGGCGCATCCAGAAAGTAAGTTTCCCACGCGCCCCATAGCTAGGAAACTGTATGTTGCGCGAAGCGACTGCGGTCCTAGCATGGCGCCTGCGCCTGCGGAACTTCCCTAGTGCTTTCAGTAACGTCGTGGCAGTGATTGAAGATGGAGGTTCTTATTCCAGCTCCCGCCACATGTGAAGTGCAAGCAGTGATAAAAGTTTTTGAATGCACGTGCACGCAGTCGCTTCGCGCAACATAGGGTTTCTTAGCTATGGGACGCGTGAGAAAGTTAATTTCTGGATGCGCCTCGTATGTAAACGAATTGAATTGAGAACCTTCTCGCTTAGCGTTAGTTAAAGCCGGGCATACTACATGGCATAACAGTGGGATTTCATTCCAGATAACTTGACTGTACTAAATGTAACGCAATACTAGAAATTTATTGTGGTTAGACAATATATGAATTTTACATTCAGATTTCTACTGTTCTTTTGGTGGTTCACAAAGTAACTGCCTTTGACAAAGACATTTTGTGAGGGGAAAGGATTTTCTGTCTACTGAACTGCACTGATTTATTTTGAAAATACAGAAATTATTTTCTGTATATACATACGTTTCAATTGAGAATATTTTTCGGGAAGGATGGGGGGAGAGAAGTGTTTGTACCCATATCTGAGAGTAAAATAGAAGGTTCTATCCTGTAATAATACAAGAGGGGGCTCGGTGGCTCAGTGGTAGAGTGTTTACCTCTGGAGCGAGGGGTCCCTGTGTCGATCCTCGACCAAAAAAAGTTTGTGGTGAATAACATCGTGCCCATTGGTTTTCTCGGGGTACTCTCGTCACCTCCTACATTCTCATTCCAAAAATTCTTCCATCATCATTCACTTGCCTTAATCAAGGACTCCCTTCGCCTAAAGGGTATAACGTCAGACATTAAGCTGAAATATTTAATTTTCATAATAATACCAATTTATGCCAGGAAAAAATATATCCGTATTAAAGATGTGTCTGTTAATGACAAATGTCTATTAATAGATACTTTAGGCCTATATTTATATTGTACATACATCGATATTTCAACATTCTATACTGAAGAAATCGCTTCTAGGCAATGGCGAATCTAGCCCGGGGCCGGGAGCCTAGGTCTCCCAGTTTTTTGAGTGACAAAAATAATGAAACTATTATTTATATACATATTTTTTTGAAAGTTTATAGTAAACTCATGATATACCTGTTTTCTGGTTGTCCCCCCAGTTTTTGCCTTCTAGATCCACCTCTGCTTCTACCTTTATTTTTTCGCCACCTACTGACAAGTTAAAACGAGAATTCATGTTCGTTAAATAATATTTTCCGTTTGTAGCACAAATATAAATAAGCGTAACAGCGAGCATAAGAGTGAGTATCCATTCGTTTTATGAAATCAAAGGTGATATGATTACAAATGTTTACTCTGATCTGTCTATCATGAAGACAAGATAACGTGATCATGCATTGCTGATATCCAGATAATACAGTGGATTATCTTTATAACACTACAATCACGTGGCTAAAGTCGTTTCAATAATTCTCTACTTGGGCGATGCATTTCGTCTTTGTTTTCCACTGGATTAGAGTTACTCTGCCATCTACTGTCAATGATTAGAAACGTTTCGTAGGAAGATATTGAATCGCTTGAAGCTGTTTGACAACTGCTTCCATCTGTGGGCGGAATTGGAACTACTCTATCTGTGGAACTAGCTGACGCATCGTATGTTTCATATGTTTGATGATGCACCAGGAAATACGATGAGTGAAACGGGAAATGCGATGATGGAGTTGAATCATAAAGTTAGTAATGTCTTGCCAAGATTAAGTTTACCGGGCACGGATCTTCCTCCTTCCCTCTAAAAGAAAGTGTCAATTAGTCAGAATCGTTCTACACCGGCAATTGGAAGGTGCCGATTGAAACTAGGGAAAATCGGTTCTTATAAAAACCGGAAACCGGTTTCTAGAAAAATCGAAATCCAAAAAACAAACATTTCGGTTTCCTCTAAAACCGGTTTGGTTTTTCACCGCAACTGGTTTCGGTTTTTTCTAAAACCGGGTTCAGTTTTTTCCAAAACCGATTCGGTTTTCATCAAAACTGGTTTCGATGAAAACCTTTTAAAAACACATAAAACTTTTCCTGTGGAAATGGAATCGGTTTCCGGAGAGCAACGAAACACTATTCTGGCTAGAACCAATTTTGAAAAAAAAAACGGAACCGGTTTTGAAGAAAACAGAATCCGGTTAAAACCTGAACCGGTTTTGGAGAAAGTCGATAACCAGTTCCGGAGAGAACCGAAACGGTTTTGAAGAAAACCGAAAAGCGAAAAACCGGTTTTTGTGTCCACTACTAATTCAAACTTCGTGTCCGGTACCTGAGTTTTTCGGGCTTCCTTCAAACGCACCAAGCAAATTCAGGGTTCGTATAAACAAATGATTCCTGAAGCCCAAATGACACTTCCTGGATAGAAATTATTGATATATTTTTTTTATATTTAAAAATAATAACATGCAATACATTTAGTAGTTAGAAAAATTTTGTTTCCTTTTGCAGTATGCTTTTGGCTAAAGTGCTCATCATAAATGTCATTTCGAACAGGAACTAACGCACACACACACACACACACACACACATATATATATATATATATATATATATATATATATATATATATATATATATTATGGCGAAAAGTGCATAGTTTCAGAGCTAGGGCCATCCAAAATCGCGAAAAAGCCAAATTTTCAGAGGCCCTAGTTCGAATTCCAGAAGCTGTAGATGGTGGCCCTTATCAGCGTAAAGGAAGTCACGCATACACAATCCAAAAGCGTATATTTCATCCATTTTTAAATAGGTATACAGAGTATTCTCACAGAGTGTAATTCTCAGACATGCTCTCAATAGAGTTTTCAGATATACCCTGATATTTCAAGGAGGGTCTAAAGTAGGCAGGAGGTAAGTCTTAGCAACAATGGACACCCAAATCTTCGGAAGGACGTCGGGGCGTGTCAGGTCAACTCGGGTCGGGTTGTCGGGTCGGGTCAATCGGGTAGGGTTGTCGGGTCGGGTCAGTTCACTTTGGTCAACTGAGTTTAGGTTGAGCTTAAACTCGGCTGGAGTCGAAAACTGCTGTTTTTCACTAGCTGCCTAATTAAAAATAGCACTTTTCAATTGATTTTATAAAAACCATAAATCTATTTTGAACACTTGCAGCTAGTGCTTTTATGGTAAATGCTTATTTTTGTAATTGTGTGTACTTTAATTTTTAAATGTGGAAGATTGAATTTACCAATCGACTGTAATATTAATATCTACGCCAATATGGAGTCTGGATTTAGAACAAAACTAGAAGTTGTTTAAGTAAGGCCAAAAGAAAGATTGGATATGGACGACCAAGCCCAAGCAGGGCTGCGGTGGCTCAGTGGTAGAGAATTCATCTCTGGTGCATGGTGTTCATGGTTCGATCCAAGTTTGTGCTAAGTAGGCTTTGTGGTGGAGAAACGCCGTGTAGTGGGTTTTCTCGGGGTTCTCCTGTTTCCTCCCACTTTCTTCATTCCACCATTTCATTCATTTCTCATGGTCACCATATCCCTTAACCTCGGTGCAGAATCGAGGGAATTTAAACTGAATATTTCATTTTATTTCACCAAGCCCAAGGACATCGATACAAGAACAAGATAAAGATTGGATATGCAAGACGAATTGCATAGTAATCTTTCTCTTGACCTTGTTTTGGTAATCACCAAGTAGCGATGAGCGTATTTTCTTGCTTTCCGTATAGTATGAAAGACCATAATCAAAATCACACTTGGTCTTCATTTGTACCGATGAAGCGAGCATTCTTGGCTCTTGAATAGCATGAAAGATAACCAAGACTACGAAATGCATGACCAAGACTTGACTGCAAGACAAAGGATAAGACGCAGTATTGATGACCAAGACCCAGGGAGCGAATTGTTTGAATTTCATTTGTTGGGCTGAAAGTGATGAAATAAAATTAGTACTTTATAATTAAATATCATACTGTATTTTTAAATTTTAAATTACAAAATTCATATTATGTATCTTCTTACGTGCAACTATATATACTGTAAAATACGTTTTAACTACCGAGAAAGAAAAATCAAAGTGGCACGGGTCCCGGAATCATAAGAACCTATTTTGGAATGAAAATTGAAGGGTTGGAAAAAATCACAGGTGTTCTCCTGTTTCCTCAACCCTTATCATTGTAGTTAAACGATTTCCTTTTGTCTCCACCAAGAGACTCTTGCTACTGCCTTCCGAGAAGTCCCCCTGACGTCCGAACAGGTGAGAACACTGACCTTGAAGAAAAATTTCGTCACATAGAACCAAAGCAAGAACAATAAATAAATTTTTCCACGTCGGACATTAATATCAGTTATAAAAAGAAATAACCAAACCTCAAAAGTACCAAGTATTCATTAAGATGCATATACAAATCCCCCGCTTGATCTAGCTAGTGGTTAACGTGTAAGACTTCGGTACACGTGGTCCGGGTTTATTCCAATGGGAGTGCATTTTGGCGTTCACCCAGTGTCGTGACCATAGTGCTCTCAAACGGATCGAGTTGACCCGACCCGACCCGACTCGGACCGGGTCAGCTCGGGTCGGGTCAGTCGGGTTGTCGGATCAGGCAACTCGGGTCGGGTTATTCGGGTCGGGTCAACCGGGTCGGCTCGGGTCAGTCGGGTCGGGTCGGGTCGGTCTTCAACCCGACCCGTTGAGAGCACTAATCGGCAGCTCCATGTATTTTTGTGTTCGGAATAGTGTGTGCTGTTATGTATTTCTACACGGTATATATTTCACGTTTTCTTCACTAATGAGCGTGAAAGAAAACATCGCAGTATGCGTTTTCCCGAGTACGAGAGGCCGTGCTGCTGACAATCTTTAACACTTCTTCCAACATCCCGCCAAAGGATTCCGTGTTCATTGCTGTCAAGGTTTATTGTTTGCCTACTTTGGACCAATCATAAATTCAGAGCATATCTCAAAATTTGGTTGATGGCATGTCTTGGAATTTTATCCTAGAGGGAATACTCTGTACACCATTGAACATTAATGAAATATGCATTTTAGGATTGTCCATGCGTGACTTCCTTTACTCTGATGAGGATCACCATCCACAGTTTCTCAAATTCGACATGGGACCTCTTGAAATAAAGTTTTGTCGCGATTTTGGACAGCCCTAACTCTGAAATTATGCACTTTTCCCCACAGGTCGATATGAACTTTTCATTTTATTTTGATATAAGGAATCACCTCTTACAGTTTGTCGGTATAGTTCATTAACACCCTAAGTTTCGCTTTTCTCTCTCTTTTGGTTTCTCCGTTTTCATGGATGATCAAGATAAATTATCCACCCTATATATTAGGGATGGCTAATTCTGGAGTTCGGAGAAATTCGTAATTTAGAAAATTCTGAATTTTGGAAAAATCCAGAATTTAGAAAATTCCGGATTTTTCCGAAATCTGGAAGGTCAAATTTCCGGGTGTTTCAAAACAACACCGACAACGTTTGAGAGGTGATTCCTGACAAAAAGTATAGACTAACCCTGGCGTACAAATGCTTTCTTCCGGAATTATAGGCTACCGAAACATGAAAAACCTACTGTAACTTTAAGGTCTATAGCTCCAAAACTATGGGACCTACCGCAGTCGGGTAAGGACTTCACTTAAAAACTAATATGTGCATTATCCAAAAATACATGTTTCAGAATCCTGGGGTACTCACGCAACATTTATTTACAAAGGGAGTTTGACTAAGGGCATGTAATTTGAAGTATTAATGAACTACCCCTATAAACATTGTTGCCCTTGAATTTATAATGTAAGGCCCGACCCGAGTCCGAAATATATTTTAGCATTTAGGCCCGAGCTGGTGTAATAATCAAATGAGCCCGAAATAAGCCTGAATTACAGAAATTTAATAATTAATGCAAGATTGTATTTTTACTAACAGCATACAGGTTCAATTTTGCAGTTGTGTTTTAAAAGTTCTCCACAATGAACGATCCAATGTATATCGTTGTACACTACATTTACAAAATTAGGTCCGAGAAATATGGTTGCATATTTAAAAATTTACAGCCCGAGCCCGGCTTAAGCTCACGGGCTCAGCCCGAGCCCTTGCAGACCTTTACAAGGAGCGAGCAAAGAGGGCTCGCTGCAAGCTACTGACAAATAAACTACATTCGCAATTACAAATATTACGAATATTGTAACAAGGAGGCGTTAAATTAAATGACGTACAAACGTAAAATAGCTATTGTGCAAGGAATGTGGTTTAATTAAGATTGAAAACAAAGCTGGTAAAAAATAGTACTGTACTACAAGGATATACAGAAGCCCTGCTGGAAATAAATAGAGATTAATGAGATTATTATTATTATTATTATTATTATTATTATTATTATTATTATTATTATTATTATTATTATTATTATTATTATTATTGTACATTTGAGAATTCAATGCTACATCTGAAATCGGAGGTCTGACAATATATATAAATTGAAAACAAAATTGAAAACAACTCATTTCTTGTCTCCTTGTTATTCCATGGAATAGCGCAGCCCGAGTGGTGATATTTTTTTCACATACTTACCCTTATACCCACTAGATGGCAGAACAGGAGCGACTATATTCAGTAATAGCTTGTGGCACCTGGTGAGAACGTTTGGAACTTTTTGTATGAAAAATTCCAATACATTATACTGTATTCGCGTTGGCTCTGTCTTTCGTAAAAACTCCAGGGATGAGAAGATAATTACGAAGTTGACAAAAGACTTTAAATACTACCTTACTTTAATTTAATCCGGCTCTCTGGATCCATTGCCTCCCCTTTCCCGGACATTGTCTTGTATAGTCGACAGCAAAAATATGTATCATCATCGTGCAATAATTGAGTTCAATGTCAATGCAATGACTGCTTTTGGACTGATTAAACGAACACACAAATGAACCTCTGATTGGAAAAAGGGAATAAGTACAATTTTTTGCGATTTTAACCTGAGATAGCAGATGTGTTCCTTTCAGATAGTTACATCGTTGAGTAGAAAATAGGAATGTTTGGGCAACTCTATATGACCAATGTAGAAGACAAAATCTCTCGCTGATTAGAAAAAGAGAATAACTACGTTTCTTATTCCCTTCTTCCGATGCCGATCACTACAGGACACCACCACAACTGTGAGACTATGTGTAAGTAGACAACCACCAGAGCCCTGTGCTGCCGTTATTATAGTACTTCGCCTTCTTTTCGCATTGCACAATCTATAGAGAACTTTTTGCCCCAATCAGTTACAGATTTACATGTTTTCAGTGATACAAGTTGTGGTCAAAACTGCAATCGTTCAATGACATGAATGCTTTTCAGCCTGATCGTGTCATAACGGTTCAGCACTATACAGCAATATTTGTCTGTCAGAGGTCACAGTTTTTACCATGTGACCGAAATTTTGCTGTAATCAAACCATAAGAACGACACAATCGTATTTATTTACCAGCACAGTATAACCACATGATTGCGAATGCAAGAAATACTAATTCTCCATTTCAGGTTTACGAAGTTGTCAATGAAGAAATCTTAGATTTTAAACATGGATAGCAACCGTTTTACAAGAAATCTTCAGGTAGCATTGTGGACAAAACAGTGAAATTCCAAGTAAATAGAGACACTGTTTACAAAGCAGAATCTCCAGGTTATGCGCAAGATCATAAGTTTATCAATGGACTAAGAACGGATGTTTTTCGATTACTCAAAAGTAATGTCACAAACGTTCCACTGCCAGCGTCAAAGGCATACGATGGGCAGTTCTCGATCAATCAGAAAAAGATCAACGATTCTTCACAAATCATCAAATGCATACCTGACCAATACAAACTGTTTTATAAGATGATTTGTTCATGGAAAACCACTGACCAAGAAACTGTAGAAGACGA
The DNA here is from genome assembly GCF_964235325.1 of Thermobia domestica. Lineage (NCBI taxonomy): Eukaryota > Metazoa > Arthropoda > Insecta > Zygentoma > Lepismatidae > Thermobia > Thermobia domestica. The sequence continues at coordinate 301,718,148 of NC_137458.1, forward strand.
AGATGCACACGGATAGGACCCTATGTAAAGCCATTTTTTGTGACAACGTATTTTGCTACGTATTTTGTTCAGCTGTCTATTGTATTACTTTTCTTGCTGTACGAATAACATGTGTTGTACAAAAAAAAAAAAAAAAAAAAAAAAAAGAACGGTGACACTAAAAGTTTTAGAAGCCTAACATTCGTGATAGTTCGGATACATATATCCAAAATTAACATACAACATTCTATTCAGCATGTACATTTTCATAGCTTTCTATCATAAACTGCACATTACATACCCTACACACAATTACAATTGCGTCCAACTCTAATTGATTGGAAAAAGGGAATATTTTTTCCGTTTTAAAGCTTATCTACCAGTGCTGCAATACAAGATTCTTCTTCTTGTCTTAGTGTTTGTTAGTTCTTTTGCTACAAGTAATCAATTATACACTTTTTGCAACAAATAGAAACAACGCTTCGGGAAGTTTTTTTTTTTTTTTTTTTTTTTTTTTTAGCGTTTTTGAAAACTTAGGTCTGATGCACTTATTCCCTTTTTCCAATCAGTGATTCAAATATGAAGTACATTGGAAGTTCCAAGGTCTTTTTTTCTTTCTTTATAATACTGTAAGCAGATAGAAGGAAGCAGGCCCGAAACCAACCACAGAAGTTTGGGGAGGCCATGAATATGTTAGGGGGGGGGGGGCGAAGTCATTAAAAATTCTCATACAAATATCTAAATTGTGCATTTTGTATTGAGGTCTGGAGGGGCCACGAAAAGTTTAGGTGGGCCAGGCCCCCTAACCCCCTCGGGCCTGGGGGGATGTTTTCTTTTCGTCAGTTGCCACGATGGATGAGACTTGGGTAGCACTTTTCAGACTTGAAACGAAACGGCAGTCGTTACAGTGGAAGCACATAGATTTCCCTGCCGCCAAAGAAACTTCGGGTTATCGGCAGTGGTCCCTCCAGCAACGTTTTTGCTTTTCGAGTATTTTTATTTATTTTGAAGATATTAAAGAACAACTCTAAAATTAGCGGTAATTTAATTTCGCTGTAGGGAAGACCCTTAATGTTATCCTCTATTATTCACATGTTCTGCTTCATTTTTCCCAGCGTTTGGCTGCCTCACAGTACAATCCTTTAAACTTCTGCCTTTACGCATAATGTAATCACATTTTTAACGTGACTGAATAAACTTTCCATTTTGTACTCTCTGGCGGCAAAGGGAAAAGATTGAAATAGTGTGGAGCCTTTTATCTCTGTGCTGATACACCCTCGTATGTCATGTAGCGAAGAGAAGCAACAGTATGTATGTATAACACATAACAGTATGTATAATTTGGACACTTTCCGTAGCAACATCGTTATTTGTAAAGAATGTATGAAATTTGGAGTTTCTGTAGCGACATCTATAATTTGTAACAGTATGTGTAAAACTTGGGACAGTTTCTGTAACGACATCGAACGTTCGTAACAGTAGATCTATGTATGAAACTTGGACAGTTTCTGTAGCGATATTGATCATTTACAACAGTATGTATGAAACAATAGGCAGTTTCTGTAGCGACATTGGTCGTTTGTAACAGTATGTACGAAACTTGGAAAGATTCTGTACCGACATTAATCATTTGTAACAGTATGTATGAAACTTGGACAGTGTCTGTAGCGACATCGATCATTTGTAACAGTACGTATGAAACATAGACAGTTTCTGTATGTTAATGTATCATTCGTTATTGTATATGTTATACATTTTTTTTTTTTTAATACAGCCTTTCAAACTTGATGAACGATTTATAATTAGCCTGTAATATACCTCAAAAACGTTTCTTTCAATCAAAGAAGATGCACTTGCAAAACGATAATATCTTTAATTACTATATGTTTGGTCAATTGAAGGTGCTTAGGTAATCTAGAAATGGCTTCTTCGTCCTCTCTGGACTCCCTTAAGTGCTCTTGTAGTCTACTGTTAATATTCCTTTTAGTCATTCCTGTGTACGATATGTATCTTTGCATGAGTAACATGATTGGTAAATTTCATTTTAAAGTATGTCTGTCCATGAAATAACTCTTATATTGACCAAATAACCTTTTTCCAAATTTTCTACGTGATTTAAAGCTAACCTTTTTCAATTATACAAAGTTTGGACGAAAGACATTCAAAGTAAACCAGGCCCGCCTGGCCCCCCTAAACTTTTCATGGCCCCTCCAATACAAAATGCTATTATTAATACAAAAATCACAATTTAGATATTTGTAAGAGAATTTTTAATGACTTGGCCCCCCTTATCTTATTCATGCCCCCCCAAACTTGCGTCTGGTTGTGGGCCTGAAGTAAACCCCTTGTATTATGTTCTATTAACAAGATCATAAAGTACAGCAATTATTAATTTTGTTTTTTATTACCTATGTTACTAAAAACATAATACTTCAGATGTATAATCCATATTGTTGTTTAGTTTTTTTTTTTTTTTTTCTGAAATGAATGAAATATCTACTTTAACGTGTCACGATAATGCACCGAAGCTAAAGGATTCAGTGATGATGGTGAAATGAAGAAAGTGGAAGGAAACTGGAGTGCTTCGAGAAATCCCACGCACCAGAGGTGAGCGTTCTACCACTTAGCCAACGTGGCCTCCATCCAGTTTATTTGCTGTCCCAGACTTTGAATTACTAGAAATGTTGTAAACATGTTATATCCAACTTCTCAAGGTAATCAAGCTAGAGTCTTTCTATTTCAAGTATCCCCCTGGTGGCGCTGCAGTCGATGTGTGTTTTCCCGTACCTCCCTCCAAAGAGAAGGGACAAGTTGCTTTGACCCAGGTCCTTCAATAGTTTTATGCGGATAGGGTTGCCACATTGAAATATTCGGAATTATTTCATGGGCTTCACTGTGCACTACCTTGTTAGCCACTCTAAGTAGCTTACGATCTTCACTCGCCAAGACCAAACGACTAAATGACGAATTGGCAACATAGCCGAGATCATTCTCTTCTTTCCCCAAAACAAAGGGGAGGTTTCCTTCGTAAGAGGGCGGCGGGGGTGAGGCTGAAGTACATTTCACATATTTTCTGGCGGCACATTTGAAATAAAAAGGCTCCACAATTGTTAACGAAACTAATAGCAGTGATGTGCTTAAGTTCGTCATTTAAATTTACTTACGAAATCACTAACCTATAAGCTCTACTGCAGTAGTTCTCAAAGTGGGGTCCGCGAGACCTAGCCAGGGTCTCCTAAAAATTGAAATGTGTTGTAATAAAATGGAACTCGCAGCTATTATGCAAGAAGTATTTTTTTCAGTTACTAAAAAGAAATTATACGTACATTTGTAGATATAAATGTTTTCCTACTTTACTAAATTTCTGTCCTGAAGCCGGTCAACAGTTACATAGGACAAATTCCTTCTTTGTTAGAACACCATTTTAAAAACTGTTGTACATTAACTGCACAACGCCTCAGAATTTCGAGAATTTCATCTTCAAGTGGCGGAAAGCTCCCACCATTACCATAAATTACAGATTAAAAAAAAATAGTAAATGTTAGTTATTCCTATGCTTGTAAACATCAAGCCTCCCCCCAATTCTGGGATTTCAAAAAAAAAAGATTAGAAAACCCTCCAAAAATATGTTCATTGATCCGCCACTGCTATTAACCCTTGACTTAAATTGCATGCGGCTAATGTAAAATTGTCTTGGAGGATAGATCGCAACAGAGAAATACAGTAAGCACGTTGCTTTGATTCAATCAATTTGTGAAAAGATAAAAAAATTATCAAAATGGCATAGACACTAGGGTGGGCCGATTTTTTTTTTTTTTTTAAAGAAAATTAAGATTGAGTACCGTGCAAAAGTTGTAAAATGTAATATTATGTTTCCTCACCAAAATAGATCCGGATAAAATGATATTTAACCGGGCCCCGGGGGCTCGAAAGATCGCTAATCTTGAAAAAAAAAAGTAGCGACTAATGAAAATATTATTAAAATATATTTTTAGAAAGTTAAGTTTCAGTAGCGTGCAAAAGTTGTATAATATTATGTTGTGTTTCTTTACCAAACTAGAGCCGGATAAAAAGATATTTAACCGGGCCTCAGGGGCCCGAAAGAACGCTAATTTTGAAAAAAAAAAGTAGCGACCAATGAAAATATTATTAAAAAATATTTTTAGAAAGTTAAGTTTCAGTACCGTGCAAAAGTTGTATAATATTATGCTATGTTTCTTCACCAAAATAGAGCCGGATAAAAAGATAAGGCGGGCTCCGGGGGCCCTAAAGAACGTTAATTAAAAAAAAAATAGTTTCGAGTAGTGAAAATATTATTGAAATATTTTTTTTAGAAAGTTAAGTTTGAGTACCATGCAAAAGTTGTATAATATTATGTTATGTTTCTTTACCAAAATAGAGCCGGATAAAAAGATATTTAACCGGGCCCCAGGGGCCCGAAAGAACGCTAATTTTGAGAAGAAAGTAGCGACCAATGAAAAAATTATTAAAATATATTTTTAGAAAGTTAAGTTTCAGTACCGTGCAAAAGTTGTATAATATTATGTTGTTTCTTTACCAAAATAGAGCCGGATAAAAGTGATTTAACCGGGCTCCGGGGGCCCTAAAGAACGTTTATTTAAAAAAAAAAAAAAAAAAAAAAGATAGTTGTGGATAGTGAAAATATTATTGAAATATATTTTTTTAGAAAGTTAGGTTTGAGTACCGTGCAAAATTTATAACATCATGTTTCCTCGCCAAAACAGAGCCGGATAAAAATATATTTAACCGGGCTCCGGGAGCCCGAAAGAACGTTAATGCTGAGAGAATATGGTTGTGAGTAGTGAAAATATTATTGAAATATTTGTTTTCAGAAAATTAAGTTTGAGTACCGTGCAAAAGTTGTATAATGCTATGTTTCTTCCCCAAAACAGAGGCAGATAAAAATATTTCACCAGGCCCTGCGGGTCCGAAAAGTGTTATTTTGATTTTTTTTAAATATCTACCATTATTTTAAGTATGTATAGAAAATTGGTTAAGATTCCTAATACTTTAACTTGACCCCAGGATTTTAAATGTTCTGATCTGATGTGCAGCTCTTCGTCTGATTGGTGTTTAGTAGATATAATAGTACGGACACAAATTCATAAGGTAAGATTGAAAAATTGACCAACAAACACCAAACCAGCCCAGAACTCACCACGTGAAGGTAGCTACACAGCGAGTTCCTCCCACCCACCCTCCTCTTACTTAAAGCTCCTTAGTTGAATCTTGGAACAAAATATTGAGATTTATGTTCGAAGCTTGGTAGATACTTTCGTGCTTCCAGTTTTGCGCGAATATAACCGTCTCGTGGTGCAACACTACCGCATACTTGTGAAGAAGATTCTGTAACTACCTTTACACACCTCTCCAAAGCCTGTGTGTGGAAGGGGAACGTGACAAACTGTGAAACCTCCTCTTTTCCACAATCATTTCGGTTAGTTCTTCTGTTGATATGTTAGCCGAAATTGAAGGTTTTGTTACTATTACTTCTGACCAATCGGTCAAATCGATATAATCCGCATATTCTTCATTGCTTTGCCTACTGCAATTGTCAATTAGAACTATAGTTTGGTATTTTCGGCCATCAAAATAGACCCTTAAAATTAGTAGCTTTACACTGTAGATTGTTTCTTTTTTCTCTTTTTTTGCTAGTTTCCTACGGATTTTATCTACTACCTTGTCTTGGTTAGTTTTGTTCAGTAAATTTATATCTTCTAAAACAGCGGATACAATTTTAGCAGCCGACCTATTCGAGACACCTGTTAAATCTTTTGCAGTACTCATTTGTTTAGGGCTCACTATTGTTTATTTAGGTTTACTTTAGATTTTATTCTCTAAACGATAGCTCCATGCGAACTCTTCATCGTCTGAATTCGGGGTGGAAGCACTTAATGTATGTTCCAAGTGCGGGATTCAGGCTAACGATTGTAACCATCTTGTATTTGGTACCACAGCATCATAATCGATCTGTGTGTCATGCTTCCTTTTGAGCCTATGGGTTTCTGCTTTATCTACATTGCAACTCGTCATTTGTCTCTGATTTCTCTGATCTAATATGAGCTCCCACGGCGGTATTTAATTTGCTTTATCACACTTACAGGTTAATCTATCGCAGCATTTGCAAGAGAAAATATCAAATAACTTCTGAGCACCGTTCTTAAATTTCTTTAATTTGGCTCTTAATGGAGGTATCCTGTTTCTTAATGGGGTTAATGATCGTTTTGCGTTTTGAGTTGTAATTCAAAATCATATCCTTAATTCGAAGGCAAGACAATACAGGAAGAGAGGCTCGCAGCCATATCGTTTCTAGTTTATTTGAATTGAGCAATGTAAGCGAGGCCTTAGAAAAGCCAGCGTTGTGCATTTTGCATCCAGATGCGAAAAAGTGATATTCTCTTAAAGTTTGGGAGTTCTGAGCTGGGCTCAATACGAAGGTTTTTTGTGTGTTAATATGGTAGTTATAAAAGTTAGTTAAGCTCTTAATAGTTATTTGCGTATATTAAAACCATGTTTTTCATGTTTTATGTATTAATAATGTCTGGTAAAATGTTCTTATTACATAAAATAATTTTATTTGAACAAAAAAATTAGGCACTTTAGGGCCACGGGGGCCCGGTTAAATATTGTTTGAAAATCAACATATTTGACATGGCTTCATTTCGTACCAATGCACAACTTTTGGTAACTACTCAATCCTGAATATCTGAAAAAAATTTTTTCGGCCCACCCTAATAGACACACAACATTGGTTTTTAACCGTTTCCTTGCCAGCAAAAGTAAGAACGGTCCGAGACGGTTTTAGGACTTTTGATATTTTGACTTCAAAATTGATGTTATTCGATTCTATATGTATTACTTAGTCAAAATTTCTGACCGTTAAGAACAACTCCTGAACAATAATACTGAATTGCGGTTTTATTAATGTTGAAGCAAAAATTTTTTTGCTTCTTTAATTTTCCAAGATTGATCAATTAAAAATAAAGAAAAACAATAAAACTTGGGACTTGGTGTATTGTTAAGTAACAAAGAGAAACTACATTCGATGTTGTTCATTTTCCTTCAGTAGTAAGATCATGTGATTAGATAAGAAAACAAGGTTTAACTGCCCCTTACCTTTTCAAGTTTTTATCGCCACTTTGCAATTTTAACCACGTGTATTTTCTTTGACAATTTAAATTTTTGTCAATTTAAGTCTTACTGCATTACCTTTCTTGATCTTTTCCTTCTCAGTGGTAATTCTAATTAGTATATTTTTTTTTTTAATACCATGTGAAATATCAGATAGCATTGCAAGGAGGTTCGCAGATCACTTTCCGAATGAACAAAGGGTCTGTGTTATCGGAAAGTTTGAGAACCATTGCTCTAATGTTGATCCAGATGTTAGCTTTCACCTGACGTGAATTTTTTTTAAGGTTTCTCAAACATCTTTGATAGCATCCATGGAACGTAAGATCCAAGAAATTAATGGAGTTACTACTTTCTAATTCGTAAATTTTATTTTTGAATCCTGCGTAGCAGAAATATTAAAATATTTCAATTCAAGATTCTCCAAAATACGGATTATGAAATTGTATGACAAGTTCCAAATCCATTCAAAGATCTACAAATACTTATCTTCAATATTGTTTGATCTCTTCTACTGCTACTTAATATTTCATTCAACTAACTTTCTCATCCTTCTTCAGAACCATCTTTCAGATCTACTGTTCCTTTTTAATGTTTATGTTCCTTCTTCATTCAATACAATGTTTTTGGGAACGCGGCACAAGACCTAAAAATCATATCGCGGCACAAGTCCTAAAAGTCATTTCGCGGCACAACTCCTAAACGGCGCTGGACCTAAAAATCCCTTGTGGTGATACCATCGCGTCCATACCAAAAATACTGTCAATCTGTAGTCAAAGTTTTAGATATACTGTTTCATATTACAGAACCAGATTCTAGCTTAGTTCTTACAAGTAATTTGTATAAGTACATATTCTATCGTTTTGAAATAAAAATAAATAAATAAATAAAGCCTATTGTCCTTTCTTGCTCTTTGCATGATAGCATTTGTATCTTGACAAAATTTTAACTACCTATCAAATGTGATTCCCAGATCTTTCATAATGTCTTTTTTTTTTTTTTTTTTAATTTCCACACCATTGATCTCGTTAGTAACATAATATTGTGTTTTAGTTATATACCGTACGTCATAAATTTTGCTTTCTTTCTGCTGATTTGAAGTAAATTATTTTTACACATATATTTATTGCATTCAAGTCTTTCTGTAGCAAATAGTTGTCATATTCGTAATTAACTACTCCTTAGTCGTTACCATTGTACATGAAGTTAAAATCAAAGGTTATGTCACGGACGGCAAATGATGACTTAACACCCAAAACAAACTCCTTCCCTCCCCCCCAAAAATAGGGTTAGTCTGTTTTATGTTTATTAAACATGTTCAATAATTACAGCAAATTAAGAATGTTTATAATAGAATATAAAAGAAAAAAACTTTTTTTAAAAAAAATAAACTACGTCAAGATGTTAAAATAATTAAAAGAACCTAATTAATCTTCCACTTTGTACTCAAATTTGCTTAACTAGATGAACCGAGACCTGAAGGAAAAGAGTTTTCTGCCCAAATCTCATAAGCAGTGGGAAATTTTAATATTATAGAAATTGACCCTCCTTTCCTCTTAGAAATGTAATTTTCAAGACGCTGAAACATATATTTTATTACTTTTAGTTAAAAGTTGAAATACGAGTTTCACGCATCCAGCTTAAGCAAATCCTTCTTTATTTTATAAATATTTTCTGAATAAGTAATAGGGAATTCGAACATTAAAGAAAGTGCCCCCTTTGTTCTTTTCCATTTATATTTTAAATTTTCAGTTTGTTTTTTTTTTCGTGGAAAGTTTATATGCCAAGTTTCATTTTACTAGCTTCAGAGGTTTGCGAGGTACACTATTCTTTAAAAAAAAAAAAAAAAAAAAAAAAAAAAAAAAAAAACCTTACCCCACCCTTTTTACGATACGTATTTACAAAATTCTTTCTTGTATCATGCTTTCGTAAGAAAATTATTTTTAAAAATTAAAATTTAGCTACTCTACTTGTATAGTACGCCCAGAAAGTCATTCATCTGTAATCTTTTATATAAGAGTACAGAAGATAAACACAGTCAAACAGATGAACTTCCATGAACAGTTTCCGATTTCTTATGACTAACTTATTCGTACTTTTCCCACAAGATGTGTGTTTAAATTCACGCACTGTCAAGACTCAGGTTTCAAAAAGGTATCAAACTGGAAATATAATAATAATAATAATAATAAGATGTATTTATGTACGTGTGTAATATACATATATTTATTGTCTTATTGAAGCTTTCGTAATATGGAAATAAACTTCTGGTTTCCTTTTAATATGTGAAAAGCCTGCTCCCCTAGAAACGTTAGCATTCTACACCCCTAAATGACTATGTATTGGTTTCTGCAAACGTATTGTGTTGCATATTACATTAGTAACTTATCTTTATTTGTTCATTTTTTCTTGCTTATACGTATCAACTCTATCAAAACACACTGTGAAATATAGTAATTGTATTGCATAATAAATTTTCTTTGTTCAATTTTAAATTTACTGCTTTCTTAATGTATACACTCGGTATTTAGTTGGCTTTTGTCCTAATTAACTAAACTTTGATGGGCTTTGGTCCTACCTTTGGAAAGTTAGAGTGGGCTTTTGTCCTATCCGTAATAAAATTCACTCCACAGAGTATATATTTCAATTCTGAATGTTTGCTTGGTTTCAGAAAAGTCTGGTAAAATATGCTTTTTAAACATTTTTATTTAATTCTTTCTTTAAAGGGATTTGTCATGACATTCTCGTATCTCCATTTGAAAGAAATGATTTTCTTACCCAACTATATAATTAATTCTTAGAATGAAATAGGTTATATTATGTAGTTCATGTATAACTGCAGAACAGATAATGATAATTATAATAATAATTTTAGTTGTACAAATATTGCTGTTACCGTTGGAATTAGCTATGTTCGTAACACTATTGGCAACTAGTTACCGCAATTTCGTGTGGTGGTGGCGAATTTCACAACTAAGGCACAGAAGTGAGTGAAAAAGGCACAGGTCGTAAACGGCAGAAGACCTAAAAATCATTTCGCGGCACAACTCCTAAACGGCACAAGACATAAAAATCATTTCGCGGCACAAGACCTAAACTTTAGTTCTAGTGCCTATATTTTTAGGTCTTATACCGTTTAGGTCTTGTGTTGTTTAGGAATTATAAATGTTACCCCTGTTTTTCACTAATGAATAAACTGTTATAAGAAAATATTGTTGTAACTTGTTATTCATAGATCTATAGCATTTTCTTTTCTTTAAAGGCTTCCTTCGACATTTTTATCCTTGCTTTTATTCCCTCATTACTAGGGTGCGGAAGCTCATAACCTAAAAACATAGATATTTAGCCTATAAAATGACTTGAAAAGCATGTAAAAAAATTATGAACATTGATGGTTAAATTTGTGACTGCGGTGACTTCAAAAGAATACAACAAACATACCAAATAATAGGCATTGTGAGAGTGGTTTACGGTCGGGACACACCCTCGCGTTCTATTAGATGGTGAAATTAGTAGATGTATGTTAAACTTCACGATTCCTTGCGATCATGTTAGTTCCAACATTTTATCTGCCTTATATCAAGTTTCAGCCGGATACGCCAGGTACTTTCCGCTTGACAACATGGGAACAAAGACAATATATGTAGTTCAGATCCTAATTTTTTCTTGTAAATTATCACCCTATGGGAAAATGTGCTTTTCTCGGTGCAAATCTCGAGTATATTATTATTATTATTATTATTATTATTTTTAAGTATTTAGTCTTTTGGCTGGTCCTGGGCCTAATGAGTTCCGCTTTTTTTGGTCAATTTTAGATTTGGGCCTAGAAATGTTTCTTCCATGTTTCTCGATCTTCAGCTTTCTCTTTTAACTCCCAATATTTTCTTCTATTTTTCAAATCATCGATCACTTGTGTTCTTGCAAGATGTATCCAACCCAATTGGCCTTCCTACGAAGGATGCTGGCTAAAAAGCGTCCTCTTCTCTCCTATCCGTTTAAAAACATCTTCGTTTGTTACTCTCTCTGTGCATTTTATCATCTCCATTTTCCTCCACCACTACATTTCGAAGCTCGCTAAATATTTCTTCTCAAATTTCCGTAATGTCCAAGTCTCTGAATCATGCAGTTCAATGTTCCATATATAGGACTTGAGCAACTTCTTTGTTACCTTATGCTCGGCATAACGTAACATGGCCCGGTGCTTTTGAGCACCTTGTATATCGGAAGGGAAATTTTAATTTTTGTTTAGAATGTTAGGAAAACTGTTTTATTTTGTAGTAGGAAACTGTAGGTCGCAACTTTTGCGTAATTTCATTAAAGTAAATCGTTTCATGAATATTACATGAAGAATATATGATTAGTAATTATATTTTGTATATTTTACGTATTTATCCAAAAATATAACATTATTTTAGAAAATAAGTGTATATTCTAGCTTTTTCAATGATTTTCAGTTTATTTTTATAGATATTTCGGCATAGGGAATCTTCACAAGAAAACTAAAATTTTAATTTCGTAAATCTTCTTCAAAATTCCAAATTAAGAAAGTCAGCCATAATTTCTTCTTGGTGCATCTCTTTGTTTTCGGAGTAAATTATTTGATTGGATAATCCGCAATCACAGCTGCGGCTGAGATTTCGGCTTTCTTTGATCTTCGCACAGAAGCCTATCATCCGATAGTTACGTCACGATTATCTTCCAATTAGGGATCATCTTCCTGTTATTCTTTGTCTTGCATCTTCAGCCATTATCGGATAAGGACGTGCAGTGTTCGGCGTCTGTAGAAATTGTGAAATAATTAGTCTTTATTTTAAAACTGTGATTAATTCTTCGTTTTGTCTTGTATCAGAAATTATCAGCGGAGATAGACGTGCTGTGTTTGGTGTTTGAACGAAATTGTTAAATAAGTATTATTCTAAACTGGGAGGTGACTTTCGTCTTGTATCAGTGATATTCTTATGGAATGTGCTTATTGGTATGGAATGAGCTTATTGAAAGTTTGATGTTCTCAATCAGCAGAGAGAACTTTTAAGTAGTCCTCCCGCACTTGCGCAACCGGATTTCAGTCTTGACTTTCATTTGTTCACCGATGCCTCTGCGGAGTCATTGGCCGGCTACGTGGCACAATATCCCCCGGGACAGGATGATCCGGAGATTATTGCGTATGCGAGTCGGCGAATAAAACCGCACGAGGCCTCGTTGTCAGTGTTCCAGTTGGAATTAGCTGCAGTTCTTTTCCTCTGTGAAAAATTTTCATACTTCATTTTAGGTCGACGGACTACGGTCCACTGTGACAATGCAGCAGTCACATATGCTTTCAGTTTGAAAAACCTAGATGCTCGAACTACTCGTCTTCTGCTCAAACTGCAACGTTTTGATCTTCAGTTCATTCACATAAAAGGCTCGGACAATGAAATCGCTGACCTATTGAGTCGCTATCCTCCAGAAATTCCTCAGGCAGAAGAGGATCATTTTGTAAATTTCTTGACCGCGGAGGACACTGATTTCTTGAATGTCGCGGAACTGAGGCGAGAACAGCGGAAAGATCCGTATTGTAGAAAATTACATACCGTTTGGAAGGGTTGTCAAAACAATACTAGGGTACGTGTGGAGAATAATTTGGTTTACGTCAGAAATTCTCAAAATTCTGTTTGGTTGCTGGTCATTCCTTCCAGCTCAGTGAAAAATATTGTTTTTACGGCAATCCACAACAAAGGCCATTTTGGAGTGAAGCGATGTTTGTCGTTCGCTAAGGCCATGTTCCATTGGAGAGGTATGCGTGAGACTTTTACAAAGTATATTCAAGAGTGCCTTCTTTGTGCACGAACCAAGTACTCCTACAGGGTGATTAGAAAGGAGCCCTGTCATGTTGAGGCGTCTTCTTCCTTTGAGAAACAATGCCTCGATCTGGTCGGGCCTCTTCCTAAGAGCCAGGGATATAAATATATCTTGTCCATCCTGGACGTCTACAGTCGTTTTGTGTGTTTCTTCCCTCTTCGGACGGCACACACAAGAGAGATTGTGGCGGTCCTTGAAAAGAGATATTATTATCAGCTACCATACCCGAAGTATTTGGTGAGTGACCAAGGTCCGCAGTTCTTGTCGGGCATCTGGAAAGAGTTTTGTCAAAAACACCGGATAAAACATATACTTACCACGCCATACCATCCGGCCTCTCATGGCATTATCGAACGCAGACATCGTGACCTTCATCGCATTCTCCGCCTATATTGCAGTGACAACCAGTCCAAATGGAGTAATTTTCTAAAAGCCGCCCAAGACTTGTGCAATCACTCTTGGTGTGATGCTCTCGGATGTACTCCAGCAGAGCGTTTTTTATCGTATTCAGCATCCAAGAGCTTCAAAGAAAACTTCATTTGGCCCAAAGAGACTGTGCAAGTAAAGGAAGACAAGAAATTTGTAGTTTCTATTCCGGCAGCAGAACCGAAGAAGGAAAGAAAGCTGCGGAAACAACAAGACATCATCATAGAAGGTTCTTTGGTGATGGTGAAAACTCACCATGTGTCGTCAATACCAAAAAAGGTATTTGCTAAATTTATGCATACATATGTTGGACCGTATAAAGTGGTATCTTTAACTCGAAATTCAGCGAGATTGCAAACTCTGAAGGGAGAAAACATAGGAGTCCAGAGTTTTGACAATCTGAAACTGTTCCGCTGTTCTGAAGAGAAAAGAAAACAATTATTAGAAGGATAAAAAAAGAGAAGAAAACAACTTAGTTCATAGGTTAAGATTAGGTTAGGATATTATATTGTATAGGGTGTATGTATAGTTGTGATCAGAATCGAGAATTTATTCAGAAAAAAGAAAAAAATGTTTTGTCTTGTATAATCTTCAGTATTTTTGTAGTCACAAAAAAAATCAACTTAAGAAGAACTCATAAGTTCAGATTTTTTTTCTCCGAAGCTCCCGGAGGATGTTACCTTATGCTCGGCATAACGTAACATGGCCCGGTGCTTTTGAGCACCTTGTATATCGGAAGGGAAATTTTAATTTTTGTTTAGAATGTTAGGAAAACTGTTTTATTTTGTAGTAGGAAACTGTAGGTCGCAAATTTTGCGTAATTTCATTAAAGTAAATCGTTTCAACGAATATTACATGAAGAATATATGATTAGTAATTATATTTTGTATATTTTACGTATTTATCCAAAAATATAACATTATTTTAGAAAATAAGTGTATATTCTAGCTTTTTCAATGATTTTCAGTTTATTTTTATAGATATTTCGGCATAGGGAATCTTCACAAGAAAACTAAAATTTTAATTTCGTAAATCTTCTTCAAAATTCCAAATTAAGAAAGTCAGCCATAATTTCTTCTTGGTGCATCTCTTTGTTTTCGGAGTAAATTATTTGATTGGATAATCCGCAATCACAGCTGCGGCTGAGATTTCGGCTTTCTTTGATCTTCGCACAGAAGCCTATCATCCGATAGTTACGTCACGATTATCTTCCAATTAGGGATCATCTTCCTGTTATTCTTTGTCTTGCATCTTCAGCCATTATCGGATAAGGACGTGCAGTGTTCGGCGTCTGTAGAAATTGTGAAATAATTAGTCTTTATTTTAAAACTGTGATTAATTCTTCGTTTTGTCTTGTATCAGAAATTATCAGCGGAGATAGACGTGCTGTGTTTGGTGTTTGAACGAAATTGTTAAATAAGTATTATTCTAAACTGGGAGGTGACTTTCGTCTTGTATCAGTGATATTCTTATGGAATGTGCTTATTGGTATGGAATGAGCTTATTGAAAGTTTGATGTTCTCGATCAGCGAGAGAACGTAGGAGAAGCTGAAGGAGACGGTGACAAAACGTAAATCTTGAGTTGGTGTGTTAACATCGGAGAAGAAGAAGTTGAGTTACGCTCAATGGCCACTTAGAACGGTACTACAGTTATCGATATCTGTAAACTTTTGGAACCCACGAGTTAAGAATCTCCAAGGAGATTCTCGTGGCATAACTTTATCACAAAACCTTTTTTTATATATATCAGTTTATTCAGCTGTCGAAGGAATGGATTCATGTAAGTAGGAAACCAGTGGAAGCGAAATTTAATCCAGGTATTGGCAACTTCAAAATTCCTTGTCTTGGCAGAACAAGTGTGTGTGATTTTTCCTTTTCTTGTGCATGTGTGAAATTTACAACATGATGTGTTAAGTGCTTTAAGTTCTCCCTCAACGCCGCACACATGCAGATTTGGTCAATGTGACATCGTGATTTCATTCAATGGGGGGGGGGGGGAAAGAAAGCTAGATCATCTCAGCACAGAGCGATTGTCGTAATAACAAGAAAATGTGTGTACCACACGCACATTTTCCCCCAGTGAGGAAAAGATGTTTAGATTCCCTGAAATATTGAAATCATTCGTTTTTCGGTAATACTGCTCGAAATTTAAATTTTATATTTTGGCATGTTTTCTTTGGTTTTAAGAAAAATGATTCTAAATGATAATTTTTGGAAGTAAGTGTCAGAATCACGGCTACAGTCAAGTGCAAGGGTACATGGATTTTGCGTACCGGTAACAGGAAACTTTCGTCAATAGGCTAAACCTCCGTGATATTCTATTCTGATACCCATCAAGTATTAGAAATTTCAGTTTTAATGATTACTAGTAGATATTTTTTTAATTTTAATTTAAGAAAACTCAGAATTTCAGAGCGACACTGAAGTAAGTAACCACTGCGTCTTTGGTTATGATGTGGTAGCGAAACAAAACATAAATACGAAAATGAGGAAGGTGCTTCATAAAATATATGTGTGACTTTTCTTTCTTGTTTAGGTTAAGTTAGTGTAGCTAGGTTAGAATAGGGATTTTAGGTTTAAGTTGTGTCAATATATTACATGAGTGTCTACCTGTGCTAGATTGTCCAGTGGGTCCGAGCTGTAAGAGAGGTAGCGAAGAGCGTAAATCCTCTATGCCGGCCACAATCTCAATGCACAGCGGATATTGAGCACCAAAAGAATAGATAAAGAAAGTGAAAAGTAGCTAACCACAACCTTATGCAGTAAAGTTTTATTTTTCCAATAATGTAGTGTCTTTATAATGTGTCATTTTCATTTGTTTTTGTGTCGATTTAATGTGAATGTTTTTGAGAGTCAAGAATATTAAATGAATATGAATATTTTAGGAATATCTGTGGAAAATTAAATAATGTTTGGCTCTGAAAGTTAAAGAAATCGATAATGTTAGTTTCTCAGATGGGTATGTCAGTCAAGTGTAAAGATTTTTCTTAAATTTCTTGTCCAATCCTATTCATGAATATTGTCGAATAAAAATTTACTAGCCGTGAAAACATCTTTCTTTTCAAGCACAGAATATAATTATCTTGTAGTTTTAAGAAGTAGTAGAAATCTTGAGTTACAGTTATGTTTTGGATATTCAATGTGAAACATGATCAAAGCAAAGAGCAGTACGTACATAATAACTTTAATGGGAAAATGAGAATAGCTGTGAATCAAGGGAAGAGACTTTTCCTTAGTGTGACCGGGGTTGGAAACAACCGAATCTGTAGAAATTTTCTCATTTTATCAGTTTTAAATCAAAATCTCAGTTTGGATTTTTTTTTAAGTTGCAAAATTCTGTTTTTCGAGATTTGTAAGATTTTTTTTTTTTTATTCAGATAGGGCTTTTACAGACAACATTAAGATCTTCATTGTGCTCATTGCCAGCTCCACTCGTAGGTCGATGTCCTGTGTCTGTAGTCGTGGTTCACAACCTATTTCCGGATGGGATGTGGATAATGAACTGCAGGCCTGGATACCGGACTGTGAGTTGGGCTAGAAGAGAGTTTGGAATCTTTACATTTTCGGGCAAGATTTGAGTTCTATTTTCCGTAGATGATTGGCTTGGTGAGTGTATCAGTGACTGTTGATGACGAACCCATACGGGCCCAGTAGGTTCGGTGTCACTAGTCAGTGATACTTTCAGCATAGCCTGTAGTCTCAAGGAAAGGGAACATCATACAAAAACACAATATCATCATTACATTATTTTATTATTATTAATTAATTATTATAATATTTTTTTATGAAAGTAAAATCTTCTTTAGTTCAATATTAAGCCTGCTGGTTAAGAGTGATCTCTTTTTGTTGAATGTTTCTTTGGCTATAGTAATTCTTGACCTGATCTGTTTGGTACAGTAAGCGTCTCTCGTCAAAATACTTCCCAGGTACTTGAAATTACCGACCTCTTCAAGTTCTCTTTATTCTACTCTGATCCGTAAGGGCGTGTTTCCACGGGTCGAGTATATTACTAAAATTAAAAGAATGACAAAAAAAATAATGAAAAAAATACAGAAGCATACGAAAAAAAATCATCGAAACTTAAGAAAAAATAAAAAAAGATCTAAAAGCTGAAAATTGGCAAAATGTGCATAAAATTGCATTTTAAAATTACCCATTTGTTTGTTTTAGAGCGAAGTGTAATATTATGTGAATTTAAATGGCCCTTATGTTCACCATACCTGAAAAATAATGACATTTCTTCAACTTCCGCCCCTACTCATTACATTTAAGATCTTCAGTAATAATATTACCCAGATACTGAAAACTACTTCTGTTTTCTCCTCTCTGAATCATAGTTCATTCCATTGTTCTTGTTTGCTTTCTTCTTTTGAGCTTGTCATCCCATTTTCTTTAGAGCATTTCTCAAGTTTTTAATTTGATGTTAATCTTTGATTCTCATTTCCCAATCAGCAAACCGAATGGCAAACATTTTTCTCTCCTACTTCACCATCTTCCATACAGTTAAAATTTTCCTTACTAATTAAATATGCATAGTGAATAAAGTTTGCCAGAAGAAATTTTGTTGAACTTTCTTCTAATTATACTTCATTTCCTTATTTCTTCTTCTATCCTCTTCTTTGTTGAGTCATATTCAAGTTTCTTTAGGAGTCTTTTGTACTTTCATTATGTCCCAGCTTTCTTCGATTCTTTCATTAAAATTTCCTAATCCATTAAATCAAAAGCCTGTCCAAATTATTAAATATTGCATACAGTTTGTTCTATTCGTTTCCTAAATTATTCTTCTTCTTCAACTTCCTTATTTGTTCGCCTGTGTAACTTTGTAAATTTTCAATTCTACGAAGACTATCGTAGAATTCATCGAAGCAGCGTCGTTAGTTCATCTCATATCATACTTATTAGATATCGAGTCCTCACGTTATTTTTCACAATTTCTTAGTCACTGGACAGGTTTTCAGCAGAATAAGGTTTACTGATGACATAGCAATGATAGCGGAGAACGAAAAGGATTTGCAGGAAGCACTTTCAAACCTGAACGACCAACTGGAAAAAAAATGCAAAATGAAGATAAATAAGAAGAGAATCAAAGTGATAAAAAGTCCATAAGAGCAGGACAGGAAGGAGCAAAAGTATGGCTAGATGGAGAGAAAATCGAAAACGTTAAGACGTTCCCCTATTTAGGAATCTAATATCCTCAGATGAGAGAAGTGAAAAAGACGCAAGTTCAAGAATAGCACAGGCTAAACAAGCATTCAAGAGGAAAAGAGGACAACTAACTAACATCAAGAAATGTGTCGTTGGACGTTTGAAAACGATTTATTAAGACTCTGGTATGGAGCGTGACGGTTTACGAATCAGAGACATGGACATTGAGAAACGCTGAAATATCCAAGCTGGAAGCATTTGAAATGTGGTGTTAGCGCAGAATGCTGCGAATATCATGGACCGAAAGGAAAAGGAATGAAGATGTACTAAAGGAAGCTAATGAAGGACGACAGATCATGAAGATAATAGGAAAGAGAAGAAACAGCTTGCTTGGCCACCTTATTCGGCACTCCGATTGGATCACCGTGCTGATAGAAGGAAAACCAGGAAGACGAAGACCAAGGATAGAATATCTAGATGCAGTTATGAAGAGACTGTCCCCAAGAAGAGAAAACAGCTCTCCCCAAGGAGAGAAAAGTTTTAAAGTTCCATGTTGCCCACCAACCTATGGTTGAGGAGAAAAGGAAAAGCTTAATCAATGGAAACTTTACTGTTTTTAAGGAATGTTTTGGCTATTCTCTCATTTCATAGATTGTAAATTCGGAAAACAGATTATCTTATTTCCTTACGTTCGTAATAAATTTATTTGGTGTGTTGTCTACCCTAATTGTTTTTTCGTTCTTCATACGGACGATGCATTCTAAATATTTAAAAATTGTCCCTCTTTATCATCATTTGGAATTCGTGAACTGGGGTAAATGACATCATATCATTTTACAGGTGTCTACTAAAATTCCAAAATGAAATTTCGTGACTTTTTCGTGACCTTTTCTATACCAAATCATAAAATTTCCTAACATTTTCAAGAGCGAATTTGGGTATGAATTAGGGCGAATTTTCATCCATGCGATAGAAACGTACTTTGCTTGCGATTTGGTAGCGTTTAAAGCCGACTACAGACATTTTTGATGGTGAATTTTGATGTTTTATAGAACAAAATTTTCCAATCTGTACTTACATTTGTACAGTTTAAAAAAATCGTGACCCAAAAGCTAAATTTCGTGACTTTTTGTGACTTTCATGACCGTTTTCTGATTTCGTGATATTCGTGACCAATAGACACCCTGTTTTATATAAAAGTCCCCGTATATCAAATTCTGTAACTATGCGTCCAACGCCTTAAAAGAAACACTAATAGTGAAAAATCTTCTAAGTTTCTTTCGCAAAATCCCTTTAACTAGCAGTCTAGATCTAAGGAAATAAAATTTATACAATATTTCAAGTTCCTAGGACCAGTGGCGGCCCGTGGATTGTGGTTTCGGGTGTTGCAGTACGAACGATAAGAGACAGAAGATATAAAGTTGACTCATTGACTAATCAGCATAACTTTAGATGGAAATGCTATGTGACATGTTAAATTAAATAAAATTCTGTTTTTAAAAAATAAAAATGCAGAACATTTAATCCGATTAATCACCTTAATTAATTAGTAAGTTCATTCTCCTCTCTTTGATCGGAACAAGTCTGCCTAATACATGCTGGTTGAATTCTGGTATTCTTATTGTCAGGTCTTTTTCGATGGAAAGCATAACCAATTGTGATAACCTTTCTTCGGACATTCAATTCCTTGAAGGTGTCAATTTTTTCTCATGTGGAAAAAGACTTTTCGTCTTTTGCTGACGCCATGGGCACAGCTAATATTAATTTCAGAAGCTTTGTAGATTCACTAAATATTTTTTTCTAGGTTACTGCGAACGATTCATTCTAGCAAACTCAGTCCCTGGCAGTGATCTCAATTCCTCTTTGGCGTTGACTGAAGAGAGTTCGTAGCAGAGATTAGTGTTATAAAAAAATGTACATTGAACACACTTTATTCACAGTTTATCCAGGAAAATTTAAAATAAATTGAGGAAATGTATCAGGTGCAAACAACACTACTGCCATAAGATATCCTGTAAATTTAAACTGGATTTTTTCCCCGAAAACTCTCCTGAATTGCCTTTTGCTTGTTTTGTCTAAGCCTTAATTGCAAATTTTTCCTCAGTTGAAAGCTGGTCAATGTATTTTGTAAGTTATTTACAGAAGTCATGGTATACAATTCATTCGGAATTTGTAGGTTATTTACAGAATTAAAGCACACACAATAAAATTAAACCTAATAATTAAAAAACCAAAACAGCTGATACAAAATAGGTACTGGTATATGAATTCCGAATGTCACATATTCATACATCAACGCACACACATGTGAGTAAAATAAAAAAAAAACTACATTCCAAATCATCCGTCTTGGTTGTTACGCAATGCATGATGAACACAATATACTTCCACATGAGACGAAACAATGCTTACCAATGTGATATGTTCTGGAAAGGAAACCTCGAAACCCGCCAGATGAAGGATCAGCATGTAACAGAAGCCAAAAATCAAAGAACATTAAAACAAACAGCACTGCCAGTTCTACACCCAGAAATTTTAACTGGGAGGGGTCCAAAGTATTTGAGGGAGGTCCAATACGTCTACATAATATGGAACCTGTCTTTTACTGCACCCGAAAAGACGATAAGTAATTCTTACTTACTGTCATGCATATTTTTAGAAAAAATAATAGAACGATTATTTTTATAAGAAAAGAAGAGTACATGGTGAGGCGTAAAATAAAATATTTAGCCTACATCAATCGTTTCTCTGTTAAACAAGTATAGTTCTTTAAGAAAGTCTACAAATATTAGTCAAGTTTCGAAATTTTTGAGAGATCCGGACCCGGTGGACCCCCCTCGTGGCTACGCCCCTGACCATTGCTAACTAGTCCCAAATTCAATGGGGAGTTCCCCATCATACAGTTTTATGTGGAAATTATCAAGAGTATAAAATATACTTATTTTATAAAAGAAATATGTTTATACTAGAATACTATCCACAGAGGGGGGGGGGGAGCTATTCTACATTCTGACTTATTAATATTTGATTCACAAATTACTGTAGAAGAAGCCTTCATTTTCAATATAAGCTAAGAATTAACTTGTAAATGCAGGTCTACTTTCATTTGTTTTCTCCTCTACTAGATATTTTCTTTCTTATTTTGTAATTCTGCAATAACTTTTTTTTAACTGTCATTATTTGATTTGCTTCAGTATGGTCCCGTAATTTAAAAATGTGAATGCATAAAAACAAATTCCATTTGTTAATTGCTAGTGAAAGAAAATTCAGAAATCTTATTTAGCGCGAAAAACATTCTCGCTCACTGGAAATCGTGCTGTGTTGCAGAAGCACTGCAACGACCAGTCCCTTTAACTTCTGAGATAGGAGAAAGAAGACTTAACATTTGCTCCAATTGCCGCACTGAAGGAATCTGGTCGTTGTATGCTCGCTGCAACACAATATAAATTAGAGACTCTGTAACGGATTATTTTTCGCTTTTTAAAACGGATTAACGGAACGGACAGTTACAGAAGTAAAAAAATATGTTATTTAAAGTGTATATATGCAAGTATTAAAAGTATTTTTTCTGTTCTTTACTACTATTGATAATAATATTTCTTTCTTGAAATACTTTGGTCGTTGCGCAACGCCGCAACACTAATATTAGCCGCCACTGCCTAGGACCAAGACTTAAGTGAATATGATTGCTCTTAACTTTGTATACTATTCTGTTGAAGTGCAGGATCGTACTCTATGTTGCCAGGTTAAGAGATAAATCCAACAACATAATGATTTTTGTCCAGAAAAGTATGCAATTGACTTGAAGGCATCTGAGAATTGAACATTTCTTTATTCTAACTCTTGTTTAAAAAGTGTAACGTTATATCTTAACCATATGTTTTAGTGAAAGAAGGCCTTAGCCTTGAGTGATATCTTGCAATTAAAGTAATTATATTTTGTAACAATATGGATTGGCTTGAAATTTTAAATCAACCCTCGTATTATTCCAACATCAATTCTTAGAAACATAACGCAACCAGTTAACATTTGGAGGAGAACAATGCTCAGGAATTTGTTACCCAAAAGGTGCCTCACTTTTTCACACAGTCTCGCTTCCTCCCGTCAGCCTATATTAGGAAGAGGAATTTAGCTACTCTCGTGCTGAACGCCCACGCAGTGAACTCTCATGACGATGACAGATTTTTACGTGACAATGTAAAATCTATCAATAATCGTCAATTCCACGACTTATTGGAACGATCAGTGTTTTAAATGTGATTTCTATTAATCTATGAATCATCTATTATATATTATTAACAATATAATAAAGCAAAAACTTAATGTTTTCTACGAACTATATTTTATTTTTTGTTAGTGTATTCTTGCGCTGTTAACTGGCAACGATGTGACGCATAAGGAAAAGCGCAAGAGAGTACTATTCATTCAACATGTGAGAGTGAGAGTGTTTATAACTTGAGAACAAGCAAAAATGTTCTACGAACTCTCAAAAGAGAGAGTCCAGAGAGTCGCCGCATGAATTGAGTGTATCAAGTATGTGTTTCCACCAAGATTAGAAGAGTCCCCAAAATTATAGTGTTTAAATTATCAAAGCATCATAAGATGATTTTAGCAACGTAACACTAAAACTTAGCCGGACAGACCATGAAAACCACAAGATGAAACAATGGAAAATAATCAATTGCAACCCCTTGCAGCCTAGTGGAAGTGAAGTTTTCTTCATAAACTTTCAACATCGTCTCATAATCATTTCGTGGATATAAACCGGAATCGTCGTGCGCGTTTACATATCGTACCGAAATCTTTTATAAGGGCCAGTTTATCTTCGAGTGAAATGTTAATCATAATGTGCAAATGTTAGCATTGTTTTATATCATATGTGGTTCATGTAATAAAAGTGAAGTGAATACCAATATAATGTTTTTTTTACGATTCTTGCTATTTTTCTCAAAAACGAATATAATGATAATGAGATGCGTTTCATAAGTTATGTTTTCTTTTAGTGATTAAAGCGTATGCGACATAAAGTGCTTGTCATAAGGTAAGGTATCTATAAATAGAGAAGTTCAAACATTTACTTTCGTCTCCCACTACTTGTCTGGTGTTGACTATGCATGACCATCCCACTTTGTATTCTTTTGCAGGCAGCGAGCAGCATATCTCTGAACTGACGCATCAGCGACGGTGGGTATACGGCATATGCCTCTAGTTTGTTATAACGCCCGAATCCTAGGACCGTGGAAGTGGTGTTATTTGTTTCGTTACCAGTGTCTTACTATAACCTATTAATTTGTGTAAATGAATGATATTTTAAGGAAGACTCTTAAGGAAATCCAAGGTTCGTATCCTCATTACATTATAAGTTGGTCTTCACAAACTGGAACAAGCGAGTATCAAACCCACTCCTCTTATATCTGGCGCCCGAACAGGGACAGATGTTTTAGTGGGGAGAAAGCGAAATTTTGAACTTCACTGTTTCCTATTCAATGCCATTTTAATGATTTGTGTGTTGTGTTTTGTAGTATAATATTTTACAATGTCAACTTCTAGTGAAATGGAAACACTGCTTGAAGCGGTAAAAAAGTTGTCCGCGGATTTAGCTAATACTAACCAAGTGATAAAAAAACCATAACGAGTTAGTCAAACAAGGTAATAGTTTAAAAGCAGAAATCACAGAGTTACGTGAAAAGTATGAAATTTCAACTCAGGAACTTACGAATGGTATACAAAGAGTCGAAGCTGAGTGCAATGCTTTCAAAGTAGAAATTAAAGTTGAAATTGAAAATTTGAAACGTGAAGTTAGGGATTTCAAGGCGGAAGTAAATGATCGTTTTAATGAAATGAAAATTCAAACGAACAATCAGCTGATCGAAACACGGAGCGAATTGTCATTAGCTATCCAGCAGGTTGAAGCCCAAAGTTGTAGTTCACTAACTCAAATGAAGGATGATTTTCAACAAATTTCTAACACGCATGAATGTAAAATCATAGATCTTGAGAAGAAAATACGTAGCAATCGAAATTCATTGGTAGACATTGAAAGTAAAATCCAACCCACCAAGCACAGGTAGTCCAGTGCATGCAAAAGGTAACTCTAAATGAAAGTAGTGTAAATAATTGCGGCATGAAAGTTGATCGAATTAATCAATCGTTACTTTTTCTCAAAAATACAGTAGATCGTTTTAGCAACATTGTAGTAGAATTAACGAACGATAGGGAAAAAGAATCAAAACAGTATGTTCAAATCCAGAGTACTGTTTTGGATGTTAAAAATGAAATTGGTAACCTCAAACAAGAACTGCAAATGTTACAAGCTCAATTAACTTTGACGCAAAAACAAATTTTGAACTTGCATGTGGAATCTAGACCCAGTAGCGTTGCTAATACTCGTAGTGTAACTAATTCACTATACAGTAGTGTAGCTAACACTTCATCAACTCGAAGTTCTACTAGTCGTAGTAGCAGTAGCAGCACTAACATAAGTTATGAATCTAATAGCAAACCAAAATCCAAAAGGAAAAATCGTAATCGTATTCATAATAGAAAACCAGTTCAGATTAAAAATACTAGGCCAATTAAGCGTAGTGATATTGAATCGTTTGAAAAGTTTTTAGGACACGAAAGCGAAATCACAGCTTCAAACTTCTTGGAACTGTTTGAGAAAAATGTTAAATTAATGCAAATTCCTGAAGAACAGTATTTAGATATTTTAGATTTTTTGATGCAAGGATCTTCTAAATCTTGGTTCCTTACTCGCAAACCTGACTTTAAATCATATAGTGATTTTGTTTTTGCTTTCAAGCAACAGTTCGAATCTCCGCAAGATGTAGCTGGTAAAATGTCAGTATTGCAATCCAAAAGGTACGACCCTAAAGTCGACGGTACAGTTTACCAATTCGTAGCAGATCGCTACCATAGAATTCGAGAATTGAATGAAAACGTTAGTGAAGCTTTTATTTTGAATACAATTAAATTGTTACTACCTAATTATTTTCAGAAGCAGTTGGTTTTGTTACCATCTTTGGATTTGCAAACTATATTAAATGTTGTTCAAAATCTTGAAACATTGTCAAAAAACAATGACAATTTTAGAACAAATAGTGGATTTCACAAGAAACAAATTCGTGTAAATCAGGTTAACGTCCAGGAAAATGAAGGTGACGAACATAACTTTAAAGAACCACAATCTCACATTAAAAACAAAGGTAAAAAGCAATCTCAAGGCAAAGGTAAAAATCAACATTTTAAGAATAAGAATAAACCAAGGAACGTTCCTTCTCAGCGTAATCCTGAAAACGATGATCAGTACGATAGCCAAGAAGCTATACGTTACACTGATACTAGGCGCGCTGATAATGGTGGGCACACGCCTCAACCATTTCCAACTTTTCATCCTGGTAACCAACCACCTTTTATTTCAAATTTTAATCAATCTCGTACCTTCCCTCCTCCTACATCATCAGGTAATCAGAGTAGACAAACACCGTTAAACTAGAAACGCTCTGCCGAGAGAGTGCTTCTGGTAGAGCTTATGAAAACTAGTAATAGTCACGATTTTAGTAATGAAGATGCACTCACCCCAATTTTTCCTGTGGAATACGTAACGTTGAGTAAAAATATTAATAATGTTGTTAATTGGGACTTAGATATTTCTGAAGATGAAATAGAAATTGATGAAAATGTAAGTAAGGGTAATAACACTCGCACTGCAGAAATTTATTGTAAAATATTAGATACTCAGCTGAAAGCATTGTGCGATACAGGGGCATCAGCATCCCTTCTTAGTTTTGAGGCGTGGAAACGTATTTCTTCCGTAATCTCACATCCGCAACTAAAACCTGCACCACATATTCTCTTGGTAGATTATTCTGGTAAAAGAATAAAGCAGGTTAAGGGTGAAGTAAATATTTGTGTGGAAATAGAACACTTAATGTTCGACATAAGAGTTCTGGTAGTAGATGAATTAAATACCGAATGTCTTTTAGGTCGTAATTTCCTCACAATCGCCCATGCGATGATAGATTTTTCGAAAAACACTATTAGTTTTTCTGACGGAAAAGAAATTGTCGTTCCTATGCTCATTGAAAAAACACATAGCAAAGAAAATAGTTGTTGTCAACCTAAGAAGATTTTGACTTATGCTGATCGAATAAATAAACCTGTTGATACTGAGTTTGGTATTTCTGTAGAAAGTAATAGCTTTTCAGATGAGAGTTCAGAGTTTGAACCCAAGTGTGACTATACATCTTCAGTATGTCCTGTAATTAATAGTTTGGTTTCACAAAAAGGTAAATTAGAACAAGAGTGGATCCGTGTTTTACATGAACGAGATCAGGCGTATTCACAGTTGACAAAAGAGTCGAAAGATTTTCGAATAAAAGATCTTAATATAAATCAAGCAGTAGAAGAGAATTTTTTACTCGAGTATTATGGTTTACAAATATCAAAAATTGATAATGAGATTCAAAATGCTCATGGTAATATCCAAAGTAAACAGGAAAGTTGTGGGGACAAGGTATCAAATGATAACGCTATTTTTGAAAATGTGTATGCTGTAGCAATAATAAACGAAATTAAGGAAAAGGTACATGAATGTGATCATTTAAGTAATGAAGAAAAACACCAATTGTTTGATTTGTTGGTAAAACACCGTGATATATTCACAGATTATCCAGGTAGATGTAATCAATATGAATATTCTATAGATGTTGACACTACTGACCCTATAGTAAAAAGACAATATACTTTACCTTACCATTTTAAAGAAAGCATTGACAAACAAATTCATGAATGGTTAAAAGTAGGTGTCATTGAACCAGCAGTGTCCATACATAGCCACCCAATTTTCTGTTTACCTAAGAAAAATACAACTAAACCTAGAGTCGTAGTTGACCTGACTGAGCTGAATAAACATGTTAAATTAAAACAATTGAAAGTAAACCGAATTGACGATTTATTGTTGAAATTCCAGGGTGCTAAGTTTGTAAGTTCAATTGACCTTGTGTCATCGTATTCACAAATTCCTGTGTCTGAGGAATCTCGTGATTTCATTGCCTTCTCTTGGAACGGTCATATGTACAGATTTACTGTTATCCCATTTGGATACATAAATGGTTCTGTTGCTCTCATAGATGCATTACAGAAGGTGCTAGGTTATGCATTGTATAATAAACTTGTTTCGTACATTGACGATTTAAGTATTCCAACTTTTTCTTTTGAAGAACAATTAAATTTATTAGATCAGTTATTTATTAAGCTGAGTGAAGCTAACATGACTGTTAACCTTTCAAAATCTTCATTTTGTAAAACTAGTTTTAATTTTTTGGGTTTTGTCGTAACACCTGAAGGTATTTGTAAAGATCCTTCTTACGTAGAAGTTATTCGCCAACTACCTCGTCCAACCAATATAAAACAATTGCAACGAGTTTTAGGCCTTTTCGAATGGTGTTCTAAATTTGTACACAAGTTTGCTGAATTAGCTATTCCTTTATTTGAACTTATCCAGAAAGGGAAAAAAATGGATTTGGACTTCAGAAGTGAACATAGTTTTCAGTACCTTAAAGACAGTTTGGTTCAAGATGTATTACTCACTCACCCAAAACTTGATTCCGATTTTTCATTGATCACCGACAGCTCACAGCTGGCCGTAGCTGGCATACTTTTTCAAGAAATTGATGGTAAACTCAACATTATTGGATTTTGCAGTAAAACTTTAAATAAAGCGCAGCGTGCGTATACTACAACTCAACAAGAGGCATTAGCAATAGTGATTTCTATCCGTAAATGGGGACATTTACTGTATGGTAAACATGTTAATGTGTATACTGACCATAACTCTTTAGTATACTTACATAAGATCAGAAATTGGAATTCTCGTTTAGCTCGTTGGAGTCTCGAATTACAAAGTTTTGATTTGGAAATCATTCATATTCGTGGAATTGACAATGAAGCCAGTGACGCCTTGTCACGTATAGTTTTAGCTCCTAAAACTGAAACTGAAACGGTGAATAACCTCGAAGTGTTACCGTCATTTTTCGGAAACATGACTATACAGGAATTAAATGAAAAGCAACACGAACATCCAGAATATGATTCAATTATGAAATTTCTTCAAAATCCTAATGACCCATACTCTAAGGTGAAAAACCGAAATCTTGAAAAATTTTATAAACTTGAAAATGGTGTACTTTTGTACAGAAATTTCCATTTCCCAAATTCTTGGAGAATTTGTGTTCCACCTTCTTTAGTTCATATTATCGTAGAACATATGCATTGTCAGCGAGGTCATTTTGGAATTGAAAAAACCTTTGGTTTTGTAAACGAAATTTGTTATTGGAAATCCATGAGAAAAGATATCAGTAATTTTATCAATGACTGTATTGTATGTAAAGAAACGAAAGTAGAAACATCACCTCCGGCTAGACCAATGGAAAGTATTACTGTTAATGGTCCTCGTGTGCTTATTTCAATTGATATTTTAGGGCCATACGTTTCTTCTTCCTCAGGTCATAAATATGCATTGTCAATTTTAGACGTTTTCACTAGATATTACACTTTGTATCCTATGCGAAAGGCTACCACAAAATGTGTTTTACGTTGTTTAGAATCATTGTATTTCTTGCATTTAGGTATTCCTAGTGCTATTCTGGTTGATAATGGTAACTGTTTCATTTCTCGAAAATTCAAAGAAAAAATGTCAGAATATGGAATTAAAATACATTACGTAACACCATATCACGCTTCTTCTAACCCAGTTGAACGAATCCATCGTGAGACTAATCGTCTATTTAAATTGTTCTGTAGTGAGGATCACACTGCTTGGGAAAATTTTATTCCTCAAATTGTAATTTTGTTAAATTATTCAATTTCAAGTAGCTTAGGTGTAAGCCCTGCCAGCTTGCATTTGAATGTAAAACCTTCTGAATCAGTATTTAAGCATTTCGGTATTGTGGTTACTGAAAAGGACACAGATGAATATATTTTGTGGGATAACAAATAAGTTATGGCAGTCTGAAAAGAATTGAAATAATTAGTAAAAGAAATGTTAAGTATAACCTGAAACAAGAAAGTAAATATAAGGTAAAGGAGAATGATTTAGTTTTTTTTGAAGCAAACAAATTTGAGTTCAGCCATAGACAAAAGAATCTCAAAATTTCTTTATCTGTACAAAGGTCCCCTGTTGTGTTCTAAAAAGGTCTCAGAAAAGGTTTTTGAGTTAACGGATCCACTCACTGGTAAATGTTTAGGATTACATTCAGTTGACAGATTAAGAGTTTGGAAACCTACTAAAGAAACAAAGAGTATGTGGCTTAATTTAGCTACTAAACACTGTGGAACCAAAAGTGATGAAATCCTAAAAGAACAGAGTAAAAGCTCAGAGTTGAATAGTTGTATTGAAGAAGTAACCTATGATTCTATCAATGCTGTAAGGGTAAATCTTTCAAACCAATGTGATTCTAAAATTAATTTGAATAGAATTGGCAAAATCCTTGATGAAATTTTAGAAATAGATTTGTATTTAAAATATCTCACTGAATCATCATGGTGTAACGTACATAATTTAGAGTTTGCGTTGTTAAATTTCATTAATCCTCTCGTTTTGTTTAATTAGCATTCTGGTAAGATGACAGTGATCAACTTAGGATGACTGACCGCAGCCTTGTTTTCCAACTGAACACGCCTACGTGGTGAACCACTGAGTCACAAACGGGAGAATAAAAAAAATCACGGAATCAATATTCAAATGCGAATGTGAGACTAATACAATGAATACTTACATACTAATTGTTAACAACTATTGTTGCATTCACTTTGTGCTAATCTTTTCGTTAAATACGAAAATATTTCAAGTAGTACTTGAAGACATTGAAGCAAAGGTCCCTCCAATATTATGGGTTATTCATATTATGTAATGCCCGGAGTAGGCAATTTTCTTATTAGTTCCCTCTGTATTATTTTTAAATTTTAACCAAACATTCTATTTTTTCACTTTGCTTCGCGGATGGAAATATATTAACTAATAATTGGGGTAGGGTCTTGCTAACTTAATGCAGGCAGTATATTTTTATATACTTCGAGCGTGACGAACTCGCATGAGCCTAGTTTATTTCATTTTTAAGTAAATGAAATATTTTTAGTGTTATATTTACACATGTGCTTTTAGTATGTAATCTTAATAAAATATAAATCAATTGCGTGCACTATATCATATGTTTTAGTTGTGTTGAATTACTTCGAATATTCTTAGTGAATAGTTTGTGTTAATATGTTAATGAAAGTACACTTTTGAATTTTATAAATAATGTTGATGTTTTCATTGTAATAAATTTTCTACACATATAGTAGGAAGGAATATTTTATTTTCATGAAAAATAAAATCATGATAAGTTGAATTATTTGATAATATATGTTACTTTTGAATGGTATTGTGTGTCTTATTTTAGATTAAATGCATAAGATTGCAGAATATTAAATCACTTATTAATATTTTAAATTTGTCGCTATATGTTTAGTTTGTGTTACCTATATTTTACTGTGCATTGTTAAGTATGGCATTGAATACGATACCTTACCAAATGTAATATTTTATTGAATATGATATTTTATTGAATACATTATTGTAATGAATATATTCACATGTTTATACAATTTGGTTTGAATTTTGAAAAACATTATGAAGTACAATATTGAATAGTATTTTGAATTACTAGTAATTATTGATTTATATTCAAATATTGAAATTATATTTGTGTTTACATTCCAAAGGAAGATTAAAATAAAAGGACTCAAAAGACATTTACGAAATGGCCCTCGCGTTCGTTATTCTTCGAATTTCGCGACCATGTGTGTCTGAGTGAACTTACGAATTGCTCTTCTTCAGTGTGAACGAACTTAAAATGACATTAACCCTCTATGGACCAATGGAGTGTCGTAATTGCTGTTGTGTTGCAGTGTGGTTATGAAGATTTGGATTCCAGGGTTCTTGCCCACTTCTGTGGTATCTTCAGTGGACAGTCCGTTCTCCGCCATTTGTAACAATATGGATTGGCTTGAAATTTTAAATCAACCCTCTTATTATTCCAACATCAATTCTTAGAAACATAACGCAACCAGTTAACATTTGGAGGAGAACAATGCTCAGGAATTTGTTACCCAAAAGGTGCCTCACTTTTTCACAGTCTCGCTTCCTCCCGTCAGCCTATATTAGGAAGAGGAATTTAGCTACTCTCGTGCTGAACGCCCACGCAGTGAACTCTCATGACGATGACAGATTTTTACGTGACAATGTAAAATCTATCAATAATCGTCAATTCCACGACTTATTGGAACGATCAGTGTTTTAAATGTGATTTCTATTAATCTATGAATCATCTATTATATATTATTAACAATATAATAAAGCAAAAACTTAATGTTTTCTACGAACTATATTTTATTTTTTGTTAGTGTATTCTTGCGCTGTTAACTGGCAACGATGTGACGCATAAGGAAAAGCGCAAGAGAGTACTATTCATTCAACATGTGAGAGTGAGAGTGTTTATAACTTGAGAACAAGCAAAAATGTTCTACGAACTCTCAAAAGAGAGAGTCCAGAGAGTCGCCGCATGAATTGAGTGTATCAAGTATGTGTTTCCACCAAGATTAGAAGAGTCCCCAAAATTATAGTGTTTAAATTATCAAAGCATCATAAGATGATTTTAGCAACGTAACACTAAAACTTAGCCGGACAGACCATGAAAACCACAAGATGAAACAATGGAAAATAATCAATTGCAACCCCTTGCAGCCTAGTGGAAGTGAAGTTTTCTTCATAAACTTTCAACATCGTCTCATAATCATTTCGTGGATATAAACCGGAATCGTCGTGCGCGTTTACATATCGTACCGAAATCTTTTACAAGGGCCAGTTTATCTTCGAGTGAAATGTTAATCATAATGTGCAAATGTTAGCATTGTTTTATATCATATGTGGTTCATGTAATAAAAGTGAAGTGAATACCAATATAATGTTTTTTTTACGATTCTTGCTATTTTTCTCAAAAACGAATATAATGATAATGAGATGCGTTTCATAAGTTATGTTTTCTTTTAGTGATTAAAGCGTATGCGACATAAAGTGCTTGTCATAAGGTAAGGTATCTATAAATAGAGAAGTTCAAACATTTACTTTCGTCTCCCACTACTCGTCTGGTGTTGACTATGCATGACCATCCCACTTTGTATTCTTTTGCAGGCAGCGAGCAGCATATCTCTGAACTGACGCATCAGCGACGGTGGGTATACGGCATATGCCTCTAGTTTGTTATAACGCCCGAATCCTAGGACCGTGGAAGTGGTGTTATTTGTTTCGTTACCAGTGTCTTACTATAACCTATTAATTTGTGTAAATGAATGATATTTTAAGGAAGACTCTTAAGGAAATCCAAGGTTCGTATCCTCATTACATTATAAGTTGGTCTTCACAAACTGGAACAAGCGAGTATCAAACCCACTCCTCTTATAATTTCTGGGATGTTTCTCCACTATCAGGCTTGATAGCTGGAATATAATGAACACATCCTTCAATATTATCAACTGCCAAATACGCGTCTATAGACAATGCGGGAAATGTAGATCAAAGGTATTTAGTGAAATAAAACATGAACACAAATTCATTTTCAACAACGTGCAGCAGATGAGAATAGGTGTTAAGGAATCTGAAAAAAATTCTGAGTCTGGCGGTGTCACTAAACTGTTTCGGAGAAATTACAGCACCTTCGTCAGTAGCTGCATGTCCATCCTCTGTCGTACTCGAGGGTCTTGATCGTGTTGAAATATTGATTGAAGTTCCTCATTTCTCTCGAAGCAAATGGTTTTGTTCAAAGGAGACATAAATCACACCACTTTCGCCACCTCATTTTCATATAAAGAAAATCCTTAAGGCTTGGACACTCCTCTAGATAACGTGTTTGTGACGTCAAAGTAAAAGATAGTGAGGACGAGTCCCAGACCTCTTTGCTGGGGTGTCAACTTCAAATTCCATGCATGTTTTTTCTCTGAAAAAATAGAAATAACATTGACCAGTTCCAATTGAGATAATCACAGACGTGGTAATATTACAAATCCATAATCTCTATGAAATTGCAGTTCCAAACTTGAAGAGTGCAACGTCCTGAACTACAGTTTAGTGACACGACGAAATCAGGAAACGTTGTCTGAAACAAGTAGAAAAGTAACAAGTTGCAAATGGAAAAAAGTAACAAGTAAGGTTGACGAAACATTGTTGTGTTTAAAAGAAATCTGCTTTTGCATTAAGTAATAAACCAAAGGTTTACATAAATGCTTCCACGAAGCTTCAGACTACATGACCACTTAAAAAAAAAGAAAGAAAAAAAAGAAAAGAAAGGTAAAAATAAATCATAGCTGTAGATAATGAAAATCCAAGTCCGTCCGGTGGAATCGAACCAA
Organism: Thermobia domestica; assembly: GCF_964235325.1. Taxonomy (NCBI): domain Eukaryota; kingdom Metazoa; phylum Arthropoda; class Insecta; order Zygentoma; family Lepismatidae; genus Thermobia; species Thermobia domestica. The sequence continues at coordinate 301,752,132 of NC_137458.1, forward strand.
GAACCACAAGATTTATACTGTTATTCTACAAATGAACAGGTTTTAGTAATTTCGCTGGTAGTCTCTTATTTGTGAGACATATATAATGAACCATCAGTGGCGTATTTAGGATTTTGTTCCGGGGGGTATGCACATTCTCCTGCGTGGGTATATATACTAGGTTTATATACGTACATAGTTATTATACATACTATACATATTTATTTATTTATTTCGGGGAGCTTAAGCCCGATAGCCTCCATAAATACGCCACTGTATACCATTATTCCCAAAGACCATTGATCAGTAGGATTCGCCTTACCATCTTTATCTACCATTAGAATGATTCAGAATGAAGAATAAACGGAAATATTTTGACGCTAAGGCAAACGAATAAAGAAAGCAATTATTGACTCATAGGTCTACAGTTTAATTGTGGGATTTGTTCAGTACTACCTTATCGACCAAGAGATCAGATACTTACAAAATTTAGTTCCGTTTAGGTCATGGATCATTATTTCATGACTCATTCCTTTTTTATATAGTCCACTCAACTTACAGGCAGAAGTATAGGTTTTTCTTTTTTTAACCATCAGTTTCTTCGCGTTAATACTTATGACAAAATAAGATTCGTTGCTTTTTATTATTGTTATAACTTTATCTTACACTGTACATAGGAATATTTCTTGAATACAAGTAGTACTTTCAGATTTTCAGATTAGAAATTCAGGACATCTTATGACAATTTATGCTAAAAACTGGGATCTTCTATGAAAACTTACAGTATAATCATAGTTGCCTACCTGCTTTTTGCTGAAATGTCATAATTAAATAAATAAACTTATTCATGATATAAACTATGTTTCAAAACTTTTCAACTGGATGTAATATACCTAGATTTCTCCAAAGCTTTCGACAAAATTCACATCCATCTGCTTCTTTACAAGCTTTCCAATAGATTTAATCCTCATGATAAATTCCTGTCTCTACTAAAGGATTATTTTACTGATCGTATACAACGTGTTGTTATGCCACCTTCATCATCAAAATTTGTCCCAATTCCTTCTGGAGTTCCCCAGGGTAACGTTCTAGGACCACTACTATTTCTTCTTTACATGGATGATCTTCCTTCCTACCTGTCTTTACCATGTACAAACATTTTTCTCTTTGCTGATGATTGTAAAATTTTCCATAAAATATCTACTATAGATGATGCCCTACAACTTCAACCATTACTAAACTTACTGACGAGTGTGCGACTTGGAATTTAAAACTAAACTCCCAAAAATGTTGTACTCTTAGTATTTATTTAAAGAAAAATAAAATTTATCACAAATATTGTATTAATAACAGTCCTATCGAAAGAGTCGCTACACATAAACAGGATGTCTACTAAAATTCCAAAATTCGTGACCTTTTCTTTACAAAATCACAAAATTTCCTAACACTTTCAAGAGCGAATTTGGGTGCGAATTAGGCCGAATTTTCATCCATGTGATAGAAACGTACTTTGCTTGTGATTTGGTAGCGTCTAAAGCCGACCATAGACATTTTTGGTGGTGAATTTTGACGTTTTATAGAACAAAATTTTCCAATCTGTACTTACATTTGTACAGTTAAAAAAAGTCGTGACCCAAAAGCTAAATTTCGTGACTTTTTCGGGACTTCCATGACCGTTTTCTGATTTCGTGACATTCGTGACCGATAGACACCCTGATAAAGATCTCGGAGCATTGTTCGATGAGAAACTTACATTTGCTGACCACATCACATTTACTGTTGAGAGTGCTATGAGAATACTGGGTATGCTTTACAGATTTACTGAAATCCCCGATGTCAAATCACTTAATATTTTCTTCAAAGCTTTGTATCTCCTAAAATCGAATACTGCTCACCGATATGTAATATGGCCTGTGCTTCAAACTTATCCCGTTTTGATTCTGTTTTTAAACTTTTTCTTGCCATTGTCAAACAAAGAGTTCCTCACGGGACCAATACCAAATACCATTATTGATAACCCACCATATACATGGGAAGCACAATTGATGTTGCTATGAATTCCAGGATTGTGATGTGCTGCAAATATGGTCCTGTCACATCGTTAGTTGTGTGTGTGGACAACCTAGAAAATACTTATGATATTGTGTAATCAGATATTAACTATGTGTTGTATGACATAACTGCTTTCTCAAGTTCCAAGGTTGGTTTATCTAATATAAACTGACTTTTTTTTTTAACGTAGCGTTTGAGCACGGTACTTACTAGCGTATTTATGTTTCATGTTATGTTTATAAGAATATTTCTATGATTTCAAATTTCTTTGGCCTTTCTTTGCTTTCTGGCAGGGGCGGATCCAGGTGGGAGATCGCTCCCCCAGAAGAGGAAACTTTCTTATTTTATATATATAAATAAAACCCATCCCAAAATTTGGAGCCCTTAAAAGTAGCAGTATGACAATAGGGTGGGTCGTTTTGCCACTTTTTCTTCGTAATGAAATGTAATACCTGGCAAAAGTGGCCAATCCACATGGACATTTCAGATATAGATTTTTTTTCAAATCAGATAATATCTTCTGTGAGAACTATTGCATCAAAGTTTCAAAATTTTACTGAAAATTGCAAAAAATACCAAAATTGTTCACTTTTTTGTTATATTAAAGTAAACATATTTTTGGGCTTATACATGCCAGATGCTATGAAAACTGACGTTCCAGTCTCAAAATGCCAGTTATATGCGCTTGGGGGGTATGGGGGTGCCTCCTCTGGGGCCGGAAAAGAGGGTAAATTCAGTACAATTAAGCGTTTCTACAACTTTTTTCGTCCTTGCCTTTTCCTTCGGGTCCTGCTGCACCAATATGAAGATGAACGTGACAATTTTTTGGATAGCATCGTCACTGGAGATGATACGTGGTGTTATCACTACGAGCCGGAATCCAGAAGACAGTCCATGGAATGCCGATTTTTACAAGCGCGACTTTAGGCTCTGATTCATCGTTGGCAAAAGTGCATAACAAACGGTGGGAACTATGTGGAAAAATGAGCCTGTAGCTGAAATATTGCTCTGTTTAACTGTGCTGTTGTTAGTTATGTATTTCCGTTAGTTTCCATGAAAAAAAGGATGCATTACTTTGGGAACGACTTTCGTAGATTTGACTGAAACTGTTATGATTGCTCAGAGACACAATGTAAGCGAGAGGGCTGCGGCAACTGTGCTTCAGGCAGCTTCAAAGGCTGCAATTACATCTTCTCAGAAATAAGCGACATAACATCTGCTTTAACTGTAGACAGGAACAAAATAAGGCGTGCGAAACAAAATTGCTCGGAATTTAAAAGAAAGTTCTAGAAATGATGATCTCACTAAAATCCTATACTTTGATGATAGAAGAGATGACACTAAAACATACACAGGCATCGTTAGAGAAGAGCACTCATCACTTGTGGCTGAACGTAACTCTCAATACGTTGGTCACGTGACACCATCCTCTGGCTCTGCACATGACGAGACCAGACCTACTTTCGAATACATCATGAACCAACTCAGAGTTGGCTTTGATAAAGTTGAGGTTCTTGGGTGTGATGGAACATACACTAACATGCTTGGAATGGAGTTGTTCTTCGAAAATTAGAGGAACTAACAGGAAAACAAATGCAATGGGATATTTGTCTCTTGCATTTTAATGAACTGCTGTTCCGAGCTCTCTTCACGCATATTCACGGCGTTTATTCAAGCCCCTATTCTTACACACGTCCCATAGTTTCAAAACTATCTAACTGTGATAAATCTTTCAGTGTTGCTATTCAAACCAATAAAATGTGACTTAACTCATCATAGTCCAGAAGAGCACAGAAAACACAGTAAGGACCTGAGATGCTTGTTCCAGATATCTCAAGCCATTGACTCCAGAGCATGCCCGGAAGAGCTTGTTTCTATGTTCCCTGGCAAACTAAACAAAGCTAGCTGGTTGACTAGTGCAAAAAGAATTTTAACATTGTATATTGCAACAAAAAACCTACCAAGAAATTAATAGAAATTGCGACATTCATACTTAGAGTCTGTGTGGTTATGCAATGCCGTATCAGAACATAGTCTTCCATTGCTGATGGTCCTCTCACGTCTTTGAGGTCATTCAAGGTCTAGATACTTACCAAGGGAATACCAGTCTGTAATCCGTTCATCCATTCAGACGAATGCATTCTTTGCACTCCCAGAAAATTTCTTTTCGTCATGATGATTGATGATCGACTTGCTGTCCGACAAGATGCATTACATAAGATTCTTAGCGCTCGAGAATACGAAGCAGGGAATTTCCATAACTCCATTAGATATAACATCATTCCTAGACTGAATTTTTAGACAAACGATTACACTGCAATGATCTTTTGGGAAAGCACTGATGTTTCAATAACTGTACTACCAGTAAGTTCTATGGACGGTACCAAACAAACAGCTCATGGTCAAACTTTCACTTCCTGACAACACTGTGCCAGAATGGTCCTTCACCGTCCATCCGTGCCACATGGTGGCAGTAGAACGGGTAGTGAATTTGTCACTGAAGAAGCCTCCCGAGTATGTGCCAGTGATGCTAGAGGCGGAATAATCAGGTCAACCTTACTTTCTAGGCAAGCTGCGTCTAAATTTCAATCGAAGTCCCAATTTGTGACAATTTTTCCTAACAGTGACTAATCGGAACAGTTCATCCGGCCCAACATATGGTTAATTGATTGGATAGGCCTAGCAGAGGAGCCCTAGGTGCAGCCACCTCTACATGGTGGGCTCTGGGTCACTTGGCCAGGCTATATTGCCAGGTGAGCGAGGAGCTGCACAACCGCTTAACTGTACTGAATTTGCCCCCTTTCTTGGCCCCAGAGGAGACACCCCTATTCCCCCCAAGGGCATATAACTGGCATTTTTATACTTGAATGTCAGTTTTCATAGCATCTGACATGTATTTAACCAAAAACATGTTTACTTTAACATAACTAAAATTAATAAACAACTTTGGTATTTTTTGTAATTTTCAGGTAAATTTTGAAACTTTGAGGCAATAGTTCTCACAGAAGATATTATCTGATTTGAAAAAAAATCTATACCTGAAATGTCCATGTGGATTGGCCACTTTTGCCAGGTATTACATTTCATTCCGAGAAAAAAGTAGTAAAACGCTGCACCCTAGTATGACAACCCACCGTCAACCCCAGAAGTCGGTCTTGGATCCGCCCCTGCTATCTGGTTTTGGTTCTGGTTATTGACACTTTCACATTTATTAGAGACATTTACAATTCTTAATGTAGATTAACACAATCACAATGTAGGTAAATTAATGACATAAAAATACAATGAATATATCATATTTTGCAATATAAACTGTCGTTTTACAAATTTATTTTGCCTGTCATTTTCGGTCTTTGTTTTGTTACAACGTCAATCTTTAGTCATAAGCAAGGCTTGGATATTTAGAGGCCTAATCACTGCGAAATTAAAATACTGCTAATTTTGCAGTAATTATGTGATATCGTCAAATAGATAAAAGATAACCGAAATGTGGAACAAGAGCGCGCTAGACAATATTATTTTGCATGAAGTACCGTTATCATGAGTCACCTGATAGCTTTCTGTTTGCAGCCATTATAAACGGGAAAATAAATTCCGATTTTCTAAATGGCTGGAAATCGAAAGCAGATAAGTGAGTCGTGATAACGGTATCACATGAAAAATAATATTGTCTAGTGAGCTCTTGTTTCACTTTTCGATAATCTTCTTTATCTATTTGAAGATATCACATAATTACTGTAAATTTAGCGGTATTTTAATTTCGCCTCTTAATGCCCCACCAAATCAAAGAATTTAGTGAAGGGTTGTTGAAACAATATTTCAGGTTAGCACATGACTTTTGAGGTTCCAGACTCGAAATTTATGTCCACCAAACTCCAATTAAAAGAACCTTCTCTACCCACTCAAGAAATTCTCACCAAATAAGCACCAAAGTTTGAGTTTTCGTTCATTATCCGTACATATCGTACCAATGTATGTTCCAATTTTTTCTTGTTCTCCGCTAGTATTAACTCTGATTTATTGGTCCTTACATTATTTACAACAAAGAACGTAATTTTGTTTAAATATGTTGCAACATAATAGAAAAGATATCGAAACGTAAGCATAGGAAGGCATGAGATGGACAAATGAAACAGTTTCCTGGCCTCTCTTAGATTTCGGAGAATACAAATGAATCAGTTAATGCAACTTCAGTCAAACAAACTTAGTTTTGAGAAAAATAAATAATAATAATAATAATAAACATTGCAGTTTAGAAACTATAAAATAAAGATGAACCAATCTTTTTTTTGTTTGTGTGTGTGTGTAGATAAACATTATATTAATCGAATGCTGTATAGGAACACCATTTTTATGCTCATGTCCATGGTTTAAAAAAAAAGAATGGTTTCCGCTGTGGACTGAAGCCCTTTTTGCATGTAAAGTTAAGACGAAGCCCTGAATACATGTAATTTTATTTAGTTGTTATTTTTTCTCTTTTTTAACTATGTAACAAAACTGAAGTTCCAGACGTTGCAGGTCTACCAACCAATGGGATGAAATCAATGGCTATTGCCACTAACATGTAAAACAAATATTTCTCCATGCAGAAAGGGCTTCAGTCACTGGCTCAAGTCCATGCTGACTAAAACAGTCGAGGTTGACATATGTTTATAAAATGTTAAACCAATGAAACTAAAGCTCTTTATGCATAGAAACATAGGTTTACCCAATAGGAACAAAAATCCGATGTTAACTCAATTTAGCCATCTTGGTAACTGAAGCCCTTTTGCATGAACTAACTCAAACATGTTGAAATTATGAAATTTTGCTACTCCCAACTAAAGTTAGTAAAATCACAAATTATCTTTGATACAATACAAGAGCTTGAGTCAGTGTTAAGACAAAATCTCGCGCTTCTTCTCGTAGTATAAAATATTCCTGGGAAACCGAGAACGTCTGATATTTTAAAACATTGAGATGATAAATGTTGTCAAATTCAATACATATCTATTTCACTCTTCCCACCTGAAATGTCAAATCGTTGTTCAAATTGATATTCATTTATTGTTTTGATGATCAATTAAAGACAGATTTCTCAAGTCACCAAATATCTAGATGTATAGAGTTTAATAAAATAAATAAATAAATAAATAAATGAAAAAAATAAACAAGAATTTTAGGAATGATCCAGAAAATTGCATCAAACGTTTGTGATCTTGGCCAGTAACTAGTTTTTGGATCAGGGGCCAAAACATTTTTGAACGGCCACTAAATCGAGTTTTCGTATTTTCTACGGAATAAGCACATCATACTGATTTACGTGATAGTTTAAATTTGGCTATACTATATGTGGATCTCCAGATATAAGGCACACAAGAAAATTTTTGATTGAAATATATTGGATCTTTTGATCCAAAAATAAAATGTTTGCGCTTCAATATAATTAGTAATAAAGCTTTTTTCATTTCACCAAAACGTTTTTTTTTTTTTAAATACCTTTTTATCTACCAGTTTCACTACTTTTCTCCACCAAAAATTCTAACCCTAGTGACAAGTTTGAGTTGATGAGTTGATTTTGAGTTTAACGTCCCTTTCAGCAGCGAGGCTGGAGCCTCATCCCTTTAAGACGTGGGCCTACTGATTAACGTGGAATCAGAACATGAGCTCCCAGCGGGAATCTAACCCGGGTCTCCCACGCCAAAGGCGCGTACGCTAACCGCTTAGCCTCGAAGAAACACTAGTGATAAGTTTGTTAGCGTAGCAGAATACTATAATACTACACAATAAAGAAGAGACCAGCAAAGCTTTGAAACCGTTTGTGTTAAAATAAACACAAGGATGTTAAGGTAAGATGTCCGTGTCTTGTGATTATTGAAAGTGGTATATATTATAGCCTGTATCAAAAATTTCTTCAACACACATGATAGTAATATGAAAGTTTTTATTACAAGATACATTATTTTAATACAAAAAAACACTTGTATTTTTTATTAATCAGTGATCGTTCTCCTATAATACATATCGGCACATTTAATTCAAGGTTATTAAGTAATAATTACAGCGTCTTAATGACAGTGTCCCTCAGAATACAATTCATGGAGTTATTACATTTTCTTCTTTTATGTAAAGGCTAAAAAAAAGCATCTATAGAACAGAAGTTAGTTTTCCTTTTCGTTTTTTTAAAAGAAAAAACATAAAATACATTAAAAGTTGCAGAGACAAATAGCTAATATTACTCTAATTTGGCACCTGAGTATGTATGTATATATATATAATTAATGTACTGTACATTCTTTTAAACTAATGATTGTATGCAGTTTTTATACATTATCCTTATTAAATTGTTCGTATATCATTTCTTTTATATGTTACATAAGTTACTAGATACTGAGTCTAGCAGTGGATATTAGAAGTTAACATTATCAAATATTTCTCTATTAATCTAAGGCTTACTTTTAATAAGGCCTAAAATCTTATAGGCACTAAGTATTTACAACGTAACACTTGTTCACAAAAAATAAATGAAGCCAGTGCCGTGCCGTGAAAGATGAGCGCCCGGGGCGAGAGTATACGACGGCGCCCCCGTACACATGAGTGAGGTCAACAGACCTGCCACGAAGTGCCAACATGGTTGGCGCGAAGGATAAGAAAATTTTCAGAAATAAATTTCTTTGATTTTGAACACTTTTTATTATTATTTCCTTCCATTTTATATGTATATCTTTTCCTAGTTCCTCCCGAATTTTGCGTCCAAAGCCTTCGCCCCGCTCGCCACCCCCATGGCACGGCACTGAATGATGCGATCAACTTCTGACCACGATCAGGTCGTTTTAAAAATATCTTCCGAAACAGAAGAAAACATAAGTTCCATACGTCAAACTAACGTTGTTAAGTACAAATAATAACTGTAGACTGTAAATCAAATACAGTTTTTCTTATCTAAAAAAAAAGAACGAAAAATAAGAAATGCATATTGGCAACTTTCCACAAAACTGGCACTTGTTAAAGTAGGATGCTTACACAGTAATAATAATAATAATAATAATAAAATAATTATTAATAATAATGAATGTTCACCGATATTCACAATGTCACTGCACTACGTGAATGAAAAAGTCACTTTATTTTTTACAAAAAAATTAATCACTTTTAATCAAATGTAGTCAGAAAACATGCCCTAAGTTCATTTTTAATATACACTACAACTGCATGAAAAGTTCATCAAAGGCAAAACTCGTGTAAATGTGTCTTCAATTAAAAAAAAAGAAAAAAAAACTTTCTCGAAGACTAGAAGTAGATGCTAAAAGATATTAAACAAAGCCATTGTCAAATTTAGCAATATATTATTTCAATATTGCTTTACTAATAAATATACATATATATATATATATATAGATATAGATATATGTGTAGGTGTGTGTGTGTGAATAAAGAAGAAGGAAAGTGCTGCCCTCTACTCCAGAGAGTAAGTACTATTATTAGACCATACCAAAGTCAGTGTGAATTGTGACGTCACAATTATTTTGCTTTTCAGCTGCCATATTCACCTCCACCAGAGTGTCAATGCTATTAATGCTAACACCCTTCAAAATTTTCTGTGCAGTAATGGATTTGAACTGAACTGTCAGATCGCTAAGGCTAGGGTAATTGCATAACGGATCGCTACTGGTGCTATCTTGCCTTTTAATATCTTTTGATTCCTCTACTTTTTTAATGTCCTCCTCCGCAAGTTTACCAAAATTTTCAATAAACATGTAGCCTTGTTGGGCCTTATCGAAGGATTTAGTAGGACTTTTGTCTTGCAGAGGAGTATTATCTGTGTAAAACACATTTTTAAAACAAAGATTTTCGTTCTTTTTAGTTGCGGGATTGGCAGTAACGTTGCGGCTGTTGTTCATTGGATCAAACGCTACTGTACCAGACGTTGGCTGAATTTGATTGGTTGTTGGAGTAGAGGGCAGATACGAGTTTGGGGAAGTCTCTACAGTGACAGTTGTAGTTTCAGATCTTTTACCAGTATTAGATAATTTACAAGTTAAATAAGGAACCATATTGTTATTGGTCATTTTCTTCATCGGTTCCTCTTGCTTTGAAACAGGTTGAGAAACATTTTCGTTCTTTATTTGAGTCTTTGTATTGTCAGAAGGGTCCTTATGGAGGGTTTCCACGGAAGGAAATCGTTTACCCTCTGCCACAACTACAGTCGTAGTTCGCGTCGTGATATCTGACTTCACTTCTCGAGGACTGTACAAGGACGTAGGTCGCTCGGATCTGGGTCGTCGACTAAGGAACACAGCGTCGCCATTTTGGTGATGACCGTTGACCACAACGTCTGTTTTCTCATGCTTCGTATCACTGGCCTCAGTACGTTGTGTCAATGTTGTTCGTACAGGAGATTGCTGAAGGAAGAATGTGTGCCTGGCTTGTGCATTAGAAGTGGTTCTTGCAGATATAGTTGTAGGTTCACCATTGGTTACAGAGTCCGTAACTATCTTTTTCGGTGAATCTTGTACTGAAACGGACGTCGTACTTCTACTGGAACCCGGACGATTACTGGAATATCCAGAGCTTGGTGAACTTCTACTGGACACTTGTAAAGTAATAACGGAACTTTTGCTGGGTGACTGTGAAGCTGTGGAACACTTGCTCGGAGATTGGTGAATAACAGAACTCTTGCCAGATGAGTTAGAGATAGTTGAAGTTTTGCTAGGAGATTGGTTGGTGATAGATGCTCTGCTGGAAGATTGTGACAGCGTAGAACTCTTGCTAGGCGACTGCTGAACAACAGATGTTCTGCTTGAAGATTGCGACAGGGTAGAACTTTTACTAGGAGACGCATTTAGCACAGAATTCCTGGAAGGTGATTCAGAGAGAGTTGAAGCACTCTTCGCCGACGAGTGTTGTAATGTTGAGGCTCGACTCGGAGAACTGGAAGCTGTTTTGTTGGGAGAGGATTGGGAGGGCACAGAACTTCGACTCGAGGCTCTTGCAGGTGAGCGTCTGGAAGCTCTATCAAGGCGTGGAGTAGTGTCTCCTCCAGATGCATGCCGACGGCGTCTCGGTAGAGTAGAAGAGCGTGAAGGTGACTCCTCTTCCCATGGTATGCTTCCCTGCGAACGTGCCAAGGAGTCTCGGATCTGGAACAAAATAAAACAGCAATCAATATACCAATAATACTAATCTGAGACCTAGCAATTACAGGAAAAGACAATTATAAAGACATTAGTTTTGTAAGCGCAATATTCTTGTTAGTTGTCTTGGTACAGCTATGAGAATACAGTAAAGTACAATATATTTCATTTTTAAATCATGTCAATAAACGACTTTCACAAACTGAATACACAATTAAAACATATTTAAAAAAAAAGGAAGGACAGAATTATAAATGATTTCAAATATGCGCTCCTATTTCCCGAATAACTGTATAAAAAGAAAAAAACGAGTAAAAAAAATTAAGAACTTGTACAATTATAATCCCAATCAAGTTAAAAAGGAATTTTATAATCGCCAAAACTTTGTTTTGTTGAAGTGCAGTAAAATGCTTAGCTTAATGTCCCATGGTTATGCCCTAAAGCCGCGGAAGATGACAAATGCAAGTGAACGATTATAGAAGATTTACTGTAAAGACAGAGGTAGCCAATCATTTCGGGATAGAGAGCTACTTTGTTGTTTCAGAAATCACTGGCGTTCTATCTATCTGTTTTCTAGCCCGCTAGAGGGAATCGTAAAACAATAACAGTGATCGGTACAGAAAGTATGACACAGACCAGCGCGGGCCAGCGACGCAACTAGGCTCGTTGTCGCCCGGGCCAAGAAATCGCCTTAGCGCTACCCCCCCCCCCCTTCCTCCTGACCAAACAAACCAAAACGCTCCCCGACTACATCTGATATTGGCATTACATAGTAATTCTCCCATTCAACTTTTTTCTTCAAGAGGTAAAGCTTGATTTCAAAATTGCAGTTCATAATTTAAATTTTAGCACAAAATAAAATACCAAACAAATTAATATTTGATTGCCAAATAATCTCAGAGTAGCATGCTTGACATATTATTATAGTCTTATCATAATAACTGCAAATCACTATGTTTTTGGAGTTATATCGGGATGTGCATATGAAATATGTGTAAAATGAATCAACAGTCTGAGTCTGTTGCTGCTTTAGAATAGAATATTTAATTATAACAAACAGTCAAACTGTTGTCTCGAGTATTATACTCAGACATTTTGCAAATCTCTTAAATCGATGTAAGTTAAATGAAAACACAAAAAACTGAAACTAAAATTTAACCTTGAAGACTCTTTTGCCTGCAAAGTTTTTTACAATGTCCTCGAAAGACAGCTTTAAAGCTAACTTATGCTCTTTGGATATGATCCTAAGGTTGGTGAGTCGTTGTTGTACTGTAAGTTTCTGAGGTAAATTTTTATGATGTTTAGTTAGCTAAACCTTCTTTCCTTATTTTATAATAAAAATAAATATTTGCCCAGTTTTGCACCCCTCCAATCAGGCGCCCGGGGCGCCAACTTCGTATGCCCTCCCTTAGTTACGTCACTGGCGAGGGCTACGTTTCAAAACGTACACCGCGGTTGAAGCTTTGGTAAACCCAAATGTAGGATATAAGGGTGTGGGAGGAAACAGAAGTACTCTGAAAAACCATATAAGTATCATGTCGTCCAGCACAAACTCCCATGGCCTAGGATAGAATCATGAACCGTTTGCACCAGCCATGAACATCCTACCACTGACCCATCACTAATTCTATTGTTGTTAGTACCATTAGAATATAAGACAGAGTTCTGATTTATTTTATTATTTGTATTTAATAACTAGTCAATTATCTGCTTCACTAGGTTAAAATAAGAAAATTTAGTAATATGGTCCGTTAGTCAGTCACTGAAGCGCTCTCTGATAGACGATGTTTTAGTCTTAAAAATTAAATATTACTGTTGTGTGTTGAATTTGGATTTAAACGGCATCGGAAATGTTACTCTTCACCTCAGCGACCCCGAAAACTATGGATTTAACATTAATATCAATCATTTTCTATTATTTTTATATATCTCCCCTCTCCCCGAAACTGTGGGGCTGAATTTGCATTTAAACAGCATCGGAAGTGTCATTGTTCATCTCAGCGACCCCGAAAACTATGGATGCAACACTATCAGTCATTTTCTATCATTTTTGTACATATCTCCTCCTCCCCCTCCCCTAAGCTCCACCGTCAAAGTGAAATGATAAAAACCATCCCAGGCTGGAACCTCATCTATGTTGAAAATTTGATCGAGTTTTGATTTAAAAGTTAATAATAATAATAATAATAATAATAATAATAATAATAATAATAATAATAATAATAATAATAATAATAATAATAATAATATAAACTAGATGAAGGTGTATCGCACACAACACAAACAACATCACTGCTTACATATGTAATTCAACACATTTACATTTCCTTGTGTTTAAATAATAATAATAATAAAAAAAACATGTGTCAATAAGCTAATTAGTACACTTAATCCTGTTAATCCTCTCTTTTTAGTGGCGGCTCTTGACGGAAGACAGAGTGATTTAAAAAATTACAATTTTATTGATACAAATACGAGAAGAAAACTTAAATATTTATTAATTCTTGAACATGCACAATTCTTAAATATGCATCTAAGAATTAGTATACACTTAATTTTTCTTTCCTTAACTTCATAAGATTGTAATTTTTATCACAATGTAACTTCCCTCAAGAGTTGCAACTGTCTCTCTTTTTTTTTTTCTTTTAAAGAAAAAATAATGTCTTAAAAAATTATCATAGTCTACAGTTTCCAGATACAATCTACTTACAAAGAAACACCAAGTATAAAAACACTTATTTAAAAAAAAATGCCTGAACAAAAGTAACATTGTTTTCAAATAAAAATACTCAACGTTGAAGGGCTAAGGTTATAAATACCTGAAACTTGGTAACCACAAGAAAAATTACTGAAGATTATTATACGCACTGTTGAAATACACAAAAAGAAGAAGAAGAGAAACCATGTAAAGATCGTGTTATAAAAGGATTTATAACGAGAATATATTATTATTATTATTAAATAATTATTAGCAAGCAAGACTCTTTTATATGGCTATTAACAGCTTACACTTCCTTTTATTCTAAAAGATGACTACACATCACAAAATATTTGTCGAACAAATATCTTCATAACAACCATTTTTGTTATATCGTTGCTTTCGTTACACCATCAACGTTCTATGATACCAAAACATTTATATAATTATAACTTCTTAAAATATATATAACTTCTTCTTCTAACCTATATAAAATAATTAAATAGTTGGCTAGTTTATAACACCTTTGATTAAAATATCTAAATGGTGCAGGTAAAGAATAATACATGCATGCCGAATAATACATGCTGTCGTTCTATCTTTATCCCTGACGATGTGTGTTCGAGTTTCATACTCGAAATATTGGAAGATACTTGACTGAGGAACATTACTAAGAGAATAGTGAAGATCGTGTTGTGTAAAAGGATTTAAATCATTGTGTAACCCTGATGATGAGCGTTCGAGTGTCACACCCGAAATATTGGAAGTAAAGTTGACTGAGGAACATTACTTGGAGAATAGTGAAGATCGTATTGTGTAAAAGGATTTAAATCATTGTGTACCCCTGATGATGAGCGTTCGAGTGTCACACCCGAAATATTGGAAGAAAAGTTGACTGAGGAACATTACTAGGAGAATAGTGAAGATCGTGTTGTGTAAAAGATTTAAATCATTGTGTACACCTGATGATGAGCGTTCGAGTGTCACACCCGAAATATTGGAAGAAAACTTGACCGAGGGACATAACTAGGTGAATAATTTGAGATAATTTTCATTTTAGTTTTATTTCTCTTCCTGTTTCCATTCTTAATATTACCTGTGGACAGGTTATGCGATTGATTTGAAACGTTACTCAATTTTCACCGAAACTGATAGTGGTAAATAGATTTTCTTTTTGATTGATTATGAATAGTATATTCGTATGATATTAAAAGATGTGCAGTCAGTCATATGAGATGGGCCTCAACGAGTACAGAACGAACTTTAAAATGAAATGAAATATAATTAAATCCTTCAGTTTAACGTCCCACGGTTATGTCCTTCAGGTTAAGGGAGACGATAATTAAGGCAAGTGAATAATGATGGAAGAATTGGTGGAATGAGAATGTGGAACGAAAAGGAATACCAGAGAAAATCCACAAACACGATGTTGTGCACCACAAAATTATCTGGCAGGGTATCGAACCAGAAGCCCCACGCATCAGAGGTTAAGTGCTCTGCCACTGAGCCACCGAGCCCCCAGGAAGAACTTCACCAAGTGATCTTTCTCACGCCCTAGAAGATGACGTCAACATTTCTATAACGATTTGTTTTAGTCTAGAATATGAATTCTTTGCATTGTTTTTCAGTTTCTGAAATACAGTCATTCCTCACATATTTCTTTTAAGGGATTATAAAGACTCGACTATGGCCGACAAATGGCAGCACGTTTCTCCATATCTTTCCAATGTATTTTATAAGGAATGAAAATATTCAAAATAATTCAATCATATTCAAACTTTGTCCACATGTAAGTTGATCAATAATTAGAGAGCAATTCGTGAAATTTCTAATTCTGTTTTATTCATTGCTGAGAGCGCATTGTTAGATTTTATTCTCTAGAGGCACAGTTCTCAGTAATGACACTCTCCGAAAGAAACAAGATATCAACAACCTGCATCATTCTCTGATTACTGACTGAATTTGGTAGGACAAACTTCCAACATCCATCTTTCAAATTTGATTTAATTTTGAAAATCCCCCCCCCCCTTACAAAATGCATGCTTTCTAAAAGTACTGGAGAGGTTTGAGAAAAGCCTTCGGGTCTCATCCTAAACGAAGGGAAAATCCCAACCTACACCTCCTCGCGGGAGAAAGCGGGCAAGTCTTTGGCGGCTACCGTAGGTGGGGACCGACCGACTCCCGGGATAAGGAATCAGTTTTTACCAAGTGCCAACGGCCTTTTCGGAGGGCGGATGAGCGGGCGGAAGTCAGGGCACCTTCTTGTCCTTAGGAGGAGAAACTGTCCTAAAAGGCGGATGAACCACTAGATAGTCAACGGCATGGAGATGTGGAAAGGAAATGGGGATACTACCACATTATCTTTTTCCCAGAAAGGACGATGGAGGAGAATAAATAAATATGATGGTTCTTCCTGAGGTAAAAAATTCCGGAGGTAAAATAGTCCCCCGTTCGGATCTCCGGGTGGGGACTACTCCGGGAAGAATCATCAGAGGAGAAAATAATAACTTTCATTTCAGCATGGGAACCTGGAACGTACGAACTCTACGACGTTAGGGAAAACTTGAAAATTTAAAAGTGGAAATGGACAAATGTACACCTAAAGTGGACATAGTGGGCTTGAGTGAAATAAGATGGCCAGGGAAAGATGACATAGTATCGGGAAATTACAGAATATACTATTCGGGTGGCGATAAGGCCGAGAATGATTTCGCGATAGCAATAAAGAACGAAGTAGCAAGCAAAAGAAAAATGAAACATTTTCTATTAGTTTTAGTATGCCACAGGGGCATCATTTGAGACTTTGCTTGAGGGGGACAAGAGCACCACCGACACAAGACTTTCACATTTTGTACTAATATATTAGTAGACAATCGATTAAGTTATATGTATTCCTCAAACTATTGGGGGGTGGTAATTGTCCCCTCCTGCCCCCCGTAAATAACGCCCCTGGTATTGCCAGACTCTTAAGAACATACTGCATAAGTAAAATTTTTAGTTTATAATTGTGAAAATATCGGACATGTTGCTAGAATTTAGGATAATAGTATGTTGCTGATTTTGTAGCTGGACTTGATAATGACAGAGATATATGTTTCACGTTAATTTACAATAATTTGATTATAGGCTTCTTGCTCGAGGAATCATTAAATAAAAGTTTATGAGAACAAAGCATATATTATGATAGCACGGAATACTGTTGAAATATAAATCAGGAGATGCAAATTTGAGTTTAAATTGCAATTTGTGTTCGTTCCATTAGGAGTTTTAATGTGGTGTTTGCTTCAATTATTCACTGTAAGTTGTGGCCTGATTACTAACTACTCTTGGGTAATATTATTGCAAAAGATTACAACTGCATAAGTTGAGTTTGAACACACCAGTTATTGCAAACAATCTAGCAAGTGAAATTTTATTGCCGTAACAATAATGTACAGCTCACAGATGACGAGAAGAACCCTAGCAGAAGTAGTGTGACGTAGGTATGGGTTCGTCCACTTTTCGCACGGGGGTTTCAAATGACATCACGGAATAGCACACAGATAACTACCCGGAGTAGCAGACGACTTCTAAGTATAGACCACACCTCAAAAACCGAAAATGGACTTGACCGTGTCGTTGACCTTTCCCACTACCCCTGTTTTAGGGTTCTTCTCGTCATCTGAAAGCTGTACAGTCTTGTTTTAATAATTTGCCTAGTTTTACGTCTCACGTTTATGTTCTGTACGCTGAAGGAAACAAATGATTAATGGAAAAAATTGTGGAATGAGAATGTGGGAAGAAATGAGAAAACCCCGAGCAAACCACGAGCACTTGTCCATCGCAAACTCACCTGACCTCAGGGACGTACGCAGGGGGTGGGTCCTGGGGGTCCGGACCCCCCAAATCCGGACTTTTTTTTGTAAATTTAGTCTAATTTTAGGGGCAATTTTACAATTTTTAATATAATTTAGCCTGAAATTGTGTTTGGATCCCCCCGGAAAAGCTTTGGACCCCTCCCGAAATAAATTCCTGCGTACGTCCCTGCCTGACCTAGAATCGAATCAGGGACCCCACACAGCAGAGGTGAGCGCTCTACCACTGAACCAAATCTGGCTACTTGTTTATCTTGAAAAGTACTGTATTACCATTCCCTCCATAGCCAACATTGTTCTTATGATGTGTTTAATCATCCCATCCCTTACTCTCGAAATTGTCTTTAGTTTTCAGTATTCATTTTCACCCATATCAAAGATAAATTAAACAAACACATCTTCTTTTATTGATTGATATTTTTCGGCTCCAATTTTATACTACGAGGGCTGTCCAGAAAGTAGCAGACGTTTTGGCCTATCGCAGCAGTGGGTGGGACTAGAGTCGCCATCTTGGTGTCAGAACATTGGCACACTCAGTACGCATTCAGCTGTGGTAGCGTAATGACTGTGACGCACTTACTGTGCTTTCTGTGACGTGTTACAATGTGCACTACGATAGAAAACCCAGCCTGTTGTGAGGTGCGTTCTGTGATTAGATTTTGGTTGGCAAGCCACAAGCCAATTGAAATCTATCGCCAACTGTGTGAAGTGTACGGACATGGAATAATTACATTTTTTTTTACGACAACGCACGTCCACACACGCCCAAGCATACCCGAGAGCTCTTGGATGGTTTTGGATACGAGGTGTTCGATTATCCACCATACAGCCCGGATTTAGAGCCAAGCGATCACTATCTCTTCCCAGTGATGAAGGCATGGCTTGCTTTGATATTGACGCTGAAATGCATGCCGGTGTAAGCCATTGGTTGAATCGCAGGTGGCAGATTTCTACCGCGACGGTATTGAAAAATTTGTGCCACCAGTGGCGGATCCAGGGAGGGGCGGTAGGGGCGATGCCCCCCCCCCCAGAAGAGGAAAGTTTCTGATTTTATACCTATGAATAAAACCCATCCCAGAGTTTGAAGCTGTTAAAAATATCTCTAAGTAGCAGTATGACAACCCCCCCCCCCAGATGGTCCTGAATCCGCCCTTGTGTGCCATGGCATGATAAATGCCTTAATTTCCATAGGATTATGTTGAAAACTAGCTTAAGAGTGTACCTTTTAAATGTATATAATACAAATTGGTTTGTACATTCTGTTACTCTTTTTTATTTCAAAACTTTTTTTTCTTTCTGGACAGCCATTGTATCTTAAGCACGATAGCAAGAATATGACGTTTAAAGAACTGAATGACCACAATTTTTATTGGAGGAAATCTGTAGATAATACAAATTTCTTTTTAACATAAAACTGTTTACCTTGGGTGATACCCCTGGACTGGGATGCCTGTTTCTGGAGCCTCTAGTCTGTGTGCTGACAGAATTCAAATGCACTACTCGAGGGTTAAACCACTCAGTCGGTGGGAACTGTGCTGAGAACGTAGCTAATGGTGCTCGCTTTCTGCTGCCTCCTCTGCGGAATAGACGTGCCAGCAACGACGTTTTCTCTGTAAATAACAAGTAGAAATATTAAAACAACCGATAAAAGAGCATTTACGTATAATGCAAAATATGCCACTGCTGGCTTAGTTTCATTGTTAACATTATTTATGTTCGTTGTACTGTGCACTTTAAACAATTTAACTCAGTTTTACTTTGTTCACCTCACGGTGAACAAATTATCCTGTTGCACACTATTATTACCTTCAAATGCATCTACCACTGAAGATAAATGTCAAATTATAGATAGAAAAGTTTTAAATACAGGGTGTATC
The DNA here is from genome assembly GCF_964235325.1 of Thermobia domestica. Taxonomy (NCBI): domain Eukaryota; kingdom Metazoa; phylum Arthropoda; class Insecta; order Zygentoma; family Lepismatidae; genus Thermobia; species Thermobia domestica. The sequence continues at coordinate 301,771,705 of NC_137458.1, forward strand.
AAAAAAGACTTTACAACTTCGAAAACATATTGTTTTATTCATTTACCTTACAGACATGCTTTTGGTGTCATTTTGTAACAAAATAACATCAAGTGTTTGACTCACGTAGTACACTAGTTCAGAAACAAGCGCTAGCGGCAGTTGCAGCAAAGATGGCTACCTTTATTGGTCCCGAGCGTGTTACCTGTGTGTTTTGGTTTGAGGAAACCAAGTCTGCGGCAACTGTGCAACGTAATTTTCGTACAAAGCATAGTAAAGATCCTCCCATTAGGCCTACTATTTATCAGTGGCACAAGTGTTTTATTGAAACTGGATGTTCGGTAACACATAACAAATCTTCAGGGCGTTCGTGTACGTCTAAAGACGTTGTAGACCAAGTGAGACTTCAGATGAAATTACCAATGGAAGCCACATTCAACTTCTTTAGGTATAGGTAAAAAATTTCATGTATTTTGCTACAAAATTAGACCAAAACTATCTCTGTAAGCTAAATACATAAATCAATGTGAGTTTTCGAAGTTGTAAAGTTCTTTTTGATACATCCTGTAGTTATTGTGAAAATATCTTTGCATGAAAATGCATAATCTCTTGATTATTTTATTCTTATCTCTTCAATGTTGCAAAACACTGCTCCTTCTTGTATTTTTGGAACAAAATTCACTTCTTTATTTAGGTATTTTTTCCAACCTCTTACACAATGCGCCAAACACATAGTACTCTACAAGTAGTATAAAACGTGTCGCGTGGTGAAGAATACATTAATAATTTTATTATACATAGGTAAGAAAGTAAGAATTATATCTATAACTTTAGATCTAACATAAAAATGAAGAAAATAAACGTATCTGATCAATACCATAAATTATAAGTTTGTTTCTATATACAGCTATATAATCAGCTTGGGTTCTAGCAGATATATTTATAATCAGGGGTAAAAGTGGATCTGAAAAGGTAGGGGAACGGTACAGCATGATGTCACTCCGTTCCCCTACCTATCTTTGCTTATTCTAACTTTTTAGGAACTGGGAGGACGCCGTACATATTTTTAGAGGTAAGAGGACGACGTCTCCCCGCATTCGCCCTCACTTTTACCCTCTGTTTATAATATAAAATAAAGTTTAGAGCTTTCCATTCGTGATGTGATTTATTTTATTCCTCACGTTTCAAAAGGAACTGATTTCCTTTGTTCTCGAACGTTTACTTATTAAAACTCAAATAAAATGTTAGTTTTAAGAACTTAACGTTGTCTTCATCAAACACTCAATCTGACGCAGCTCCAAGCTCTGGTTGCTATCTTCAACTTTCCTTATAGCATATTCCACAACAAAATTGAATAATAATGACGACAATGTATCTCTTTGTACTATACGTACTTACAAACGCACAGGAATTATATTTGCATTTTTTAATGTCTTAAAAATTAAGTTTTAATTTCCTTATTAAAAAATTAATAAATAAAATCTTTTAGTATATGTATTCTACTTAGAATAAGGAGTATTAATGTTTTGAATTTTCGATAAATTAAGGATGTTCCTTTTTCATGTACGAATGAACATTAAAATATAAAATATTTTTGATTGCATTAATGACTAAGTTCTGGAGAAAGAAGAATTCAGAGAAAAAAACATGATAATATCTAGAAAAAAGGTTATAACAAAAAGTTCCTTTCTAATTAATCGATATGAAGCTAAAAAGCCCTCGAAACACAAGAAAGGGACACAAAACCTTGAACGAAGTTAGTGATGTGTGTAGAGATCAACAATAAAGGCTTCTCGGTCTGTAGGCCAAAAGCACTGAATGAAAAGAGGAACAAAGATAAAAAAGAAAAGAGGAAAACAAAAAACAAAAAGGAAATCAAAAAGGCGTTAGATAAGTCACACTCCATTGGAGATGCGAGACGAGCAAAAACAAGTGAAAATCTGCTAACTCAAGCTTCTCTTTTCTCTCTCTCTCTCTTTCTTTTAAGCCTTGCAAATGTCTTACTGACTTTGATTGGAAATTTGTTGTCGAATTTCTTGCGACTAACTGTAGTCCTCTCTTTTCTTATTTATGCAGTCTTTTTCTTAATGTTACTCCCTTTTAAATTTCGTAATAATCTGTCATAATCTTCAAGAAGGTGTGGCTTTTGATTTATTTACCATGCGTTCTGCTTCATTACATATTTCGCTTGTTTATTGCCACATAAGTGAAAGCCACATCGACAATATATATATATATATATAGTGTAATAAAATAACTAAATAAATACTAACGTTGATAAGAAAAAGTAGATACGCTATAGCATTAGGGCCGGATTAAGGGGGCTTCTTAGGAGGGCTTATAGCCCCGTGCTTCCAGGTGAAGAAGGGCTTCCACTTTGATCAAAATCTCAACTGGCTATCTAAGAAAAAGTCATGAAGATACAATCATCATCACAAAATAAAATATGACCCAAAATATGAAACATATTCCTTTAATTATTCTTTCTGTACTTTCACAGAATTGTATTAGGTGAAGTCAGCAGTGGCCACATATTTTTTTCTAGTTCCAGGCCTCCAGATGGGTTAATCCAGTCCTGTACAGTATCACCAAGCCTAAAAGAGCCTAAACCTCCACAAACACAACTAGAAATTTTCCTCAGCAACAGTAAGATGATAGTTATTATTAGAGACCGGATGCTAGCCAAAATGCCGATTTCTTAATTAGAGATATAATATGAATGAAGTGCTGAAGTTCATTGGGAATTTATTGTGCCGATTTCATTGTGCATTCCCTACAATATACCCAAGTGCCTAATACTTCCTTTTCTTATATATTAAAAATAAGTCTTGAAAATCAGTATTTCATTGGTATAGCTACATAGATCTCTTCTTTTGACAGAAGTTGGGCAGTTCCAAGAAATTTTAAAATAGCAGAAAGTAATTATGTCCAGCCAAGGTCCAACTCTATTCAGATAGTGGGGCCTCGGTGGCTCAGTGGTAGAGCGTTCACCTCTGGTGCTTGGGGTCCCGGGTTCAAATCCTGCTCCCGCCAAGTGAACTTTGTGGTGGACAAACACCGTGTGTGGGGGGGTTTTCTCGGGGCTCTCCCGTTTCCTCCCACTTTCTTCATTCCACAATTTCATTCCTCTCTCATCATCACCGTCTCCTTTAGCCTAACCGGCATAACGTGGGACGTAAAACTCAAACATTTCATTTTCTATTCAGATAGTGGTAACAATGTTACCCCGAGAAATGTGAGCAAGTTGCAAATGAAAATGAACTGAAATATTTTAGTTTAACGTCCCACTATTATGCCCTTCACGCTAAGGGAGACGATGATTAAGGCAAGTGAATGATGATGGAATAATTGGTGGAATGAGAAAGTGGGAGGAAATGGAAGTAGCCGAGAAAATCCACGGACACGATGTTGTCTACCACAAACTTACTAGCCGGGGATCGAATGAGGGACCCAACACACCAGAGGTAAGCGCTCTACCACTGCGCCATCGTGTCGGCTAACAACACCAAACTAAAGACAAACTTAGCTACTCAAAAGTAAAAAAAAATGTACCAATTGAATTTGATCTGGAATATTTTTTCTTGATTTAACCCTTTATTTGGCACTGTTGCTTACACGCAACATCGCATTGTATTGCGTTATCCGCACGAATTATAACTTCAGTGATCATTTAATTGGCATTATTGCTTTCATACAATATTCATGTACATGCGGGTCGCTTGTTTAGATATTTCTGATCTTCGTCATCAGGGGACAGTCAAATTTAGTATTGTAGACGCTTTATCTCTTACGTTCCACGGAAGTTCTTTTATTTTATTTTATTTTTTTATTTGTGGTTTCTTGCTCTGTAGGAAGATATTTCAACGAAACTGATGCTAATTACTGAAAATATTCTTACGATATTTGAACATAATAGGACAATGCTGCTCAGTAACAACACATAAGACCTATTTTATGGCAATACTAGCAGCGTTCACCCCGCTTCGCTGCGGTCACCCCGGAACGCAATAAACTTTGTTACTTAGATAATTTTTACTTTTTCGCTTTCAAATTGCAGTAGATGTTAACATTATAGCGCCTGTCATTTATGTTAACCCGCCGAGTGACACGGTCATGCGGGTTGCATATAAATACGTTTATTTTTACCTATGATGAACTAATAACAAAGGATTTGTACGTATGGACACTTGAATGGTCAATTATCTCAAGACACTGGTAATTAAAAATTAAAGTGATATGATAAAAACCATCTAGGGTCCAAATCCTAATAACCCCCCAAAAATGAAAGAAATTGGTTCAGCCGTATTAGCGTGATGAGCGGACAAAGGATTTTGTACGTTCTCTTTTATATATATAGATTGTTTTGAAATAAACATCCTGTATTTTGTAACCAAAGTACAAAAATACTTTAAAACTTACGAAATTATGATCAAGAAGACATAGTTCAACCATAAAAACGAACTAAATATTTAATGGTAATGCTATTAAAGCTTGCCAATTAAAGGGTTAAATATGCCTCGATTAACCCCTGGTAATAGGATTGTTCCTTAATAAAAATAAATAAATAAATAAACGACAAAATTTAGAAACACAATTGACAACTTAGAATAAAATCTTATTATGTGGAATCGCAGTTAATAGTTCCTTATGACAGACTGTCTAAATAAATCAAATTAAAATTAGTGCCGTACGCAAGGAAGGGTATTTCGGGGTTTAAACTCCCCCTTGACCAAGGTATTATGTAAATATTAGCATTTACCATGTTAAGATATGATACAAACACCTGAATTGCATAAGATCCCAAGTCCACTCTTTTTCTTCGTATTTTGCGTTTTTTTTTTATGTTAGCATCTATGTTTTAAGGGCTATTCACTTGCGTAATAGGTAAATCAAAATCAAAACTTAAAATTAAAAAAAAAAAAAATAAATAATAATTTCAGCTAAACAGAATAGCATGCCAAATATAATCTTCCTGTCTTTCTTTTAAAATCACAAAAGTACTCCGGTGAACTTGGGATGTTCTGCAATTCAGGTCTTCAATTGTATGAAGTTGGAAGCTCGAACATCCAGTCTTTAGTTATTATATTCAATATATTATTACTATTAATGTGTTCCTACATGTACCAGTACAAAGCAAGTATATGCTCTAATCTTAACGTGTACTGAAGTCAATTGTTAAAACTTTTTTTGATTTTTTCTTTCATAATTGTATAACTGTGTAATATGAATATTGCATGTTGTATTTGAACACATTAAAACATGTTTTGTATTCAGAATCAACATTAACTAATGTGAGAGGTGGATTTATCACACTTTCATTTGGATAAACGGGAGTCTTTTTTTTAAAATTGTATAAATAATAATAATAAATCGAATAATTAATGAGGTTATACAAAAATGACCCTTATCTAGCCTAGACACATGTCATGAAATTTATACTATAACTTTCATTTTGTTTCTAGACTTTTCACGTCTCATTTATGGTGTGAATAATTCTCTCCTTCAAATGTTTGCGTAGGGTTGCCAGACGTTCCGGTTTTAAGGGACAGTCCCAGTGAATTAACTGCCCCGAAAAAGACTTTCAGGACGCCTGTTTGTCCCGGTTTTCGCTCTTCAGATTGAAAAAAAAAAAAAAATCAGCCCGCAAGAACCAGTATGTCTCACCTAGAAGCGGAAGGTAGTATTTCTGACTCAAACGATGAGGCAACAAAGAAAAAAGTATCTCTTTAATCATAAATGGAAAAGTGTGTCGTAATTGGCGCAATATTTAGGACCTGTTAAACACAAAAAATCGAAATTCGGAATAAGGGACACCAGGCAGCTCTCCTTATGTTACCTATTCACATTCTTTATACATCCTTTGTGGAGCTTCATTTGTGTTAACTGTATATATAGAATGAACTAAGAAATTGTGAATACTAATCTGGAAAAGACAGGTAGTGAATTGATTCTGACTAAATGAGTAGAAACCGTAATCTTATATATAAAACCTGAAATTGGTGTCCCGGTTTTTCGTTTACAAAATCTGGCAAATCTATGTTCACGGAACATTTTTTTTTTTTTTTTTTTTTTAATCGTTAGACTTTAAGAGTTCCAACATACTTTAGGCAAAAACACAAAATCGAAGAAAACAATGGCGCTAGCAACATCTTCTGAACCATTCATTTGTATTCAAACACTAACATTCAAAGAAATGGTTTGAGACAGAAAAACGAACATATTATTGAAGATAAATTATCAAAAATAGCGAGTACTTCCTTGATAGTGTTCTTGAGAGAGCACCATCCTTGAATACATAACTTTTCGGGATAAGAATCATTCAAGTCTATAAAAATAAAAGTCAACTTGAAGGCATTTTAGAGAACTTTCTTTGATATAATAAAAACATTACCATTCAAGTCTAAAATTAGCGTAAATATGAAGGTATTTTAGAGAATTTCCTTTGCTGTAATAATTGTGCTACTTAAAACCTTTCTGTTATTAAAATCCTCAAAAGCTATGATTGGCTAGACGGCTTCTAGTTGAGTGATGTGTGGTTAGCACATAAATTCCTTCGTCGATATTTCTGACTTCAGAAGTTCATTGTCTTTTATTCAAGTAGTTATTCAGTTGCCTCAAGATGCTGGGTTAACAGCAACATTCTGTCTCTTCACGAGAACCATGAACAACACAAGCGATTGGGCGCTAACCATTAAAATTTAAAATAAATAAACAAAAAAAGAAAAGAAAAGAAAAGAAAGAAAGCAAAAGAAGAAAGTAAATTGAAAAGGCAATTTTCCGATTTTCTGTGTGGGACGTGGTTCAATCTTACTGTGAATATGTGTTAAGAAATTATGTATAGGCTTACATACCAAACTTGTTTATGCATAGTGAGCCACCTTTTCAAATACTCTGTAGCTCAGAATATTACATATATTATTTATATAATACCACAAAGTTTCGGCAGAGATAACCAGTTGAGAATGCTCCAAGAGCATTGCCAGAACGAACTTAAAAACAATGGAGATATGGAGCGGGAAGGATAACTATCATTGTTCCTAGATGTAAATCTTTTTATCCCCACCTTCTCTTTCTCGCAAAAATTAGCAAACTATCATCTCTCTATGACTACAGTTCTCGAGATACGGCTGCTTAAATATCTAGAAACTCGAACTTTTTTGGCCAGTATCTGGGGAACGTGGTCAGTTGGCCAGTAGACAATTAATCAGTGGCCACCGGTTACTGTTTGGTATCAAAATGTTCACCATCTTCTTATTAGGTATTGATCAACACTAATATCATCTCTGTACAACTTATGGTTCCCGAGCTATGGCTCGTTAAAAATCTAGAAATTGGCCATTTTTGGGCCAATATCACGGGAACGGTAAGCCATAGAGAGGTTATATTGGTGTTAATCAATACCTAAGAGTATGGAAAACATATTGGTACCAATATTAATTGGTGGCCACTGGTCAATTGGCCATTAACCAAACCAGTGGCCAGTTGGACAGTGGCCACCGGTTACTAGTTGGTATCAAAATACTTACCATCCTTTTAGATATTGATCAACTCATATATGATCTCTCTATGACTTACGGTTCCCGAGATATGGCTCCTTAAATCTCTGGAAGTCGGCCATTTTTGGGCCAATATTTCGGGAACGGTAAAAGGACGCGAAAATTTAATCACTTTCTCTGATAGTTTTTGATGCCTTATCGAATGCAGGGTTCAAAATTGAAAAACTCGCAAATAACAGACAGACGGACATACACACAGACATAGAGAATTCAGTAACGAACTTCGTTGATAATGATGGAGTTGTTTTTGATTTTCTGCACGGCGGTTTAGTTTTTGATACTAACATATCGGAAGCTCTAATTACTTCCATTTCTAAAACGGATGACAACGTTTCCGAGGTTCTAATAACGGCTTCGATTGCTAAAGCTGATGCTAACATTTCCGAAGCTCTAACTGCTTCCTCTCTCAAAGCTGATGAAAATGTGTCTGAACCTCTCACTGCTTCTTATTTTGAAACTTGATTCCAATGTTTCCGAAGCTCTCACTGCTTGAACTTCCAAAGCTAATGCTATCGATTTCGAAACTCTAACTATTTCCATTTTCAAATTTGGTGCTAACGTTTCAATGTTGTAACTGCTTCCACTTTCAAAGCTGATGCTAATGTTTTCGAAGCTCTTGCTGCTTCCATTTTCAAAGCTGATGCCAACATTTCCGAAGCTCTATCTATTGTACTTAACAATGGAAGAAGATAGAGAAAGTTTTGATGAAAATAAAAATGTTCTAGCTTTTCCACGTCTTCTGATGCTAACGTTTCCGAAGCTCTAAATGTCTCCACTTCCAAAAATATTTAAATGTTTCCGAAGCTCCAACTGTTGTTAATTGATAATGGACGACGTTAGAGATTGTGAAACGTTAGTATTAAAAACCAAAATAAGAGACGAAAATCAAGACCATATTGAAAAGACACTGTCTGGCATATTCAATGTGAGTGTCGTAAAGTACATAGCTAACTATGTGCATGTTTATTTGAGTAATACTACACTTTAAAGAAAAATAAATAAATAAAAACTTCATTCAATATACTACATCAGAATTTAGCTATCAGTGGGAATATCTATAGAAACACATTTAGTGTGATAACAATTCCGATATTAACATGCAAAACTAAATTAAAATATACATGTGAGCTGGTCTTGTAAGCTTTTGTGCATATCTCTCAAAAACAGTAAAAAGTGGAATATATATGTATATATATATATATAAATGGAAAAGAATATGTAAACAAGAGTAGTGCAAGAAAAATTCGTGCTAAGAAATAAATTTATAAGAAATTTATATTAAAAAACCAACTGAATGCGAAGAAAATGTACCGCACCACTTACCACTTTGAACGGACAATAGTTCCCATACTATTTTGTTGGTGCAGTAAGAAAAAGAATGAAAATTTTACCGTGAAGACCCATCGTTTATATACAATTAATTACATATTCATTATGGAAAAAGTAAAACACACTGATATGCTAAGTTCTACACAAAACACAGAAATTAGAGTCAAAACGAAATATACTTCATTCTATAATTGATTCTTATTTCTTCACGCAAAGAAGAACATGGATTGTTAAAGGAATTAAATATTAAAATGAGATAATATGCAGTAGCATGAAAGTTTAAATGATGGGGATGAAAAACTGAAATGAAATCTGTAAGTTTTACGTCCCACGATTATGCTGGCTAGGCTAAAGGAGACAGTGATGATGAGAAATGAATGAAATGGTGGAATGAAGAAAGTGGGAGAAAACGTGATAACCCCGAGAAAACGGTACCGCCACGGTGATTGTCCACCATAAAGCTCACTTAGCGCGAGTTGGGATCAAACCACCATGCACCCCATGCACCAGAGGTAAACACTCTACCTCTGAGCGAGCGCGACCCCGTTGGGATTGAAAGTTTAATTGGGCTACAAAACTTTTAGTCCTGAATTTCATGTATTACAAGCTTGTTAGTCCAGCGCTTTCTGGCATCATATTTCGTCATGGAAAATTTAGGGGGGGGGGGGTCTGTTAAGAAGTGAAACACCAATTGATTTATACACAATCAGAACAAAATTTCTTGACTCTTCCTTGAATTTCAGACATTGAGAAATAATTCGTTAATTAATGAAGAAGGTCCAATTTAACGTAATTACTAACATGTTTGGAAAAGAAGTCTTACTTTAATACGTTTTGTATTCGCTTGATGATTCCAATTACAACAAATGCATAAGTAAGGCTGTAACTATCGATATGCTTGGAGTTTGTACTTTGAATCGGAGCCGAGGCGTTTTTATTTATTTTTTTTTCTCTTTCTTTTCACTTTCATTGGAATGAACAGAATAATATTTCTTAATTGTTTTTCAATTTTCCTCCTCGTGACACCAGTCCTCATATGATTAAGATAAATAGAGATAATTAAATCTATAGCAGTTTCACTCATAACTATTGCTTTTCTACCGCTATCAAGAACAAAGCTGACAATTACCAGTGCTAATACGCTCATCAGAACGTGAAGAACCACGGAAGTATTCATGAACTTAAAACATTTATAAACTATAAATATAACGCATGCATTCACTGTCTCAGACAACGATAAAAAAACACATTCTATACTAATCCATGAAGAAATTATCACCAGACACTACTCGAAACTAGAAAAATTTGTCAATCGAGGATAAGCTAGGTAGGATGAAGGTTTCCTGAGTGGTTCCAACAGATTTCGTGACTATTTTGCTCATTGACTAAAGCTGACAATACAAATAATAATCCGTAGATTATCTAGAATGCATATTTAAATATAGAAAAGAACTTACCTTACATCTGATGCTACTGTATTCCCTATTAATATTGAATATTTCCGCCCGTGGTGAAAATTGCTGAGATGTGTCACTTTGCGGTAGAAGTGTTGGCGTCCATGGTCAAAGTGCGGATAAAAATATTAAATATTGGGGAGTTTTAATAGAAATACTGTAGCACCAGATGCAAAGTGAGTTCTCTTCTATGTTGACAACAGAAAACTTAATGGTAGGAAGAAGCAAGGGTCAGAAAGCGCTAAAAATAGTATGTCAAATGAATCGAAGTTGTTAGCTGAGATCCACCGTTGTTTTCGCAATTTCCCAAATAACGGGAAAATAAAGAGTACCGTCAAAATTTGGGTTTCATTTAGAAAATGAAATGAAATGAAATTTTTAAGTTTTATGTCCCACGATTATGCCGGTTTGGCGAAAGGAGACGGTGATGATGAGAGATGAATGAAATGGTGGAATGAAGAAAGTGGGAGGAAACGGGAGAACCCTGGGAAAACCCACGAGCACGGTGTTTGTTCACCACAAAGTCCACATGAGCTGGGATCGAACTAGGGACCCCAAGCACCGAAGGTGAACGCTCTACCACTGAGCCACCGCGCCCCCTAGGGTTTCATTTAGAGGTAGTAATTACAAAAAAATAATATAAAATAAAGCGATCAGTGGTTTTGAGATATTAAGAGCCGAACATACTAAAAATAATACAAAATTTACCATTTTTCATTCGCTTGCTTTTCATAAGTTAAAGGAGATAATGAAATGCAACTTATCACAATCATAGATAATGCTATTTTAGAACAGAAAATATGAACCTGAAGGATTTTTAGTATTGCTATCTATAGAAACTACAGTGTTGCCAGAATAACATTTCCCCCAAAATCAAAGTTAAGGCAGCGACTAGAGGAACGAACTCAACTGCATTTGATTACGTATCATGTTGTCTTGGTATTCTGTGAACTACCTTCCAAATAATAGTTGTATTTAGTTTGTAATAATCAAAATATTTTAACATACAGTTATTAAAATTAAATAATAATGTTATTTAGAAAGTAGTTCATAATAACCAAAACAACATGATACGTAATCAAATGCAGTTGAGTTCGTTCCCCTAGTCGCTGTCTTAACTGTTCCTCCTTTTCGGGGAAATGATAATCTGGAAACTCTGAAAATCTTTAGGTTCATATTTTCTGTTGTAGAATAACATTATCTATAATTGTGGTAAGTTGCATTTCATTGTTTCCTTTCACTCATGTAAAACAAGCAAAGGAAAAATAGAAAAATTTGTATTATTTTTAGTATGTCATGCTGTTAATTAAGGCAGCATTGTTTGAGTTTCTATCAATTATATCGTTTCTATTAATTATATACTTTTTTCTCCTCGATTTCCCAACGATACACTCAGTGTATATTTTTTTCTAAGTGGCCTCTAATACCTTGCAATACTCGGCTCACAACGTCTTCAAAAACTATTCTGAAAAACAATAAAAAGCAATAAAAGTTACGGACCACCACACTAAACTTTCTTGCTCCAATTTCTTAAACTAAATCAGGTAGTGCTGCAGTTATTAATGAAACATTTTCTTGTGAAATACGAACAAAATTTTAAGGCGTTTTCGGAAAACTTTACTGAAGGAAAACTCATCCCCAAAAGTAAGGTAAACGAAATTGCATGAGTGGTGTTTTACAAAATTGTAAAAACGCATCCCAAGAATAAACTACCTCTTGTGTGGATATTTTTATATTTTGGATTTGTGTGTGATTTATACAACATTATAAGAATAATAATGAAATATTTATTTATGAAATGTGATCAAAATCGCCCCATGTCGTTTTTTTCAAGAAAATAGTCTGAAAAGAAACTCATGTCCAAGAGTAACTACTACCCCTTGTGATTTTTTTTTTTCGTAAGGAATAATTTATACAATATCATAGAGTTACTAATGAAATATTTATTTATGAATAATGAAGAAAATTAGCTGTCATTTTAGAGAAAATCGTCCGGAAAGAACTCACCCTGAAGAATAAACTATACCTCGTACATTTTTCAGGCCAAATGAGTTATGTCATATTGTCAGGTTATTAATTTTTTTTATTTATGAAATATGAATAAAATCGTCTGAGTCGTTTTTTTGAGAAACTACAAATTAATCCTTTGTACAAATTCAAAACCCAATTCTTGGTTGGTGTAGAGAGAGAGATGCTCCTACCTGTCGGTTGGTTCTCTTGGTTCTCCTTGGAGTCTGTGGTTGTATTGTCTGTCTGGGATCCCGTTTGCTTGCTCATCTCCGCCACCAACTGCTTAGCCGTGGTGGGGGAGAGCTTCAACGAGCCACACCGATGCAGAGACGACGACAGTCTTTTAGTACCAAAGAGGCGGAGGGAATGACGGCGCTCCAGTCGACCAGGAAACGTCATTCTCTTTGTACGAGCATAAATCACCTTGTCATTTGGGTTACCTAGAAAATAAAATTTTACGTCTACTATTATAATGAACATCACACAGTTTTGAAACTACTAACAAAATGTATAAAACTATAAACTGTTTGTCACTGAAATTGTTTGTTACATCTCAATATGAACAAAGGTAATTTTAAAAAATGGAATATAATTATAGAAGACTTTACTTACAATTTTAGAGTTTAGATATTTTATACAGGAGAGTCCGTAGAACTCAGCACTCAATAACGCGGCATTCCGAATAACTCGGCCCCACCCTGGCAGGACGAAAACACTCCGCATGCAGACCCGTTCAAGGTCATTGCCCACGTGCGCCTGATCCCTCATCCCGCACTCCCACTCCTTCACCAGTTTTATGCCTTCATAAAGTATTTCTCTGAGGTTTGTCTTATCAGGTAAATTACTGTACAGTGTGTGTTCATTAATTTTCATTTTCATGTGTAGTAAAGGCTCTATGCCTTCATAAAGTACGTATTCTTCATTTTGTATAAAGGTAATTGAGCAGATTATTCTCTGTTATATTCTCAAGCAATCAATACATACAAGTACAGTACTGTATTTTCTGAGGAAACACTTGTACTTATTCTTTTTTAACTCCATTCCCGATAATCCGGCATTTTCATAAACTCAGCCACCCTCCGGTCCACATTAGGCCGAGTTATCGGGACTCTACTGTAGTTCATAATCTGGCAACACTAATAAATATCGAATATTAAAAAGCAAAAATGGAGTGATAAGAACTGAATTTGTAAGAGCAACATTGCAGTAAAAATAAGAATATATATATATATATTTCGTTTTCTTCAGGTAAGAGACATTCATTCATTTCTTTTTATCGGTTATAACATTTTCAAATATCGTAACATCGTTTCTAAAAGGTCTGATAATGTCGGCATAGAGATAATTTTGCCAAAACTATAAAACTTAAAAATAGAACACAAATTAGTTGAGTTTACGTGTTTCAAATGTGTTCTCTGGATTCTGAAATTTAATACTGATGTTTGCGTTATACTTTTACATTTTCTCTAAGGATTATGGTTAACTAATAACATTATTAAAATATTTAATAAATAAAGTTGCCAAACTTTTTATACAAGGAAATTAGGAAAACCAAGAATGGATCAGAAGGTTGCTATCTCGGCCAATAATTAGTTTCTGGATCAGGGGGCCACAAAATTTTTGAACGGCCCCTAAATCGAGTTTTCGTATTCTCTACGGAATAAGCACATCATACTCAGTTACGTGGTAGTTTCGGTTTTGCTACACAATATGTAGTTTACCAGATACAAGGCTTACAAGAAAATTTTTAATTGAAATATATTGGATCTTCTAATCCAAAAATTAAACGTAAGAAACACATTCAAACATAAGATAATACTGACCTGATGTGTTTCTATGATGACAATACTTTTCCTTCAATTCTCATCAATATTTCAGGCAAAATTATCGATTGCCTTTCATCGAGGTGGTTTTCAGCATAAATTGTGATAGATGTTCAGCTAGTCACGTACTAAAGCATTGTATTTCAATGGCAAAAACTGAAATATTAGACTCTATGTATTCCAGTAATCAAACTAGCTAATAACGTAAAGTCTGTATAGGAAATGCTTTACATGCACTAGGAAATGTTTTACTAGTTCCAATTAATTTACAAATAACTTAAAAGTGGACGGTATTCTCTATTTACAGGCTAAGGAGCTATTCGGTTTGCCATAAGGACTAGGCTGTGTTAAGTGATCATGTCAAAAATCATATTGCGCGCTAAATCGAGTCTGGAGATTCCAAATCCAGATGTGAGATATTTCGTTCACGTAGCCTCTTCGTGGGGCGCCCTGGGTAATTCGAAGAAGATGCATAGAAGATACATATATTTCTGATTATTGATTATTATTATTGATTCTACTCAAAAAAACTTCACTTTTAGGAATAGTCTATCCATATTTATCTTACGTGCTATACATCGTTTTTTAAACTCTTCATTATGTCTTTGCAAGACGCTTTCAATTAGCTATCTTCTTATTATAGTTTTTGAGACACGTGGGCGATTTAATTTTTTTTTCCCCATTAATTTTCCTTTGATTTTAATGTTTCGTAATGTTTTACAATGTTCCATTCATTTTAGGACAATTTGCTTTTCGAATATACAGAATCTACATAGCCTCTTCTATATTTAAGCTGAATTTCTGCCACAGAATCTACATAGCCTCTTCTACATTTAAGCTGAATTTCTGCCACAGAATCTACATAGCCTCTTCTACATTTAAGCTGAATTTCTGCCACAGAATCTACATAGCCTCTTCTACATTTAAGCTGAATTTCTGCCACAGAATCTACATAGCCTCTTCTACATTTAAGCTGAATTTCTGCCACAGAATCTACATAGCCTCTTCTACATTTAAGCTGAATTTCTGCCACAGAATCTACATAGCCTCTTCTACATTTAAGCTGAATTTCTGCCACAGAATCTACATAGCCTCTTCTACATTTAAGCTGAATTTCTGCCACATAATCTACATAGCCTCTTCTACATTTAAGCTGAATTTCAGCCACAGAATCTACATAGCCTCTTCTATATTTAAGCTGAATTTCAGCCACAGAATCTACATAGCCTCTTCTACATTTAAGCTGAATTTCAGCCATAGAATCTACATAGCCTCTTCTACATTTAAGCTGAATTTCAGCCACAGAATCTACATAGCCTCTTCTACATTTAAGCTGAATTTCTTCCACAGAATCTACATAGCCTCTTCTACATTTAAGCTGAATTTCAGCCACAGAATCTACATAGCCTCTTCTACATTTAAGCTGAATTTCAGCCACAGAATCTACATAGCCTCTTCTACATTTAAGCTGAATTTCTGCCACAGAATCTACATAGCCTCTTCTACATTTAAGCTGAATTTCAGCCATCTTTCTTGTTTAGTGTTTGAGATAAGTGAAGGAATTATTTGTTTTTCATTAATTTTCGATTGATATTAATGTTAATGTTTCATGCTTTTTGACTATGTTCTATCTATTTTAAGACAATTTGCTGTTGGAATATAGAATCTACATAGTCTCTTCTATATTTGAGCTAAATTTCAGCCATCTCTCCCAAAGTCTGTTCCCATCAATGCAACCGGATTAAGCCCTTTACCAAAAGAAGAAGCAAAGTTTTAATGGGTATTTAAAAATGTCCATAAGTTTCATGAAGTTAACCTATAAATAGAGAATATTAATTAATATTGGCTGAAACAGTGTATTTTTATGTTATTTATAAATTAATTTGGTACTTGAAAAACTGTACATAAGGCATTTTCTATGCATACATTCCGTTACTAGTTTGACTACTGGAACGCATAGATTCTAATATTTCATTCTTTGTCACTGAAGCAGAGGTACATGTGGATCTGAAAAGGTAGCGGGATGCATGACGTCAAGTCGCCCTCCGTGCCCATCTTTGCCCATTTTGTATTTTAGGAAGTGGGGGAACGGCATCCTTCCGCGTTCCCCTCACTTTTACCCCTGCACTGTAACACAATGCTCTGGTACGTGATTACAAGAACATCTCTCACAATTTAAGCTACAACTTGTCTCGATGAAAGACAGTCGATAATATTGCCTGAAATATCGATGAGAGTTTGAAGGAAAAGCATTGTAATGATATGACCCATCCATTTTATTATTATTATTATTATTATTATTATTATTATTATTATTATTATTATTATTATTTCTGTCTTTCTTCAAAATAAAATTTTCTTTGTTACGACCTTACGGCTATTATAAATCAATAAAAAAGTGTTTAATTTTTTAAAAAAGTACACTAAACAGCTATACAGCGATTTCTAAGAACTGAGGTTCTAATTTACAACTGTATCTATTTAGTTGTGATCGTATCAACTGGGTTTAATGAGCTATCAATACTATATTCACACTACACCAATGTGACATTGCAAGAACAATCTTAACATTAAAATGTACCTCAATGCGCAAGAATCATGCACACAACTTCTTAAAACAAAAATGTGACAGGTCTAAAAAAAAAAAAAAAAAAAAAAAAAAAAAAAAATTGCTGTCATTTTTTTAAATACCGGAAGAAAGTTTAAAAACTGCGTCAAAGACGGAAGGATTGACAATCTGTATCTTTTTTGTATACGTTCATGATGTCCAATTTTATTTTATTTCATTATTTATTTATTTTAGTGTATTTTCGCGGCACATTCTTTGAAAATCCCTGTTGTAAGCATTGTGCTCAAAAAGTAAAGGGTGTCCATAAAAATTCTATCATACTTTAAAGTGATTACGTCGCTTTGGTTAATTGTATTTAATTGAAATTGGTCACGTTTGAAAAATAACTCAAATATTTTTTACTATACCTCATATATACCCCACGCAAGGGCGCCCATCAAGGGGGCAAGGTGGGGTGCTCGTCCCCCCCTAGAAGAAATTGTACTTCGGAATATCGAAAACCCAATAGAATTTTTACATTAGTTACAGCAAAATTTGAAATTATATTTGAAACGTCGCTTATACTTGCCCTTCCCCCTTTGGAAACTAAAGAAATGGGCGCCCTTGACCCCACGAGTGGCGATGCAAACATCAAGACGATATTTCCATTTACACCACGCACGCTCCAACATATATGATGAAATGAACTGAATGGCAGCACTGATACGAACTTGCACTTCTTGCAGGTTTTGAGGCAATAGGGGTACATAAGACACAATCCTTTATGTAACCCCATAAAAAGAAGTCACATACCGCAAGTCAGGCGACCTTGGCATCTACTTGTAGAAGACATTATCATCACTTCCGTTACGTCCAATCCATCTTCCTGGAAGCCGTTCATTCAGATATTCCATTCCAGAACATGTAAATGCCAGTGAAAAGGGTGCTCCATTTTGTTGGGAAATAAAGTCATTGCCTTCTTCTTCCTCTTCCAGTTGTGAAAATAACTAATTACTGAGCAGTAAACACAAGTGTGTTTACCAATTAGTGAGCACAAAGTAAACATGAGTGAATTTACTTTTTCTGTGTTTGATCCCATCCGTTATTGGCATTGTTGTCTATTGTTTGCATGTACAAAAATATTTGAGTTTTCCTTTCAAATGTGACCAATTTCATTTAAATACGATTATCCAAAGCCAGATGGAGCCATTATCCAAAGCATGGTAGTATTTTTATGGACACGTATAATAAGTTATACTTGGGCAGCTGTATAATATCAGAAACAAATGTTAACTAAAATACACCCAAAATATTTAAACATTAACTACGTGTTTAGTAGTAGTAATATTTCTATTCGACTTTCCCAGAAAGAAAGAAAAGAAAGGAATCTCTTCTACATGAGCAGTACTAGAATCATATGTTCACGATGAAAATATTACAGTAACCATAATTACGTTAGTATAAGTAAACATTAGATTTATACCCATGTCCAGGCAGTTGTTTATCAAAATAAAATTGGTTCATATTTAACGTGTTAGGTAAAAACACACTTTTTTTTTTCTGTTGAATACGAAAAAGTAAAGAAAACTAACAAACTGAAGTTGTAAATCAAGCATAGCTAGCAATAATCTGCGTGCTATCATTGCACGCTTTAGTGGATATAAACAATTCTAACGAAATGCGATTCATTGCGTTAAAACAACAGAATTTGTTAAAAAAAAAAAAAAAAAAGTTTTTACAACTTCTACGTGTATTTGAAACACACTGTTGTCACTTAACTGGAACAGATAAATACTTTGGATACACTTCCGTTTGGAACTAACAAGAACAAAGTACCAGTAAGACAAACCGAGGTACGGAGCAAAGCAGAATTGAAAAGAAAGAAAGAAAAAAAGGAAAATTGGAACTGCTCCAATATGTAATACACGGACATTTCTTTGAGCGAAGGAGTAGGGAAAAAAACACAATCGCAACTCCATAACGTTTAGTTAGTATGATTCGTTGATTACGGTCGCGATTGTCTTATTTTTACTCGTTTCCTTAACAAGATATTCATGGCAATTAAGTTTCGGGTACATTGAGATAAACATGAATGTAACATAAGATTCAAACCAAATGGAAATCATGTACAATTTTTATAGAAACAAAGATTTCATGAACACCAAGACCTTAATTTTACTTTTGATGTTTCTTTCTGTTTTCTTTTTTCGCTAATATTTTTAAGTGAACACAAAATACTGTTACACATAGAGTAAAAAAAAAAAAATAAAAAAAAATGACAGGACCGAGATTCCAACCCGGGATCTCCGACATACCGTGCCGATGCGTTAACCATTGGCAACATAGTCCGCTTCCCAGAACAGCCACACATTCTCTTACTCTTGAAGTCGGTGCTCTCCATTCAGACCACATGCGTAGTGGTAACGCATCGGCTTGGTATGCCGGAGATCGCGAGTTTGAGTCTCCGTCCAGTCATTCACTTTTTCCCTTTTTGTAAGTTATTGAATTCACATCAACAGAGGATCTAGTGTGTAAAAATAAGTAAAAATCGGTTATTTTCTCCCTTCATTAATATATATGAAATACTGTGATTTAATTGGTAATATCTAAACCAATAACTAGTTAAATATCTTTTATGATACTTTTTTTCTATTATACCATGTTTTTAGAGTTCCCTGGTATTTAAATTAAGGAGGTTAAGTTCCAAAGTTGGGCGTCCGTTTCCAGCAATTTTTTTAAAGTTTACAGGGAAGATATGGATAATTTGATCGTTTGTGTGCTTGATAGTATATAAATATCTCGAAAAATATCTTTATTTGTTATATATAAACGGTTACAAACATGGGACTATTCGGCGAGCGGAGGGAACTACTTGGCGCAAGGTAACCGAACAGTTGCATTGTGGGAAAGTAACGAGCATTTATGTTATCAACATGGCGAATGTACAAGGGCAGTGAACTAACAGTTTTAACATTTGTGAAGCAATACGTTGATAACGAGCAAAATGTTTTAAAAGTTTGTGAAGAGCACGGATTAATGAACCTGATAACAAATTGCAGAAAATGTGAAAAGGAGATGACAGCGAAAAAACGTGGCGAAAGCGGACGCCCAACTTCGGAATAAATGCCAGGCTTGTGTATAGCCCGCTCCCCCCAGTTCTTTGTCACCGGAACTGGAGGAGTCACTACTACTACTACTACTACTACTACTACTACTACTACTACTACTACTACTACTACTATTACTACTACTACTACTACTACTTTACTATTACTACTACTACTACTACTTTACTACTACTACTACTACTTATATCGAGAACACAACCCAATCAACCCCTGCGGGGCTTCTAACCCGTTCCTACTACTAGTACTACTACTACTGTTGCTACTAACTACCACTACTACTACTACTACTGCTGCTACTAATACTACTACCATCGCTACTACTACTACTACTTATACTAAAGCTTCCTTACCACAAGATTTACTTCTTAAATCTTTATAACATGCGATTCCGATTCATTATGAACTAATATGAATCGTCAGAATCACTATGATTCGTTAAAAATCACTGGGGGGAGCGGGCTATACTCAATCCAAATGCCAAATTAAGACTCTACGGAAACCTTAATAAGACATGGAATAATACGAGGGCTATTTGTTTTTTCTACCTTCGATAAGCCACTAGAAGTGAATCACGTAAGATGACGAAACATGGACAAGACAAAACTGTTCATTGGACATCGCCCGTCCCCTAGACAGATTGGCGTTCAATCATTGTGAAATTCGAGCTTAAAACATATCGAGTGCAATCGAAGCTCCCAAATCATATCAAGTGTAATCGAAGCGACCGAAACATATCAAGTGTAATCGAAGCACCCAAAACACATCGTGTGCAATCGAAGTGACCAAAATATATCGAGTGCAATCTAAGCGCCCAAAACATACCGAATGTAATCGAAGTGCCCAAAACATATCGAGTGCAATAGAAACGAACACTAAGTGTAATTAGATTTCTCCAGGCGCTGATCTTGAAAATTCAGGGAACTTGGCCTTTCACGAACTACATGATTCTCGGTTCAGCAACGCCGACACCACACATCCTCCAACTTCAACCGCCGGTTTGTCGGCTAAAATCTTACAAGGCTGCATGCCATGAATATTTTTTTCTTTCTTTTTTTCTGTGTAGGTGTGTATAGTCTTCAGCCACATACACAAACACATAAATGTTTCTATCTTTCTTTTACAACCTCAATTGAAGTTATCTTTAGGTGCAGATCTAGGACCCAGTCACCTATATTGCCGAGTAATGACATTAATTATTATGTATCGTAGTACTTTAAATTAGAAATTGATGGATATGCAGTAGAGAGTGATCATCAATTATGGCCGATGAATCTCGGTCAACATAAATGTTTACTCACAGTACAAAATATCAAAATGAACACTCCGTGAGACCTTTAAGGTGCTACTGAGAAACGAAAATTATTGTCACGTTCTTGGAAAAAAAAATAAGTTCCTCACGTGCAAATATCCGTAAAAAATAAAATATATGTATAATGATATACAAGACGAAAAAGTATTAACAAAGCCATGTAAATTCTGCTTTTGAATCAACGTAATTCAACTGCATTTCCGTGGTACAGAAAACAGTAAGAACACGAGAATTACGTAAGATTTCAGTCACTGCAACTTTCAAAAGTACAAAAGGCACAGCCAACGAACGAACTAACAACAACAATAATAATAACAATGGATTTAGTTTTTTTTTTTCTTTCTTCGGAAAGTTGAAGCAAACTGCAGTTCGTCACGATTATTTCGGAAACTCCAAAGAAGTTATAAAAGTTATGAGGTCTTCGTGACCGTATATTTTGCCTCTCTTGTTTATGTAAAAAAAATATAAACGATTTTTTTCTTCCTTTTCCGTAAACTCGCTTCTCTGAAAATTTCGCTTACTGAATGGAATCATAAATACAACCTGTGCATTACTTCTATCAAAGAATAAACAGAAATGCCTATTCAGGCTCTTACTCAGAATAACACAGAATAAAAGAGAATGATACTGAAGACACGATAACTTACGTTTAATATACGTTACGAAGAAAGATAATTCCTGATCTTTCATGTAGATATATATCATCAACGAAGATGAGAGATTCACACAGTAGTAAGAGTACAAGTGGCTATCAATTTAATATGGCCGCTCACCTGTGAAGCATGTACGGTACAGTAATTCTGTAAGTTATTCTAGATCCCACTTTAAGTAGAAGATTCAGTCTAATATACCATCGCTAAAAAGGGAATTTAAACTTTAAGTTATCTATTAGTGTATTGATAGTTGTTAGAAGGTCTGCTATGTAGAGGTTGTACGATAGTGGTGACAAACAGAATCCCTGTGGGACGCCAGCTTTGATAGTTGTTAAGAGTTGATTCTTGGCCTAGTTGAAATGTCCTGTCCTTAAGAAAGAAGACAACTAAGTTGGAGATTTCGTTCTGGAAAGCAGGTTGTCTTCCTATTTGAAGAAATACTAAGATCTGTTAGATTACTGCCTGAGTTCTTTGTAGCCGATTACTACATTGCCTTTTTCTTTATTATTATTATTTGTTTTCTGTTTTTATTTTAATTTTATTTGTATCCCATCCTCATAACCTCACCTTTTTACAATTCGAAAACGCTAGTGGATATCAAATGTATTTATATTTTAAAGCATTTCTCATTCCAATGCTGGTTTAACGGTATTATGAGTGTCCTGGAGTCCCTACGACTAAATTTTACACGTAATACACACAATTCTGCTTAAGGGGCACTCGGACAAGTGACCATTTAGCCCATACGTTAAGACGGCCCTGTCTCATCTCTTATATTTTAGGGCATCTTACGAATGTTCTTCGAATGTCGCGTGCCGTATTAGACAAATTTTGTTACCAAATATTAAAAGCACATCCCTCCTTCATTAATGATAACTAACAGTTTTAGATTTCTGGCGTTATTACGTTATTAATTTAGTTGCAGTGCAAATGTGTAAATTTCTGATATGATTGTTTACCTAAATGTGTCTTCAGTATATCAATATAGACGCTAATCGTTCCTGATGCCATAATTAAATTAGTAAATAACTACTAACTCTCGCTTCCAAAATTTTAAATAATTTTACGTTTACATACCTGGTAGTATTGCTGTTTAACTCTGATTATACAACCATAAAGTATATAGTTAAATAGCTACTTCATAGCTCATATTTAACTTCTCATCATATCAAGATTACTCAATTTGATATTAATATACGAAAACGAATAGTTTTGAAGAGGGCGGGGGTGATTTATTAAGTACAGGTACCAGTCGTTGCAAGTTGAATGTAATGTAATACAATATATGAACGTCTATATTTATGCAAGTATGTTTAATTACCGTTATGTCTTCTATTACATAGACGTTAAAAATCACTCACACTAAACTTCACCTGTAACTGGCACTTATAAAGGTAATTTCTTTTAACAATGTGTTTAAGCTTTGAATTTCTCTTCTAAGGAGAAGTTTCCTTCAATTGAAAACACATATCTAAACATTCAAAATGTAAACGAAAGAGTCACTGAAGTAGCGGAAAGCAACCATTTTTAGTGTGGAATTTTAACTATATTTATGAATATAATAAACCAATTGGACATGAGCAAAATTTGTCACTCATATCACAAAGGGATTTGAGAGATTCTATCTATAGGTCTCTATATGGATACATCCATTCCCTGATAAGTCGTTATCTTTTTATATTTATTTTTTCCCCTTTCGATTTGGTATTTTTCACCAATGATAAATTATGTGATAAAAATATATTTAATGATTTCTCAAGTTCAATAAGTTATAAAATAAACTTAAATAAGATGGTTACACTCCGTAATCAGGCGAAGAAATACTCGTAGTTTATTGATTTACAATGTTCCCCCTCACATTTTGAAAATATAACTTAACTTCTAACGAGATCCAAACAAGGGAATTTTGTAAGGGACCATTTTCTTATGGTCTCTAGTACAAATTGAACATCATTTTAATATACAAGATCTCAATTTTTTAAATTCCATTATATTCCAAGTTACAAATTTCGGAAGCGGAAATGAGTTCCGATATCCTCTCCTTATGTATATAGGGTCCTGGATACGAGAAAGAGAACACTTGGAAGGCCAGCGAGGTTTTAAGCAACTATATCTTAAAGATCTAAGGAACATTACATTAACAAAAAGTATGTGCTGGCTCTTATTAATAACAGAACATAATTCTATCACTATATCCGGACCTTAAAGGCAGAGGGGAGTAAGTCATTTTTATTAAATTTTCAAGAGAGACAGAAAACAGTGACTTACTTCTTTTTGCCTTTAAGTGCCTTTGGACTTATATCCAATTTTATTGTTGCTATTTGATAAAGTATTCATAATACAACTACAAGCTTTCTAAGAATAAGAGATATCAGATCTGGTAATAACTCATTTTCAGAAAAAAATGACTTACTCCCCTCTGCCTTTAAGGTCCGGATATATAAAAATGAAAGTAACTATGTTTGTGACTTCGCACCTCTTGAACCACCCGATCGACCTCCATCCTATTTTCAAAATAGATGAGGTTCAGGCCTGGGATGGTTTTTATCGTTTTACTCTGGCGGTACAACGTAGGGGAGTGGGAAATATATAAAAATAAATAAAACTTAATAATTCTTGAACCACGCGACAGACCTCGATCAAATTTTCAACATAGATGAGTTCGGGCCTGCGATGATTTTTACCATTTCACTTAGACGGTGCAACTTAGACGAGGGGGATCGAAAATGATCGACATTAGTGTCGAATCCATAGTTTTCGGGGTCGCTGAGATGGGGATGCCGTTTCAATCCAAATTCAGCCGTACGACTTGCGGGGGAGGGGGGACGGGGATGATATATCAAAATGATCGAAAATGACTGATATGAATGACGAATACACAGTTTTCGGGGATCTTTGAGATGGACAGTGACACTTCTGATGCCGATTAAATCCAAATTTAGCCCTTTATGTCCAAAATAAAATATATTCTCCCCGTGCGAAGAACGAGTATTTATGTAAATTTTAAAGCTAAGTATGCTTCTATACGAATTGTTCTTTTCCATGATGTACATAGTAATCGAATTCAAGAGTGTTTAAAAGAGTAATTGAAAATACACTGAATATCCACTACCGCTTTTAGAAGTGTCAAAAAAGTTCTGAATATGAGGATGAGATAAAATTAAGTAAACAAAATAAACAACATAACATTGCAGTAACTTCGCCTTATTTCGTATGTACATAAAACTGTTTTCGTTTACATTCGCTTATACGAACATTACAACCTTGTTCGCAATTCAAAATACAGCATGTTTTAAATTTGCATCTTGAACGAGAAGATTACGCACTGACGCCCTTCTTTGCATATACATACATAACAAGCGCTACAGTTATTTAAATAAAAGATAATTTTCGTGCTAAGGTAACTGGTAAACCTGTTTATAACTGAGTTAAGAAATAAGTAAACATATAACGACATGGGCTGCAATAAATAAAATAAGAAAAATGAATTTTCACTGTGATATATATATTCTGCAAACATTTCACTTTCATACTTTCGAGTCACATTTGAGTTAGTCAACCCATGAAGTAACCTTTGTGCAGTTAAGTTTACTTATCACCTGTCGCACACGAACTATCATTTGCAGAATCTGTTAAAATGGTGTTCAAGGACATCAGCCACCAAGCGACCGAGTCGTGTTACACATCAATAGTTAAACAGTGATCAAGTGTAACCAGATGTAACTACCACACAGTAATAGCCGAGCTATTGCTTTCTGCAAACAGATATAACACTGTTTTGCAAGTAATGTGACCTGTAGACTTTGGGATAAGTGATGAAAGTGATAATTTGGATTCTAAATAATGTAATCTATATCTGAAAGGAAGCACATGCTTTTGCCACACACACTTCTCGAAGGACAAACGTACTGACGCTATGTAGTTATACAAATTTCGTACTTAAAATACCTAAAGGTTATGTGACGCTAACAAAATATCTTCAAAGTACACAGATTTCTGTTTGAATAGACGTGTGAGGAAATAATATAGATTGTGAAATTTAAAATAAATATCTGAATCGTATTCCAAATAGCGGATATTTATCAGTATATATTAGATTAAAGCCGAATGTGTCCTTTATGACATATAGTGGCCTTGAACAAATGGGAAAAAAATATCTCTTAAACTATGAAGCCTATTTTCTCATGCCTTTCTAAATTATTCAAATCCCTATGTTAACATCACTTTGATGAGTACGATGCTGCCGTAATTATTATTATTATTATTATTATTATTATTATTATTATTATTATTATTATTATTATTATTATTATTATTATTATTATTATTATTATTAAGTATTCGGTTTTTTGGCAGGTCCTGGGTCTAATGAGTTTCCCCATTTTCCTACTTTTCTTTTTTTTCAATTTTGGATTTGGGTCTGGAAATGTTTCTTCCATGTTTCTCAATTTTCAGCTTCCTCTTTTAACTCCCAATATTTTCTTCTATTTTTCAAATCATCGATCACTTATGTTCTTCTTCTTCCTATTCCTCGCTTTCCTTCCATCTTTTCTTCTATCGCGGTATGAAAAAGACAATTTATTCGCAAGATGTATCCAGTCCAACTGGCCTTTCTACGACGAAGAATGGTGGCTAGAAGCGCCCTCTTCTCTCCTATCCGTTTTAAAACATTGTCGTTTGTTACTCTTTCTATCCATTTTATTTTCTCCATCTCCCTCCAACACTACATTTCGAAGTTCTCTAAATATTTCTTCCCTAACTTCCGTAATGCCCAAGTCTCTGAACTATAAAGTCCAATGTTCCACATAGAGCACTTGACCAATTTCTTCCTTAGTCCAGTATTAAGGCTGCTAATTAAGAGTGACCTTTTTTTTGTTGAATGCTTAAAACTAGAGAAAATTTAGCTCTGGTGAAAATTTCGACGAATGGACATATTCAAGATT
This sequence comes from Thermobia domestica, assembly GCF_964235325.1. Taxonomy (NCBI): domain Eukaryota; kingdom Metazoa; phylum Arthropoda; class Insecta; order Zygentoma; family Lepismatidae; genus Thermobia; species Thermobia domestica. Next base: position 301,798,437 of record NC_137458.1, read on the forward strand.
GGAAGACTACAAAAAACAGTACAAATAAATTAACTAAAATAATGGAAAACGCATTATAAAGAATTGAAAAGAGGTGTAGTAATGTGTAATAATTCAAAAATAATTCAAAACAATACAAAAATACTAGTAGGCGAAGAATATCTACATTTGAAGCACAATGGTACATTCTTCACAAAAAATTATAGACATTACATGAAGCAATTTGTCACTTTACTAAAAACACTGTTCAATTATGCTCTGCACAATTACTATTATTAAGGGTAAAATAATAAGAATATTGACGTCGTGTTATTGCGACAACTTACAGACAATTACAAACGTAATTTGCTAATTAAATTTAAGTATTTTTATCTTCACAGTAAAAAAAAAAAAAAAAATACGTATAATCAATGTATTCATTTGTTTACTCTTGTGAGGTACAAACACCGGTATTTTACTCTCAAGGATCTTGTCGTTGTGGAATGTCCGTATTAGTAATTTGTAAGAAAAACATTTAACTCACAAGTAGGTTAACACCAAGAACTGGGTAGTAATACAACACAATTAGTAGGAGATACGTTGTGTCAACGACATCAACAATGCAAACCAATGTAGTAGTTGAAAAAAAAAAAAAAAACTTTCCATTTCACCGACGAAAACAACGACCATCAGTGTCAAGTGGACATGTTTACCATAAGAGGTATTGTCAGGAACTTTCAACAACAAACGCACAGAGTTTTTTTTTTTTTTAATTTATTATTCTTAAAAGTATGCAGAAAAGTGAAAGTCTACGCGATCTATGGTAATCGTTACTCAATCAGGTCTTAATGTCTACTGAAGAAGACGTTAGCAGAATACACCTAATACTTTCAAAAATCTCTTTACATGTATTATGCATGCGAACACAATGGTTCATTGATTCTAAAAATGACGTCAGTGAATAAACTTCAAAAAGCTTTTCGATTTTAGACACCAAATACCTAAAAACCACCTAATATGTGACTCTTTCTTCAAATCTCACCGAATCTCGACCTCACGTGGGTGTATGATGGTATTAGCTCTTATTTCTAGCATGAACAGGTACCGGTTCGATTAAAACCTAGTGGTAAATATAAAGATAATTCCGAGTTTTCTCTTCAACAAGATATTATAGAAGAAATAAACATTAAATATTAAGATATGTATACAGAAATTTGTTTATGCCCTGAAAGGATATGAGTTTGAACCCGTACCTTCATGAAATTCTATATACGCCACTGTTCCAGGTTCTGTGGGTTTTCGGATCAAAAGATCCATTATATTCCAATCAAATTTTTTTCTTGTACACCTTATATGTGGAGAACTACATATAGTGTAGGCAAACCCAAACTATCACTTAACTCAGTATGATGTGCTTATGCTGTAGTTAAAAAAAGAAGAAAAAAAACTCGATTTAGGGGTCGTTCAAAAATTCTGTGGCTCCTAATCCAAAAGCTAATTATTGACCAAGATCGCAATCTTTTGGTGCATTTTTTTGGATCATTCCTAAAACTCTTGTTTCTTTCATTTGGTACAACGAATTAAATCCTAAAATTGTGACACTCAGTTTATTAACACCCTGTAGAATGAAGAAAAAAATGAATATTTGATTAGAAATGTGTTTATCTGTTACTAAAAGGACAGCAAGACAAGTAACAAATAAGCAAATACAATACTGCAATGATCAATTATATAAGGATGTATAATTGGCTCGTCGTGTTCAATTTGTGAGAAGGTAACAATTGTTACTAATCGAAGAATTATTAAAGTGAGAGTATGAGACGATATGTCCAATAGGTCTTATGCTATTCTCACTTTAGTAGCCATATTTGTTTTGTTCTTCACTTGTTTTACGTATGCACGATAAGTGGAGATATATATGTATACATGATAAATAAAAAAAGATAAAAGAAAGAAAGAAATTTAAATTTATAAGCAGTGTTGCCACATTGGGCTATAAGTAAAGGACTGAGCGAATTTTTTGAGTGCCCTCGCTATCAAAAATTCAACTTGGGCTACACGCAATTTTGGGGCTATTTTTAATTATCTGCAAGCTATCTCTTAAGAATTCGATACTTTTTTTATTTTCCTATATGAAATCACAAATTATTATTTTTATATAATTATTAATTCGTTTAGTATGTTATGTACAATGATCAATGAACAATTGCTTTACTAAAACTAACGTTTTTGATACTAATTCAGTTTTTGTTTTAGTAGTTTTTAATCTCCAGGTTTGGCAACACTAGACTTGTTGAATTTGTGCTGTTGCAGTATCATTGAGCGTGTTCATGTCTCAGTTAATGCCTTGGCCTAACAGTTTTATGGAGTTATGTAAACGTAACCATTGCAAATTTAATTCTATTACTGTATTAGCCATATTAACATAATGAGTAGGTGGAGTAAGTACAGTAAAGACTTCCAATATCCATGGCTCACAGATAAAGAATTTAGCAATTCAATTAAAGAAGTAAAGCATAACAATGAAAAAGCATACTGTAAACGCTATAAAGTGTATTTGAGAAGCCATAAAACTGACTTAAGCAAACACGTCTCCTTCAAACTAAGAAAGGTGGCTCATTTTATACTATCACTGTCTGCTCAGTTCATTGCACACTGGAGATGTACTGCTCCTGACGTGGTATGGAGTTTTCCCTAACACGCTACCGCCAATAGTCCAAAACTGAGGTCGCCACTTGACAGTTGCCAACCTATAACCTCTCTCTCTCTCTCTCTATATATATATATATATATATATTGCAAAATTAATCATTTTTATGTTTGGGCTAGTTTTGGAGCACAACCACGCTACTTTTTAATCTTCAGATCTGGCAACATTGTTTATAAGTGACACAATGACTAATAAGTTGGAAAAAAATGTAAAAGAAAGCAAAAATGGCTATTTCATTATGATCGAGAGAAACAAACAGCCTACGTCACTCTCTAGGAAATGTGTTTGAAGTAGTACTATTTTAAATCGAAGGACATAAATAAGCCACTAGACAAAAGCGAAAGCTGAATCTACAGGAAGCAAAGCATCTGGGAATTAAAAAAAAAAAAATGAAGAAAATCCTTAACTGAGGAACGTGTGTAATATATACATACAAAACAAGGAAGTGTGTGTGTGTGTGTGTGCATATATGATTTGAAAGCTTACACATATTCAACAGGATGCCCAATATCTATAATGGCAAAATAAAAGTTCACACGAACAGTCTGAAGAACATCGTTAAATATGAACGTGACGTGAAGACCAACAAACAACAAAAGCTTCTCTTAATATCAAAAGAAAGTGGTTTAGATTCAAATTATTTATTGATATTTTCACACTTTCGAATGGTATTTTTCTAAGTTTTCTGGAGAAAATGATATAAGAACACGTAACAAGAAGAAGAATACAAGAAAAACGAGGAAATAACACTTGGCGAGGACGCCAATTGGTCAGTAATAGCTGTACGCATGGAGAATGTAAAAAAGACGTCATTACATCCATAACAGAATCTGGAAAAATGAGAACCTGACAGATGTAAATTCTAACGTTTATAATATAAAGCTTAATGTCTCTTTGTCTGTCCTCTATACAAATCTCAGTTTGAAATGAATTTTTCAATATACTTAGCACTTGGCTCACGTGTCACTTTCATTAATATGCAAATCTTAAGGGTCTTCACTACAGCGAAATTAAACTACCGCTAATTTTAGAGTTTTTCTGTAATATCTTCAAAACAAATAAAAATATTTGAAAAGCAGAAACGTAGTGAACTAGACAATACAATTTTGCATGTGACACCGTTATCACAACTCATCTATATGCTTTCGATTTGAAACTATAGATAGATTTAGCACTTTTTGCGGGTTTTGTAAATAGCGGCATACCAAAAGCAGATAGATGTATTGTGGTAAAGGTATCACATGTAAAATCATATTATCTAGTTCACTACGTTTCTGTTTTTCGAATACTTTTATTTGTTTTCAAGATAATACAGAAAAATTATAAAATTAGCGCGGTAGTTTAATTTCGCTGTAGTGAAGACACTTAAGAGGAGAAGGATTTTAAAGTTTATGCCAAAAACAGTATATCTCACGAGTTTCTCACATTACGAAAATAATTCGGAATCAGATTTTTGGGTTTTCGGCATCTATAACCATGTTATCTTGTCACGTATAAGGGATGATGTCCCGCGACGATCACACTATCCGAGGAAAGGGAAGGAAGGAGGCGACCTGGGACCTTATGTTAGGTACTATCCCGGCATTTGCCTTATGTGAATAAGGAAAACTCAAGAAAACCTCACTCAAGATGGCTATGCTGGAAAAGCTTTTACACTTTTTCGTCTGAGTGTCCCTCACCGAGAATCGAACCCGGGAACGCTCACGTTAGGTAAATGAAACTTAGTATTTAAACCATTTATTAAAAGAAAAGTGTTCAAGTATTCACGTGTTCAAATACTTAGCACTTGGGTCAAAACGGATTTACGTATATCATTTCATTTCGATTCAAATACACACCTCTCAAGGGAGGAAATAGGCTCACATATACCTTCGACTTCCAAAAACTATTCTTGGCGTGTGAAGAACGAATATTTCAGCTAATGTCTACAACCCGTTTTCAACGCGAATTTTCCACTTACAGAGAAGTAAGAACGAGTTTTTCCCGTATTTAATTCAATAGACCGAACTTTCATTCTTTCCAACTTTCAACTATACTACAGAAGCGGTTAACTCTTTCAAAATGCATTACTGTATACGAGGGTCATTCAGAAAGTTTTGCAAAATTCACACATGGGATCCGTATTATTCTGCATTAGTTGACCCAGCCTTCAATCAGAACATTGTACTTTTTCTGACTTATTAGTCCACGTGAAGAAACCCCCAATCTTGAGACGAAAATGAGTTTAACTCGAACCTCTTTTTGGATCAAAAGATCCAATATATTTCAATAAAAAATTTTCTCGTAGGTCTTATTTCTGGAGAACTACATATAGTGTAGCCAAACCCAAACTATCAGTTAGCTCAGTATGATGTGCATATTCCGCAGAAGATACAAAAACTCGATTTAGGAACCGTTCAAAAATTTTGTGGGCCATGATCCAAAAACTAACTACTGGCCAAGATCGCAATCTTCTGATGAATATTTTGATAATTCCTAAAATTCTTGGCCAAGATCGCAATCTTTTGATCCATCTTTTTTTGGATCATTCATAAAATTCTTGGCCAAAATCGCAATCTTTTGATCCATCTTTTTTTTGGATCATTCCTAAAATTCTTGGCCAAAATCGCAATCTTTTGATCCATCTAAAATTCTTGGCCAAAATCTCAATCTTTTGATCCATCTTTTTTGGATCATTCCTAAAATTCTTGGCCAAAATTGCAATCTTTTGATCCATCTTTTTTGGATCATTCCTAAAATTCTTGGCCAAAATCGCAATCTTTTCATACATTTTTTTGGGACTACTCCTAATATTCTTATATATACTAAGAACAATACAGTAACTAGATTAGTTTTGAATCAATGTTTCTTATATCGTTGTGAACCAACTTACCTCCACAGATAACATCAGCCAAATTTGTCTGTACAGCTTGGTGGGTGACTTCGCCATCTCGGAAAGTCTCCATTTCTCCGTGAACGTATGCTAAGGCTTCTTCAGTGGACATCAACATGGTTCTTCCAGAGGTATCGGTCATTTGGCTCTGGTGGTTGGAAGGAGGATAGCGGCGACGACTCTCCGGGGTCACCACGAAATAACCGTGTGCCGTTTGGTATACCTAAACGACAGCAAAATTAACATATTGTACAGTAATCATACTATAAAAAAAGGGGACAAAAATAAACGACCAAAAATGCCATTAAAACTAATGATTTCATTTTTGTCCCATACTTTATTTTCAAAGATCTTGTATATCTTTGATAATTTTTTAAATTTATTTTTATTATTTCATCACTTTAAAATTGTAGGCATTAACTTTGTCATACAAAGGTAAAAGAATATATGTAATGAAAAGTTAATTTTAAAAACACGACGACTTTCTGTTTACCAAAGAATTAGAAACTTACGTTTACGTTATTACATTTTTTATGCATGTTAAAGCATTTTTAAAAGAAATTTTAGCCACTATTGCTTGATGTATCTCAATTATACACCTGCCTGAGGTTCAAAACTCAATTTTCATGAAATTTGCAAGTATGGTGTTTTGTCCTTGTAAGAACACACACACACACACACACACACACATATATATATATATATATATATATATATATATATATACGACCGGATCCAGGATTTTCTGAGGGGGTGCACCAATAACTATCAGTACCGTACATCTGAATCAAATTTATTTTATTTTTTTAAATGCCTTTAGGCATCTGTGATGTGTATGAGGAACTGACTTAAACTATTATGTTTAGCAAAACCATTTTCTTTTAAGCCCGAAACGGAAACATGACATGAAATTTTAGGAAAATATTGCTATTTCCACTTCCAATTTCTCAGTTTAGATAGTGTATATTCAGAACGGAGGGAGGGGGGTGCACGTGCGTGATGTAAAGTCCCACTGAGGAAGAATTTTTGAAAATCGACGGAAAGGGAGGGGCAATTATTATCTTAAAATAGCCATATCTCGGAACTCCAGAACGTTAGAGACATGAAATTTGGTATATGGACTTCTCATTTAAAATAATTAACCATGTCTTTAAGTTTTTTTTTTTTTTTTTTTTTTTTTTTTAATTTGACCTAGGAGGACAGAAAAGGGTGAAAAGAAACAATGGGGCGTTAATTATAATGTCCATAGCTGAAATCTCTCAAGGTTAGAGACATGAAATTCGGAATTTGGACTTCTCGTTTAAAATAATTAGACACGTGTTGTATCTTTTTTTATATTTGCCCTAGAAGGGAAGAAAAAAAGGTGGGGTTAGAATCGTTATAATTGAATGGCCATATCTCGAAATTCGTTAAAGTTAGAAACATGAAATTTGGTATTTAGACTTTTCATTTAGAATAACTAAAGATGTCTTTCAGAGTTTATTATTATTATTATTATTATTATTATTATTATTATTATTATTATTATTATTATTATTATTATTATTATTATTTCCCTTATAAGGGAAGAAAAAAAGGAGTCGGGGTTGTAATTGTTATCTTATTTTAATGGCCATATCTCGAAATCCCTTACGGTTAGAAGCATGAAAATTAGTGTTTAGGCTTTTAGTGTAAAATAATTAAAAACATGTTTCAGCGTTTTTTGATATTTCTCTTAAAAGGAAGAAAAAGGCGGGAATTGTAAATTGTTAAAATAACAGCCATATCTCGAAATCCCGTAAGAGCAGAAACATGCTAACTAAAGAAGTGTTTCAGCGTTTTTTGATGTTTCCCTTAGAAGGGAAGAAGAAAGGATCGGGGTTGTAATTGTTATAATAAGATGGTCACATCCTTGAAATCCCTTAAGATTACGAATATGTTAGGGATACGAGGCAGTAAGCCGAGCAAATGTGGGGGCCATATTTCTATCATGCTTTTTTTCAGAATTTCTTCTTTCCTATCTTCAATCCTTTTTTGTTTGCTTTACTTCTGAGTTCGCTTTACAAAAATAAATAAATAAATAAATAAATCTGAAGACTCCTTATCATAATTTTGGAACCAGTTATACCTTAAACATGAAATGTGACCAAAGGAAACACTTGTTATTACTCATCCGTGTTAAAGCTTTGTTAATATGTCATTGCCGTTATCAGAAATTATTATCTGATGTCTGGAAAGGAGGATGAACCATTGGAAGGACAGAAGAAAGGAGATATCCAGGAAGCAGCAAATACGATAATGTGTTTGATGAAGGCATTGATACAACTGCCGAAACTACAACACAGTTTAATAATAATAAGTATCTGTTAGTCACGTTTTATTTTTACTAAAATTTATATACAATATAGACATTTTTGCATTGTTCTTAATCACTGCGAAATTAAAATACCGCTAATTTTACAGTAATTATGTGATATCTTCAAATAGATAAAAGATAATCGAAAATGTGGAACAAGAGAGCGCTAGACAATATTATTTTGAATGAGGTACCGTTATCACGAGTCACCTAGTAGCGTTCCCATTTGCAGCCATTTATAAACGTGAAAATAAATGCCGATTTTTTGTAAATCGAAAGCAGATAAGTGAATCGTGATAACAGTATCTCGTGTAAAATAATATTGTCTAGCGAGCTCTTCTCTTTTCGATTATCTTTTATATATTTGAAGATATCACAATTACTGTAAAATTGACGGTATTTTAATTTCGCCGTGAAGGGGCCTCTTAAATAGAATCATTCAAAACATAGATTCTAGAATTATGATTTTCGAAAGCAGAATAACTACGTTTTCCAGAATGAAAAATTTTTTCAATCCCAAAATGGATAACTGTCAGTAATCGTCAATTGTCATTAACTAGTACCATCTATACGACAACTCAAAGAATATTTGAAGCATGAACATCAGTCCCAACAGCCATTGTGTATCTGGGTCATCATCATTTTGTTGATGTGTGTGTGACAACATGCATCTATAAAAGAGGAAATCCCCATCAGTTTCAATAAATACCTCCCGTTCCTTTCTTCTTCTTCTTAAACAAAACCATGGTTTATGCTTACTCAGAGAACACTTGAAATTACATGTCGGATGTTTATTGTATGTGGTGTACCTTTCTATCGGCCATGAGCTTCGCCAACGCATTGTAAACAACTTCTTCAGAAGGCCTCTGGATATCAGGAAACGTTTGCTTCAGTGCTACTCTTATGGACTCCACTACAGCTGCTTGGCCCGACGAAGTGAGTTCTAAGATGACCCAACATAAGGCTTCTGGCAACGGAGTAAATTGACCTTGAGGCAAAGGCTGGACTAAGCAATCATCTATGTCACCTGGAATGAACAAACAAGCAACACAACTTTTAATTAACACGTTACTGTAAATGACAACTGGACATTTGCAAGGTCACAAAAATTGACAGTGTTTTACATATTCTGCTCAATCTGAAATCGTGTTTCCAATATTTCACAACTGAAATTTGAAAATAATTACAATTAGCGTATAATTTGCTGAATTGTTATCAAAATGAATTGAAAGTAGAACAGGAATTGCTGAGAAAGGATTTTTTAAAAACAACAACAACAACAACAACAACAAAAAAAAGCAATGTCACTGAAAATAAATATTACATCATTTAAAGATCAAGTTTGTTTCTCTCAGTGGCGGCTCTTGAGGACAGTCACGGGTAAAACAAAATATCGCTACAAGCTTGGGACAGAATCCTTCATACAGCGTCAGAAAATCGTATACAAGAATGACTAGGTCCACATTAAATAAGCGTTTTTCCTTTATCTTGTAACGAATTCCTTAATTTAAATTTCTACCGACGTCACTTCTGTGAGGAGTCGTCACTGATTTCCTTGTAACTGAATGGTCAATGCAATAGAAGCAACTCATGATGTAAGAAATATTACTGGCTGGCAGTGACACTAGTCCCAAACCAAGTTGGAAGTAAGGTTTTATTTACATTGATCAAGGTTTTACTTTTTTTTTTTTTTTAAAGATTTTACAGAAACAACAAAATAAGTTTAATATTAATAATATGACGGTGATTTCAATTAAAAGTAATAAAGCTGTTCGCTTTTGCAAGTGAGCAGAAGGTTTGTCTGTATATGTTAAAAATTGAAATGTCCCACTCACAAATAAACACTAAGTAAGATATTGAAGCAACTATAAGCGCCCGCCATATGACTGCTGTACTCTGGCTTTTATGTAAGATAAGGTATCACTAAAATCGCAAAATGTTAGGTTTGCAGTGTTGAACACTGGCGTTTATCAAATTGTGTTTAAAAACTGAAGTCTTAGTTTTATTATAACAAACTCTCCTTGAAATTTGCATCCATTGTAAATGAAAAAATAAATAATAATCAATCAAAATATCCTGAAAATACATGGAAACCTAACGATGGATCATTTGAAAATGTTTGATCGAAACATTATAACAGATCCAAAAGCAATATACAAGAATTAATACAAAACAGTGTAAATAACCGACAAGTGGCAGCACGTATGTACAGGACTTGAACACACACTGTCCTCTGCTTTGTCCTAGCAGACGTTTTGTTTGGAACCGAAAATGTGGCTTTTGAAACCTTGCACTTCGGTTTACAGCGGAAGTGACGAAATGACGCCCCACGATTATGCCTGCTAGGCTAAGGGAGATTAAGGCAAATGAAGACTAATGGAAGAATTGGTGGAATGAGAATGAGGGAGGAAACGGGAGCACCCTGAGAAAACCCACTGACACGATGTTATCCACCACAAACTTATTTGACCGGGTCTCAAACCAGGAACCTCACGCACCTGAGGTATTACCGAGCTATCGTGCCCCCAACGGAAGTGACGAAACTACTTGATTTTTACGTATGTTGTCGACAGGTGCCACCAATATTACACTACTGCTCTAGCCTCGTGTAACATTCAATTTGATGTTGCCATCTGTCGGCAAGTCCCGAAACCATAGTATCCATCGTAAAGTTTCAGGACAATCGTGCGCTGTCTCTAAATTTTAGCATATTTTTAAAGTTATCATTTGTCTCTTCCTTGTGAAATCAAGGTAATGCCGTCTAGAACTCTTTTCTTATATTTTTCTTACGTTAATAAAGATCATCTTTGAATTCGAACAAAAATGCAGGTACCTAAGTGTCATATTAATTTTCTACTAAGAATTAGCCTATAAGAATATGATGAAGGTAACTAGCGAAAGTATTTGATGATTTTTTTTTTTAAGCGAATAATACTTGTCTCAATTAAGGATCTTAAATAATACATACGAGGTGATGAACAATACCTCATATTCAGGTGAAAAAGTGGGTCACCAGAAAGAATACACCTAATTTGCGGTAGGCTGTTGTCTTCCAATCATTTTATCTCTGGCTGGATCGATTTGCTAAGGCTCAGTACTGTTGCCGTAGGGCAGTTTCTAAAATAATTTCATGAAAGAGTAAATTCAATATGTCCATTTCGCGATGGGCCAAGTGCCATCTTCCGTTTATACCTGGTGGTGGAGAGAGCTCCTCTAGAGTGTAGGGGGATCTGCCGGCATACGAAGTATTGGCACCACAGCATTAAAACAAACCTACCTCTCCCTTTTGATGTGAGAAGGCATGTCAACACCACAAAGTACCGTATTTCTCAGTTTCACCATATAGCAGGAGAGTTCGAACTGATCTAGAAGCTTTCTAAAACCAAGAAGGAGCTCAAGCTCTGACTCTGCTTACCTCATATTACGACTAGGTTTCTCGTACATCACCAGATCCAAATGGTACACCATGTATATACATATATAGGGTGTTTCAAACCAACATCGATAACTTTTGGGAGGTGATTCCTGACACCAAAATAAGGCGAAAAGTATACATCAACCTGCGTGCCCAAATGCTTCCTTTCGGAGTTATAGGCTGCCAGAAATATGAAAAAATGAACTTCAAAAGTCTATAGCACCAAAACTATAGGACCTACCGTAGTCGGGTCAAGACTTCACTTAGGAACTAGTATGTGCCCTAACCAAATATCCAAGTTTCAGAATCCTGCGGTACTTCCACAACAATTTTTATGGAAGTAGTTGGTGAGTACTTCAAAGTATATTATGCCTGTAGCCAAACTTTCTCTATAAGAATTTTCCGTGTGTACCTTAGGATTCTGAAATATGTGTTTTTGGATAGCGCACATATTAGTTCCTAAGTGAAGTCTTGATCCGATTACGGTAGGTTCCATACTTTTGGAGCTATGGACCTTTAAAGTTCTTTTTTTTTTTTTTTTTTTTTTTCATGCTTTTGGCAGCCTATAACTTCGAAAGGAAGCATTTGTGCACCCAAGTTGGTCTATACTTTTTGTCTTATTTTGGTGTCAGGACTCACTTCCCATACGTTGTCGGTGTTGTTTAGAAACACCCTGTATATTAAAAGAGACTTAATTTGATGGAATATAAATAAAGTACTGCAAATACGTGTAAATGGATTCTAGGAACGGCTAATCGGGAAGATTTACTAAATATTATGTTCAACGACATTATACAACGAACAAGATATCTGTCCATGACCTTAACAAACATCCGTCATCTTCCCTGTTTGTCATTTGCAAACAAGTATTTCTATGTGCAATGCTCAAAAGACACTTTTACCATTTTAACTTTAATTTTACAACATCATACAAAAGAACCTTTGAAAGCTTTGAAATGAGTAATCCATCTAACTAAATGCATCCTGGAATTTTAGACCCAAGGTGCCAAACATGTTTGGAAGAGTCAAGAAACTAATAATGTTCTTGTGTATAATGGAAAAATAGTTACCAACTGGTT